>NC_080108.1:45950858-46273358 GCF_950005125.1 Chionomys nivalis
AGCAATAAGGATGCTCTGGGCCTCTTGCAGCCAGGTCCCTCACTTATCCACTTGGTGTTTGTGTGGAAAGGATGAGAGAGAGCTGTTGGGAAATGCTGGGAGTTTATCAGTTCCTGTGGGAGCATGGCTATAGGCTTGACCTCTTCCATTTTACTCCTTAAGTACCACAGAACCGAAATCATTTATATGCAGGTCAAGATTTACACCAGTGGTCATAAAACAATATGCTCCCTGCTTCATGGGGAAGAAACGGAACATTCAAACTCAGAATAAGAGAGTGTATGTGGGGAGTAGGAGAGTGAAATCTACCTGAGGTGACAAGGTTAGAGTGGGAGTCACCCCTGTGGGGCAGGAGAGTAGACTTGGGATAAGAGGGGCTGCTTTGGTGACAGTGGGGAGAAACTCAGAAACAACCAGAGCAGTTTCAGGGCTGGGGAAACTCAGGTATAGTTCCCTCCAGGAGAGTAAGCTCCCTAGACACAGATAGGCAATCCCGGAAAGCCAAAGGAAAAGATCAGGGCAGATCACAAGCATTTCTAAAATTAACAGCTGCACAAGCATTTCTAAAATTAGCATCTCGAGATATAACAGAAGAGGATGTCCAAAGTCCTGAGAATCCCAGCACCTTTCCTGAACCCCATAAACATCTATGTTCTTGCTACCCGGTATGACCTGATTAGTGAACTAGGCTGTCACTAGAGACATTTACTAGTCAGTGAAGGTAGTGAAGAGTGGGGGTTCAGGTGTGAAAACAGCCTCAACATTTGCCTTTGTCTATATCACCCCGACTCAACAGCCCCTAAAAATGTGTGGTTACCCAAGATAAATAGTTCTCTGCAATTAAAAACAAACCAACCCTAAGTCAGTATAGAATTAAGAACATAAGAGTGAGAGGTCATAACACCAGTCTCTGACTGTACATACTCAGCCACATATGTTTAAAAACATTTATTTATTTTATGTGTTAATGTTTTTCCTCCATGTAAATAAGTTCCTGACATGGATGCAATATCCTTAGACGCCAGAAGATGGCACCAGATTCCTGAGAATGGGATTTACACACACTTGTAAGCGGCCCTCTGAGTGATGGGTATCCCAGACTCTCTGTGCTCCTAATTCCCAACTCTCCAGCTCTCTTAGTCAAATACGTTAAAGCACAGAACAAATAAAAGGTTTCCATCTCAGTAATTTAACTAATAACAATGTCAGTAATGTTACCTAAAACGTGTTCCTTTAAACACTAAATGCAAACAAATCAACATGCCATCCATCACATAGAGGTGGCAGATGTTGCCGGCGCCATGCTGCCATAGGTAGCTTTACTTTAACTTGCACACACGTAGAGTCGGTCACTTGGGAAGAGGGCACTGAAGAATTGCCTTCATCACACATTTTCTTCTTTGACAATTGTTGAATGAGGGCCCAGGTGGGCAGCTCCTTCCCTAGGGATATGTGAAAAGGGATATCCCTTGAGCTATGTGAAAAACCACACTGAGAAAGCTGTAGAAAGCAAGCCAGTAAATACAATTCCTTCATCGTTTCTCTGCCAGTTTCCGTCTCTGGATTCCAGCCTTGACTTGAATTCCTGCCTCCTGAGGGGATGATTTGTAACCTATAATCAGATAGAACCCTTTTCCTCACAACTTGCTTTTGTTCAGAATGTTTATTCATAACAGGAGAAAATAAACTAAGATTAATGGCTAAAAATAAATGAGATACATAAATATCTAGTATCTTTCATCTATAACCCTTAAAATATCCTGAAAATGGCCATTCCTTCACTAACTATCAACATTACCCCTGGGGATTAATCTCTTGATTAATCTCTTGATTCATCAAAAGAACTGAAGTCCCTTAGAAGAGTGGCTGCTTCTAACTGGGAAGGTCAGGAGCATCTAAAGTTTCCCAGGCACTTTTTTTTAAAAGCAAATTCCCCAAACATGTGATGTAGTGTCAACAAAAGAGAAAGGTACCTGATTGAATCAGACAGTACCAAAAACTACACTGTGCCAATTTGAAAGTTAAATGATAAATGTAGTTAATATGAAAAACAATATCTGTATTATGCCTTATTCGATCTGTAAAGTCCTGTAGTCTACAAGGACTCAGGGAAACAGTGAGCAGAGACAGACAGAGACTGAGTGATGCAGAAATGAAGGGAATTTGTGTTAGTCTTACCTGCCCATTTTGACCCGTTTACCTCATACACTTTGGAGGTTCTTGTGCCTTGCTTGATCTCCATGTATTCACAGCTGACAGCCAGTCAGTTTTTATATGCCTGTGTTTCTTCTGTCTTGTCCTGGTGATTATTTTGGCTGTAAGTAATTAATCAGACATAGTGGAACTTGATTAGTCTTATGTGAGCACTGAGCTTTTTAGTAATGGAAGAGGTACACTGGTGGATATATTAACCCTTCTTTCTCTGGATCAGTGAATCCCAGTCTAAGTAGTGAGTAAGGCCTCTGAAAGCCAAGAAAATTAGCAGGTTGTTGCTCATTTCTTGCAGCAGCTGGTCAGTAAGGCAGGTGCATGTGTTCCCCTTTCTCCACCCAGATCCCCATCCCTAACAGTGCTGGTTCTGCAGGAGGCAGGTCTTGGTGAGGAACAAAAAAACATTTGCCTTAGTGACATGTTTTTTTCTTTCTTTTGAATCTGGGTTAATATACCTTAAGCAAGTTCAACCACTTGTAATTTAGCAATCAGCGGACCAAAAAAAAAATAACTTTTCCAGTAGTAGCCATGTTTCTATTTTATCTTTAGATTTATTTTATTTCTTGTGTGTGTGTTCTTTGCTCACATGCTCATCAGTGTACTACACGCATGCCTTGTGCGGGGAGATCTCAGAAGACGCAGTCACATCCCCTGAACTACAGTTATAGCCAGTGGTGGGTCAGCATGTGGGTGCTGAGAATCAAAACTTAGTCTTCTTCGAGAACAGGAACTGCCAAGCCATCTCTCCAACCCTGTAACTGTATATCTTATAAATGGTTCCGATAATAAGGGAAAGTGAAAGAAGAGGAAACAATGCAAATGAATAAAAAAGTGATAGAATTAGGAAATAATCTTGATATAAACTATGTGATGTTGGCATTAACTGTCACAACTATCTACTGAACTGTTGATAGAGGACAAGGAACCAAGACGTGACACTACCACTTTTTACCTCTGGTCTCCACATAGGCGTGAGTGGCTATCCTTCTGTATACCTCCAACCCCACAAGACACACAATGAATAAAGTCTGTGGGTATAGGCCAGTGACAGATGCTTTTAATATCTTCTTAGTTGAGTATTCATTGTATTTTCAGTTTAAAATTTACCATGAATGAAAACATTTCCAAACTTTTCAGGGGGTAAAACCTTAGTTAATTTCCCTGCGTTCTCCTACACTTGACCCTGTATAGCAGTTAGCACCTTCCAACATTGGACTCTGCCTGGAGAGCCCTGTCTTTTCAGATGCATCCTCAGAACGGGGTGGAGGAGGATTATCATGTAAAAGAGCCACATTGGGAGATGCAGAACAAAGGACAGTGAAGCCTGAAGCCTGAGTATGTAGTGTCTGGGTAGAGTGAACAGTGCATATCTCACTGGAAAACTGCCTGGGCAGTTTGGGTTGTATGGGGTGTAAAGTGTGAAGTTGCCTGGTACTTGGCACTGCGATCATCTAGAGAAGAAAGGATACTGTGTGAGAGGTAGGTAAAGGGTAGTGGGTATTCTGCTTTGATACCAACTTCTTTACTGCTAAGGGCAGCATTTTGATTTTGGGTCCAAGTCTCATTGAACCCAGGCTGCTTCGAACTACTCTGTTAAAGATGGAGCCAGTGATTAAATACATTTGCAGCTTTGTGCACAGTGAGCAGTGAGGAGTCTTTCATCTGGAGCTGAGATGCACAGTTATAGGTTCTCAAGCTGGGAAACAGGTTTAGAGAACTATGGAGTCAGAGCTGTTAGAATCCAAATGCTATGGACAGAAGAGGTGAGAAAATGAGCTATGATACAGCTGCCTCTTAGTTGGGGTTCTCTAGAGGGGCAAACTGACTGGGGGGACCCCTTAAAAGAGGGCTTACTAGGTTGGCTCACAGATGCAGTTGGGTAGTCCCCCAGTGACTCACACTGGAGAGATGAAGAACTTGGTAGCTTCTCATTCAGGAGGATGGAGGCATCAGCACTCCCTGTCCATCGATGGCCTGGAGGATTCCTGGGTAGTCACTTGCCTTTGGTCTTCCTTTGAAGGTTGCAGACATTGAGTTTCAATAACACAGAGGATGGCAACAGTCATTGTAGCAATAGAGTAGATGACTTCTTAGCAAGACATAAACAGGGGAGATGAACTTGCCAGCATGATGGGGAGGCAATGGAAAAGAAAGCAGGCAAAGCTCAAAGCTTTCTCTTGACCCTCCTATTATATGGGTGACACCAGACAGAGCTATCACATTTAGCGTGGGTCTTCTCACTTCATATACCAAAAAACTCTTAGTCAATTTCAAACCCAGTCTACTTGACAACCAAGATCAACCATCACAGCACAAATGGAGTATTTTAAACTACTGAAACTTACATTTAGCATGAGTTTCAGTAACATAAATGTGAAATAGAAAACCTGAAATTCACAGGGGAGTGCTTGTAGTGTGATTGTCAATGATTTAAACACAAAGTCAAGAAAAGCAGAAAGGTAGACTAATAAATACTTCTGTATAAAACTGTAGTACAGAAAGGAGGCAGGGAATGATGAACACCATCTTTCATGAAGATTAGGGAGACAGGAGAGAAACACTGAATAGTCTGTCATAATCAATGGTGATTTGGTCTCATTTTGTGCTAATGCATTTAACAAAATAAATCAAGGTCCTTAGAAAATCAAAGATACAAATGAAGGCACTGGTGTGCTCTGGGTCCCCCAAAGTCACAGTATTTTAATTACTTTTATTGAATGAATAATTTGTCTCAAAATAAAAAACAATTAACCCATGTTAATTATGATTATATTTTTATAGCCTTATAAACTATTAGGATGCAAACCAATTCTTAACCTGGAAATGTGCAGTTAAACAAATTTCCTGATTGCCAGGTCTCTCCTGAACCAATTAAAACTCAGGAAATGGCTGTGATGCATGCCTACCCTCCATTTTCTGCTTCACTGAAATAAACAATATTTAAAAATTATCTCTGCTTTTTATCTCTGTTTGAATGCAATTAATATAAACTCTCTAAATAGTAACTTAGCTTTTCTCCATATCAATTAAATTGTCATGGTCTATCAGCATGTACCCACAACACACACACACATTTCACATGTACATACATGCTACACATACACACACACCTATTTAATAAAAATTACGTTAATTTTCAGTGCCATGCTCAGTTCAAATAAACTTCAATCTAGTTCTATAACTATCCATACAATTTGTGTTCAGGATGATAAGTAACTGCACTTTTCAATGAAGAAAAGTAGTTTGTCTTGTGAAAATAAATTGTTACTGGGAAAAATTTAAGTAAAGTTCATAAATTGCACATTTTCTCATGCCTTCTTTACAAACCTTTTACATGTTAAAAAGGAAAAATGTAATAGTGTTAAATCTATGAATTATGGGGAACAAGGAAAAATAGGAGGGAAGATCTTGAAGTCTGAAGCTGAGATGAGACAGATACTTAGTGTCACAGCAGGTGCCTGCGGGAGAGTAGGTTGTAAAGAAGAATTCTGTAAACACTTCAGGAGTTGAGACATCATATCACTGGCTCATTTGAAGGTGGGTTGAAAGGAGAGGAAAGGGCAAGTCTGAAGAATACTGGCCATGGAATCTTGTTTCCATAAGTCAGACAGACAGCTGACCTTCGGCTTCAGTTCCCTGAACAAGTTAGAGACATTTTTTCTGGGTAAGTTAAACATTAGACCTCCTTATGGTATCCTAAAGAATAGACTCACCAGGTACTGGAGAGACTGCTCAGTGGTTAAGAGCATCAGCTGCTCTTGGAGAGGATCCAGGTTCTCTGCACCCACTGTGTGACTTACAGCTTATTTTACCTCCCGTCTTAGATAATCTGATACTCTCTTCTGACCTCTGTGACCACTAAGCATGTCTGTGGTGCACAAATATACATAGAAACAAAATGTGTATTCATATAAAATGAGAAAAAACACTAAGAATTTAGAATTAGCAGTGTGACCAAAGCTTGTATTACATTTTATTCTGAAACTTTATTACTAGTTATTAGAGTCATTCTTCCATGCAGCAAGCTAAATTTAAACAGAAAAGGGCATTATAGAAAAAAATTAGATAAATAAATAAATAAGGAATTTGGAGTGTCACTTCTTCAGAAGCTCGATTTTGTAAGTCAATGCCAATAATCAGTAAAACTGGGGTGTTTGGCATAGAGAGGTCGCAGGGATCTGTGATTATTTATTGCCTCCTCAGCTTTCTGGTTCACTAGGTGAGGAGAGTTTCCAGAGGGTCAATCAAGGTTATGCATGACTGGTTAGCTACTGATGTTGAATTCAGAAGTCACACCACTGAGGAAAATGAGAAATTGTCTGAAAGCCAGTCACAGGACTTCTGGAAACCAAGGTGTGGCCTGAGGGTGGAATGATGCTCAAGCTTATTTTATAGCGGGTGAGTATCTAGAGATGTAAATGAATTCTGATGGAGGAAGGTCATTGGTTAAAAAATAAAGAAACTGCTTGGCCCTCATAGGTTAGAACATAGGTGGGTGGAGTAAACAGAACAGAATGCTGGGAGGAAGAGGAAGTGAGCTCAGACTCGATAGCTCCTCTCAGAGACAGATGCCATGCAGCTCATGGCCAGGGCAGACGCGATGCAGCCAGCCGCTAGGTCAGACATGCTGAATCTTTCCTGGTAAGACTAGTGCTATACAGATTATTAGAGATGGGTTGATTGGGATATGAGAATTAGCCAGTAAGGGCTAGAGCTAATGGGCCAAGCAGTTTTTAAAAGAATACAGTTTGTGTGTCATTATTTTGGGGCATAAGCTAGCCAGGCGACCAGGAGCTGGGGTGGCAGGAACACAGCCCGCAGCTCCTTCAACAGAATTCCACATCAAACGTAGGAATTAATGAATATTTCTAGAAACATAAAGGAAATTTTTATAGTTTTAATAACTATCATCACCTGCTTTAATTTGAAATATGTTTTCTGGATAATCCTTTTTCATTAGAGACTCGATGTAAGGAAGGCCACTGGAGAAAAATTTTTATGAAAGAATAATGCACTTCAGATAATTTTATATGGGGCAATCATCACATGAATCTCACATTCTTCTAATTCCCTTAGAAATTATAACTGTCTTTTATCCAGGCAAGACTATAATCATCAATCTACTTGCTTTGTATTGATTTTAAAACATGAGACCATTTTGAATCATTTGAAGACTTGGACTTTCTTTCCTTTTGAGATTTGAGAAGCATGGGATGTACTATTCTGACTATTGAGAAAAAGTTATGTTATTATTAGACAATATTTGAAAATGTGAAATAACTCAGGCTTGAAATTAGTGAACTAAACATAAATAACATTTTATATACTGTTTCCAATTAAGCTACTCACTCTCCAAAGGAGTGTCACTAAACAGAACACTTACTTAAAAGTCATAGTTATATAGATTCCATCTAAAATAAAGATTTGTGTGTGCATGCATGTGTCTGTGTGTGTGTGTGAGTGTTTGTGTGCTTAAATGCAGGCACCTGTGGAAGCCAGAAGGCAGTATCCAATGTCCTTTAGTTAGAGATACAGAGAAAACTGTGTGTTGCTCAGTGTGTGTGATGGGAAGTGAATCTGGGTCTCTTAGAAGAGCAGTGCATAATCTTAAGTGCTGATCCATTCATACAACTCAATGGCTTACTTACTGACCAATGAAGAATGAATACCCATTCTCAGACCTGAGGGGATACACACAGAAGGATCCCTGTGGGCCCCCATACTCAGACCTGAGGGGATACACACAGGAAAATCCCTATGGGCCCCCATTCTCAGACCTGAGGGGATACACACAGAAGGATCCCTGTGTCCCTGCACTTCATAACCTCTCAGTGTTTATTTGGTTTGCCCTGGTAATGATGTCAGCCATGCCCTCAAGTATTCTTGCAAATGGAACAAAAGAAGAAGGATACAGAGAGAGAGAGAGAAGAAAAAACATCTTTAAGATACAGTTTTTAAGCCCGAGAAGGCAGAAAAAAAGCTACCTTTATTGTTTTGAATCTCACTGGTTATGACACGTGGCAACAGAATTTAACTCTTATAATTCCCATGAAATTCCAGTCTTCATATTTAAACATGAATAGCAGAGGGGAAGCAGGCCCCTGCTGCTGGGGTTGCAGCCTCTGCTGTGATCTCCTGGATCTGCTCTCCCTGCCCCCTATTTCCCTTGGTCCCTGGCTCATTGGGGCTACCAGGAATCCCTGCAAGGAGTAAGGGAGTAGGAAAATTTATTTTTAATTTTGGTGACTTTTGAAGTCAAAGAGATTATTATAGCCCTGGCTCATTGGGGCTACCAGGAGTCCCTGTGTAGGTGCTGAGAAGTCCCATCTGGACGGGTGAGTGTGTGCTATCCTGGGGCGGACTGTCCCGATAGAGAGCACAAACGCCCCTCCCCCAGCTCCTGCTGCAGGGCTTTCTTTCCTACACACCCGCCCCCACCCCCACCCCCAAGCCTGCCTTGTCTGCAAGGTCCTTAGCTGTGGAACAGTTTCCTGCCATTTCACTAAGGCTACCAGCCCAGAGCAGTGAGTGCCTGACTAGAGGGCAGCCCTCAAGGTCCCCGCCAGGGAAAGCGGCCCCCCCCGCCCCCCCGCCCCCCCCCCCACTGCTGGGGCTGCAGTCTCTGCTGTGATCTCCTGGACCTGCTCTGCCTGCACCCCACTTTCCTTAGTCCCAGGCTCATTGGGGCATCCAGGAGTCCCTGTGTAGGTGCCGAGAAGTTTCATCGGGACGGGTGAGTGTGTACTATCCTGGGGCGGACGGTCCCGGTAGAGAGCACAAACGCCCCTACACTAAGGCTACCCAACCAGAGCAGTGAGTGCCTACCTAGCGGGCAGGCCTCAGCAACCCCCGAAAGGGAGCGCAGGCACCTCCAGGTTGTACTGCAGTGTCGCCTGTGTTCTACTCGACCCCGCCCAGCCCCTTGCATTCGGCCTTCTTTACGCGGGTCATTGGAATACCACGCATCCATGTTTGGGTGTTGAGGAGTTCATCTGGAAGGGAACAGTTCCTGCCCCTACACTGAGGAGATACACCTAGAGAGTTAGTCACAGCAAAGACTGGTCTAAGACATCAGGCCTCTCCTGGCTCCATTTGAAGGAAAAGATGGGCAGGCGCCAATGCAAGAATTCCCCCAACAACTTGAAAGGCAACATGATATCACCAGGATCCAGGAATCCCGAAATGAGAAGTGTACACCCTAATCCAGAAGACTTAGAAGAATTCGACTCAAAAGTGAATTTTATGAAAATAATAGAGGACCTTAAACAGGAGGTGAAAAACTGCCACAACCAATTAGAGATTACAAACAAAAAGGTAGAGGAAATGAATAAGTATCTCAAAGATACCCAAGAAAAACAAGAAAAACAAGAAAAAGTAATCAAACAGGTAAGGGAAACGGTTCAAGACTTGAAGAATGAAGTGGAAGTAATAAAGAAAACACAAACCGAGGGAAGGATGGAGATGGAAAATTTGAATAAATGAACAGGAACTACAGAGACAAGTACCACCAACAGATTACAAGAGATAGAAGAAAGAATCTCAGACACTGAAGATACCATAGAGAAAATAAACACTCTCATCAAAGAAAACAGCATAACCAACAAATTCTTATCACAAAACATTCAGGAAATCTGGGACACAATAAAAAGACCAAACCTAAGAATAATAGGGATAGAAGAAGGAGAAGAAGTACAGCTCAATGGTCCAGAAAATATATTTAATAAAATTATAGAAGAAAACTTTCCCAACCTTAAGAAAGATATTCCTTTGAAGGTCCAAGAAGCATACAGAACACCAAATCGACTGGATCAAAAAAAAAAAATCTCCTCGTCATATAATAATCAAAACACAAAACATACAGAATAAAGAAAGAATATTAAGAGCTGCAAAGGAAAAAGGTCAAGTTACCTATAAAGGTCAACCTATCAGACTTACACCTGATTTCTATGGAAACCATGAAAGCCAGAAGGTCCTGGATAGATATACTGCAGAAACTATGAGACCATGGATGCAAGCCCAGACTACTATACCCAGCCAAGCTTTCGTTCACTATAAATGGAGAAAACAAAATTTTCCAGGATAAAAACAAATTTAAACAATACGTAGCCACAAATCCAGCCCTTCAGAAAGTAATTGAAGGAAAATCACAAACCAAGGAGTCCAACAATGCCCACAATAACTCAGACATCTAATGACCCCTCACCAGCACAACTTGAAGAAGGGAAACACACAAACTCTACTACCAAAAGAAAGAAAGAAAGAAAGGAAAATTGAACGGAGTTAACAACCACTGGTCATTAATATCACTTAATATCAATGGACTCAACTCACCTATAAAGAGGCACAGGCTAAGAGATTGGATACGAAAACAGGATCCAACATTCTGCTGCTTACAAGAAACACACCTCAACCACAAAGACAGACATCTACTCAGAGTAAAGGGCTGGGAAAAGGTTTATCAAGCAAACGGACCTAAGAAACAAGCAGGTGTGGCCATACTAATTTCTAAGAAAGTTGACTTCAAACTAAAATCAATCAAAAGAGATGGAGATGGACATTTTTTACTCATAACAGGAGCAATTCACCAGGATGAAGTCTCAATCCTGAATATATATGCCCCTAATATAAAAGCACCCACTTATGTAAAAGAAACGTTACTAAAACTCAAGGCAGTCATCAAACCACACACACTAATAGTAGGAGATTTCAACACTCCTCTCTCACCAATGGACAGGTCAATCAGACAGAAACCTAACAGAGAAATAAGAGGATTAAGGGAGGTAATGAATCAAATGGACTTAACAGACATCTATAGAACATTCCACTCAAATAAGAAAGAATATACCTTCTTCTCTGCAGCTCATGGAACCTTCTCGAAAATAGACCACATACTCGGTAACAAAGCAAACTTTCACAGTTACAAAAAAATATCGGTAACCACCTGTGTCTTATCAGATCACCATGGATTAAAGTTAGAATTCAACAACAATGCTATCCCCAGAAAGCCTATGAACTCATGGAAATTGGACAGTCAACTACTGAACCACACCTGGATCAAGGAAGAAATAAAGAAAGAAATTAAAGTCTTTCTTGAATTCAATGAAAACGAAGACTCAACATACTCAAACCTATGGGACACTATGAAAGCAGTGCTAAGAGGAAAGTTCATAGCATTAAGTGCCCACTTAAAGAAAACAGAGAAAGCACACATTGGAGACTTAATAGCCCACCTGAAAGCTTTAGAAAGAAAAGAAGCAGACTCACCTAGGAGAAGTAGAAGACTGGAAATAATCAAATTGAGGGCTGAAATCAACAAAATAGAAACACAGAAAACAATCCAAAGAATCAATGAAACAAAAAGCTGGTTCTTGGAGAAAGTCAATAAGATTGATAAACCCCTATCCAAACTAATCAAACGGCAGAGAGAGAATACGCAAATTAACAAAATCAGAAATGAAAAGGGAGACATAACCACAGACACAGACGAAATTCAGAGAATCATTAGATCTTACTACAAAAACCTATATGCCACAAAATCGGAAAATGTAAAAGAAATGGACACTTTTTTAGATAAGTACCATATACCAAAGTTAAACCAGGACCAGGTGAACAATCTAAATAGACCTGTTAGTCGCGAAGAATTAGAAGTTGTTATAAAAAACCTCCCCACCAAAAAAAGCCCAGGTCCAGACGGCTTTAATGCAGAATTCTACCAGAACTTCCAAGAAGACCTAATACCTATACTCCTTAATGTATTTCACAATATTGAAACAGAGAAGTCATTGCCAAATTCCTTTTATGAAGCTGAAGTTACTCTGATACCAAAACCACACAAAGACACAACCAAGAAAGAGAACTACAGGCCAATCTCACTCATGAACATCGACGCAAAAATACTCAATAAAATACTGGCAAACCGAATCCAAGAACACATTAGAAAAATTATCCATTATGATCAAGTAGGCTTCATCCCAGAGATGCAGGGCTGTTTCAACATACGAAAATCTATCAATGTAATCCATCATATAAATAATCTGAAAGAAAAAAACCATATGATCATTTCATTAGATGTGGAAAAAGCATTTGACAAAATTCAACATCCCTTTATGATAAAGGGCTTAGAGAGATTAGGAATACAAGGGTCGTTCCTAAATATAATAAAAGCTATTTATACCAAGCCGTCAGCTAACATCAAATTAAATGGAGAGAAACTCAAAGCTATTCCACTAAAATCAGGAACACGACAAGGTTGTCCACTCTCTCCATACCTCTTTAATATAGTGCTTGAAATTCTAGCAATAGCAATAAGACAACATAAGGGGATCAAAGGGATTCAAATTGGAAAGGAAGAAGCTAAACTTTCATTATTTGCAGACGATATGATAGTGTACATAAGCGACCCCAAAAACTCCAGCAAAGAACTCCTTCAGCTGATAAACACCTTTAGTAGCGTTGCAGGATACAAGATCAACTCCAAAAAATCAGTTGCCCTCCTATACACAAAGGATAAGGAAGCAGAGATAGAAATCAGAGAAGCATCACCCTTCACGATAGCCACAAATAGCATAAAATATCTTGGGGTAACTCTAACCAAGGAAGTAAAGGATCTATTTGACAAGAACTTTAAGTCAATGAAGAAAGAAATTGAGGAGGATACCAGAAAATGGAAGGATCTCCCTTGCTCTTGGATTGGGAGGATCAACATAGTAAAAATGGCAATTCTACCAAGGGCAATTTATAGATTCAATGCAATCCCCATTAAAATCCCATCAAAATTCTTCACAGATCTTGAGAGGACAATAATCAACTTTATATGGAGAAACAAAAAACCCAGGATATCCAAAACATTCTTATATAATAAATGATCGTCTGGAGGCATTACCATCCCTGACCTCAAACTCTATTACAGAGCCTCAGTATTGAAAACAGCTTGGTATTGGCATAAAAACAGAGAAGTTGATCAATGGAACCGAGTAGAAGACCCTGATTTTAACCCACAAACTTATGAACACCTAATTTTTGATAAAGGAGCTAAAAGTATTCAATGGAAAAAAGAGAGCATCTTCAACAAATGGTGCTGGCAGAACTGGTTGTCAACGTGTAGAAGAATGAAAATAGATCCATATCTATCACCATGCACAAAACTCAAGTCCAAATGGATTAAAGACCTCAATATTAGTCTGAACACACTGAACCTGATAGAAGAAAAAGTTGGAAGTACTCTACAACATATGGGTACAGGAGATCACTTCCTACGTTTATCCCCAGCAGCACAGACATTAAGGACAACATTGAATAAATGGGACCTCCTGAAACTGAGTAGCTTCTGTAAAGCAAAGGACACTGTCACTAAGACAAAAAGGCAACCCACTGACTGGGAGAAGATCTTCACCAACCCTGCAACAGACAAAGGTCTCATCTCCAAAATATATAAAGAACTCAAGAAACTAGACTTTAAAATGCTAATGAACCCAATAAAAAAATGGGGCACTGATCTGAACAGAGAATTCTCAACAGAAGAAATTCAAATGGCCAAAAGACACTTAAGGTCATGCTCAACCTCCTTAGCGATAAGGGAAATGCAAATTAAAACAACTTTGAGATACCATCTTACACCTGTCAGAATGGCTAAAATCAAAAACACCAATGATAGCCTTTGCTCGCGAGGTTGTGGAGAAAGAGGCACACTCATTCATTGCTGGTGGGAATGCAAACTTGTGCAACCACTTTTGAAATCAGTGTGGCGATTTCTCAGGAAATTTGGGATCAACCTACCCCAAGATCCAGTATTACCACTATTGGGAATATACCCAAGAGATACCCCATCAAATGACAAAAGTATCTGTTCAACTATGTTCATAGCAGCATTGTTTGTAATAGCCAAAACCTGGAAACAACCTAGATGCCCTTCAATGGAGGAATGGATGAAGAAAATGTGGAATATATACATATTAGAGTACTACTCAGCAGTAAAAAACAATGACTTCTCGAATTTTGCATGCAAATTGATGGAAATAGAAAACACTATCCTGAGTGAGGTATCTCAGACCCAAAAAGAGGAACATGGGATGTACTCACTCATAATCGGTTTCTAGCCATAAATAAAAGACATTGAGCATATAATTTGTAATCCTAGTGAAGCTAAATAAGAAAGTGAACCCAAAGAAAATCATATAGTTATCCGCATGGAGAGGGGGAAGTAGACAAGATTGCAGGGCAAAAACTGGGAACTTGCGGGTGAGGTGGCATGGAGCAAAGGGGAAATGGGATGAGAAACATGAGAAGGGGAGGATGGGAGGAGCTCGGGGGATTGGGATGGTTGGGATATAGGAAGGGAGGATACGGGAGCAGCGAAGTATATATCCTATCTAAGGGAGCCATCTTAGGGTTGGCAAGAGACTTGACTCTTGAGGGGTTCGCAGGTGTCCAGGAATATGTCCCCAGCTGGTACCTTGGGCAACTAAGGAGAGGGAACCTGAAATGACCCTATCCTATACTGATGAATATCTTGCATATCACCTTAGAACCTTCATCTGGCGATGGATCGAAGTAGAGACAGAGTCTCAATTTGGAGCAATGGTCTGAGCTATTAAGGTCCAAATGAGGAGCAGAAGGAGGGAGAACATGAGCAAGGAAATCAGGACTATGAGGGATGCACCCACCCACTGTGACAGTGGAACTGATTTATTGGGAGCCCACCAAGGCCAGCTGGTCTGGGACTGAATAAGCATGGGTTGATTCTGGACTCTCTGAGCATGGCGGACAATGAAGGCAGATGAGAAGCCAAGGACAATGGCACTAGGTTTCGATCCTAATACATGAACTGGCTTTGTGGGAGCTTAGCCTGTTTAGACGCTCACCTTCCTGGACATAGATAGAAGACCTTCGTCTTCCCGCAGGGCAGAGAATTTGGACTGCTCTTCAGTATCGAGAGGGAGGGGGAATGGTGTGGGGGGAGGAGAAGAGGAGTGGGAATAGGGGGAGGGGAGTGGGGGGAGGGGGCAATATTTGGGAGGAGGGGAGGGAAATGGGAAACGGGGAGCAGGTGGAAATTTTAATTAAAAAAGAAAAAAAAATAAAAAAATAAACATGAATAGCATGCTACTTTATAAGAGAGAGCAGGGTAGTGGATGTGAAAAAATAACTTTCAGAGTTAGTCAGTGTGATCAGTAATCTTGGTTATTAACTTGACATACCTGGGAAGAGGGAACTTCAACAGAGAAATTGCCCTTATGATATCGGCTGATAAGCATGTTTGTATGACACTTCTTGATTGTTAATTGATGGAGGAGGATCCCCCACTGTGGACAGTGCCATTCGTGGGCAGGTGTGCGTGGACTGTAAAGGGGATGTAGCTGAACAAGACACTAAACAGCACTCCTCCATGGCCTCTGCCTGACTTTGCTCCATTATGGACTTTACTCTATAAGTTAAGCAAATTTTTTCCTCCATAAGTAGATTTTGATCATGGTTTTTTCACAGCTACAGTGAAATGAAGGAGGACAGCCAATAGTGTAGTTCACACAATATTTAGTGCTACGTAAGGCAAATATTCTTA
The DNA here is from genome assembly GCF_950005125.1 of Chionomys nivalis. NCBI lineage: Eukaryota > Metazoa > Chordata > Mammalia > Rodentia > Cricetidae > Chionomys > Chionomys nivalis. The sequence goes on from NC_080108.1 coordinate 45,966,628, forward strand.
ACTGTAATGTCTAATGCAAGACGGAATAATCTTATGTTTTCACACCAGGCTCTACACATTGTAGGGCATTAACACTAAAAGCACAGACATTTACAAGGAAGCTGATCAGGATCTTGAGTGGGAAGGGTTAGAACCTGCAGCATATGAAGTAATGTGAAACAGCCCATATTTATACTCATTGTGTCTGGCATATCTGCACCCTAGGAAGAACATACTTATCTTTACATACATAAAAGGTCTTTGTATTTATTTTACCTCCAATCCGCAATGTCTCCTGAAGACTCCCATAAATGCTTACACCTCAGCTATATAGAATGTGATGAAATTTTAGTGAGTGGGGCCTTTTGCAGGAAGTAGGTAATTTGGCTTTAAAATGATGTTTTCTTACTGTCATTTTTTTTTATCTCTTATTTGCTCCCTAAACACCTCAAGTGAGTAGTCTCTTCTTCAGCCTCTCTCAGTCATGATATTTGACCCCTCAGGCCAGTGCATGGGAACCATCGGATGCTGCATTAAAATTTCTAAAGCTGGGAGCTATAATAAATTTTTCCCACAACTGGAAAAATGACTCTGTGGTTAAGAGTCTTTTGCTCTTGCAGAAGACCCAGGGTGGTTCTGAGAACCTCCATGGTGACTCATAACTGTCTCTAACTCCAGTTCTAGAAAACCCAATGCCCGCTTTCTTTTCTAATTTATTTTCCACATTTATTTCTTTTATTTTATGTGAATCATTGTTCTGCTTGTCTGTGGACCATGTGTGTTTTTGGAGGATAGAAGAGGACTTCAGTTTCCCTAAATTACTCTTTCACTGTTTTGACAAAAGTCTTTCTCTAAAGACCTGGGGCCTTTTGCTTCAGCATGGGTTAACTAAGACTACTCATACTAATGAAAGCTATTGCTGCAAATGTTTTGGTCCACATTTAATCTTTAAACAACTCTATTACTGTGATTTACTGTCACTATTTCCCTTAAAAGTATAGTAATCAGCAGGATTAGTGATTTACAATTTATTTAGATTTACAATAATCTGTCCTGTTCTCCTCTCACTTAAGTGGGAGAAGAGAACAACTCCAGCGAAATCAGCAGGAGCAATCTCTCCCTTCACTACCTGTACACAATTTCATTTGCTTTGAAAGCCTGAGATTATCCATTCTGAAGACACGATTATGAAATGTGCACGGTTGCCCTTTCTTAGACAGTCTGAGGAGTTTAACAGATGAGGGTGCTGGAAGATTCAGGTCAATTTGATAGAAACTTTGGCATATTTTGAAAGAGGGAATCTTTTCTTCCTTTTGAATTATTTTTGAAATTCAAACATAATTATGTCATTTATTCTGTTCATTTCCTGCCTTTAATCTCTCTCATAACTCTTCCCTCTCTAATTCATGATCTATTTTTCTTTATTTCATATGTATGTGTGAGCATACACTTGAATATATACATAATAAATACAACTTGCTTGGTCTATTTCCTGTTACTTGTATGTGTACAATTTCAAGGGTGAAGAAATAGTATTGGATAGCTAATTAGGAATCATTCTTGGGGCAACTGTCACCCACTGTCAACATTCTTTAGTTACTAGTAGTTTTTTTTGTTTAGGCGTGGGGTACTGTGTTACCTTTCATGTGGGGTACTGTGGTATTTTACCCTTTCATGTTAACAGATGAACTGGTGTTATTCTTGTTCAGGTCTTGTTTAGGAAGCCAAATTCTTAAGGTCTGGTTGTATCTTCCCTGTCATTTCAAAGAAACATAACCTCACAGCAAGCTTTTTGATCTCCTAGCTCTTAAAATACTTTCACTCTCTCTTCTGTGATGTTTCCTGACACAGAGGTGAAAAGGGTGTAGTTTATATATACCAGTTAGGGTTGTGCACCTTGCAATCATTTGTTTTTTGTATCTTTATCGGTTGCAGTTTTCTCTAACAGTCCCGTGTGTTGCACAGAAAAGTTTATTTGATGTGGAGTGGGTGAGAACTACACTTTCTTCTGTGTATAAGAAAATATTTGGAATACAGTCAGTAATTATGTTGGTTTAGAAAATAGTTTTGTAGATTTTCCTCTGAGATCCATGACTTCATTAACCCTGGGGAGTTGTCTAGGTTTCCAGTACCAGGCACTATTTCCCTCCTGTTGAGTGGATCTTAAGCACAATTACACACTCTTGTTTTCACCAAGATATAAATGCCACCCTTACAACTCTCAAGTGGGGCATTGCTGTGGCTCATAGGCATCACAGCTGGGTGTGATGATTGATTTCATTCCTTCATTAGTGGCTTGCATAGCACCTTTCTGGTACCCCAATAGCTAGTCCTTGACTAATGATTGATGTAGGAGGACTCACCCACTTGAGAGTGGTGCCACTCATGGGTAGGTGGCATTAGATGGTATAAAATATCAGGCTTAGCAAACCATGGCTTGTAAGTCAGTAAGCAGCATCCTTCCAGGATCCCTGTTTCCGTTCCTGCCTCCTGGTCCATGGTTTGAGTTTCTTCCATGATTTCCCTTTAAGAAGGACTATTAGCTATAAGATCAAATAGCCCCTTTCCTTTCCGTGTTGTTTTTGGTCACTGTGTTGATCACAACAACAGAAAGCAAAGTAGGCCAGTGAGGGGCCATAGAAGATTAATTTACTACGTGCATCTACAGTGAAATGCTTTATTTTTTTAAAAAACATTTTTTTTTTTTACTTTATATGTATGGGTTCTGTGTACAACAGGCATACAGGAAACAGCCATGTGGGAGTTGGAAATCAAATCTGGGTCTTGTGGAAGAACATCCAGTGCTCTTAACACCTGATCCATCTCTCCAGCCCCTGTGTGTTATCTTTATATTTGCCTAGTCCTGGATTATTTCCTTCTAGAACAGAAATTCTTTTTATTGTTTTAGTTAGACGAACAAAAGTTGATACAGGTTTATACAATTAGTGCATTTTGTAGTTATGAATTCATGACAAATGAGTTGAAGCCTGGGTTTCACCAGTGTTCTCTGGTGTTCCTGAGTCAGTGCACACTGTGAGTCAGATCCTTGCCATCCATTCAGTGTTTGTTAGTAACCACAGACTAAGTTTAAGGTGTGCAAAAGAGGATCCAAGTATAAATACGTATTGAGTTAGAACACTTAGCTTAACGTCACCACTGACTGAGAATGAGGCTGCAGGAGAAGCCACGATGCCGCTGCTTGTGGCACACCCAGGAGTCTCGAGTCTGTGTCCCCTGCGGGAAGATCTTTACACTTCTCGTGTGACAAAGGGAGTCCAGGTCTGGAGGAATATCCCACAGATATATTTTTTATTTCCCCACACATTAAATAATACTGTAGTGGGGTGATTAGATATGGTTTTAAATAGAAAAAAAGAGGAAAAGCCAAGATAAAAAAAAACTCCTACTCATAGACAAAGTTTAAAAAAACTCCCTTTTCTGAGTAGGTTGAAGGGAACAATGTATTGATCGACTAGTTATATGTGATTCCTGCTGCTATAAGGGTCAGAGGGATTTAGATGAAAATCCAACTCACCAAGTTACTGGCTCAAAAAAACAAACAAACAAACAAAAAAAAACGCTTGTTGGATATTGTGGATTATTTTGAAAAACAAAAATGTTCTTTTGAAAAAGAACAAAAAAGTTCTTCTTACTTCGTTACATAGTTGAATTCACATATCCTTTACCAGTAAACAAAACCAAAAAAAAAACAAACTATGACAGTTGAAGCTAGAAAAAAAAGTCTCATTATATACTCTTTCATGATGCTTATGTCTTTTTATCTACATCCTATCCTTTCTTACCACTTAATATTACCCTGTCTTTGTTTCCTTTCTCATGGTTTAGACTTTTTCCACACTTGAAACACATTTTTAGGTATATGAATTGACACATTTATACACTTATATGTGTAATGAATGCACTACAAATACTATATAGTTTCCAAATATTCATTATTTTAATTATGAGTATGTATTTCTATGTGTGCGTGTATGTCATATGAATACATATATTCTTAGACGCTAGAAGAGCGTATCAGAGCTTCTGGAACTGAAGTTACAAGTGGTCGTGTTCTGTGTGATGTGTGTGGGACCTCTGCAAGAGGAGTCAGTACTGTTAACCAATGAACCATCTCTCTAGCACCTATTTTAATTAGTCAAATCTAATGATAAAATTAAAGAATAAAATAATTATTTGAAACATCTTGCTTTGATGGTCCTTTTGGCAATGAATGGAAGACGGACTATGAACAATTCCACTGTTATTGCTATTTTGGTGCTATTCCTTGTACTGCAAATCTCATGAAAACCTAATTACCAACACACTCCGCCCCCGACAGTTTTGCAAACCTCATGGGACTGCTCATTCAAGGGCAGTTTTACTGTTCTGTGACCTGTTGCTATTTCTTTACATTATTCTACACAAATAAATGAAGATTTTAAATTTTTCCTGAAGTATACCTAAGGATTTCTAGGGACCAGCATGAGGTATGTGTGCACATTTGTAGATGGATAGCGGATAGTCTAAAACACTGTAAGTTATAACCTTTAGCAAAAAGGTTATAAAAGTGACAAAAAGAAAATGATGGTCCAAACGTCTTCCAGATTATGAGCCAAAGAAAGAAAAGAATACAGTCTGTCAGTAGGATTAGCTTCCCTGTCAGTTCACACTCTGTGTTGTGCATAGAGGACATGGAATCCTTTGTTTTTCATCTCAATATAAACTTCTAATATGAAACACACAGATCAGGTGTGGCTGTGCTGTAAATGGCTTAGTCGCAAAAGGCTTTCCAGGAACAAAAGCAGCATCAGGTTGTATTGCTTGAATGGCACTGACCACTGAGTGCGGAGCCCCCTACCCTTGGCCATTGTTGATGTCTACAGTGGGACCAAAGGAGGGAGAATTTCACAGAGAATTAATTCCACAAGCCACTGAAGTGAAAGCCTGTCCTCTTTCACACAGTACATAGACAGACCATGTAAAGGGTTACCTGTTTCAGTTTTTACAGTTAATGCCACTTAAGTTGGAGTGGCAAGCTCTGCACTTTCATATGCTTGTACATCCTCAAAGAAATGTATGAAGAGCCTTCCTGATCTCAATCATATCTATTCATAACCTTAATGTGAATCAAAATAAATGAATATTATATTGAAACACCAAATATCATATGTGTTTATATGTGAGTAATAGGTTCCTGGGCTGTCAGTCTTCTTGACACTGGGGGCTGCTTGCAGTGTGACCAGCTGGGAACTACCACGCCCTCTACTCTTTTTATGTGTAGTCCGGCCAAAGCAGTGTCTCTACGTTGGTAGTACTCCACAGTGGATTAATTCTTCACTTTTATTCATTTTTTTTCTTGTCAAAATACTATCTTTTTTCTATTATCTTAATTTAAATGTATCTTATATAAAACTACACAGGAAAATTTGTAGATTATGAGTCAGTGTAACATTGAGAGAAGGTATGCTCTCATGAAAACTTTACCTAGTGATATAAGCTCCCCTATATGTCCAGGGCCATCCTCACAGCATCTCCCAGGTTATACAGATTCTAAATTGAAGCACTGTGTTGGCTCCATCAGCCAGGAATCCTCGCTCTTTTTCTTTCTGTCTCTGTCTCTCTATCTTTCTTTCTCTCTCTCTCTCCAACCCACCTCCAGTGTGTTTGCCTCAATCACGCTCCATCTTAGCCTTAGAGACAAGGTCTTTCACTAAAGCTGGATCTTGCTGACTCAGCTTGCCAGGTGAGCCGAAGAATTCTAGGGATCCTGTTGTTTCCACCTCCCAGGCTCTGGGGTGTTGAGTGTGGCACTATGCCTGGCTTTTTCCTGGGTTTCTGGGTCAGGATTCAGATCTTTGTGCTTGCTTATATTTTAATAATAGTTAATTTTAAAATTATTATTTTAAATAAATTAAAAAATATTATTAACACAACTTTATTGATCCAGTCATCTTCCCTGTCCCTGTTTCTCTATTTATTTTATTTTATTTTTATTGAGCTCTACATTTTTCTCTGCTCCCCTCCCTGTTTCTCCCCTCCCCTTCAACCTTCTCCCAAGGTCCCCATGCTCCCAATTTACTCAGGAGATCCCGTCTTTTTCTACTTTCCATGTAGATTAGATCTCTGTATGTCTCTCTTAGGGTCCTCATTTTTTTCTAGGTTCTCTGGGATTGTGATTTGTGAGCTGGATTTATTGTGTTTTGTTTTATGTTTAAAACCACCTATGAGTGAGTACATGTGATAATTGTCTTTCTGGGTCTGGGTTACCTCACTCAAAATAATCTTTTCTAGTTCCATCTATTTGCCTGCAAAATTCAAGATGTCGTTATTTTTTTCTGCTGTGTAAGTGTGTAAATGTACCACATTTTCCTTATCCATTCTTCAGTCGAGGGGCATTTAGGTTGTTTTCAGGTTCTGGCTATGACAAACAATGCTGCTATGAACATAGTTGAGCACATGCCCTTGTGGCATGATTGAGCATGCTTTGGATATATACCCAAAAGTGATATTACTGAGTCTTGAGGAAGGTTGTTTCCTAATTTTCTGAGAAATCATCACACTGACATCCAAAGAGGCTGTACCAGCTTGCATTCCCACCAGCATTGCAGAAGTGTTCCCTTTTTCCCACAACCTCTCCAGCATAAGTTGTCATTAGTGTTTTTGATCTTGGCCATTTTTACAGGTGTAAGATGGAGTCTCAGAGTTGTTTTGATTTGCATTTCTCTGATGACTAAGGATGTTGAGCATTTGCTTAAGTGTCTTTCAGCCTTTTTAGATTCCACTGTTGAGAGTTCTCTGTTTAGGTCTGTACTCCATTTTTTTATTGGATTATTTGTTCTTTTGATGAACAGTTTCTTGAGTTCTTTGTATATTTTGGAGATCATACCTCTGTTTGATGTGGGGTTAGTAAAGATCTTTTCCTATTCTGTAGCCTGTCATTTTGTCTTGTTGACTGTGTCTTTTGCTTTACAGAAGCTTTTCAGTTTCAGAAGGTCCCATTTATTTATTGTTTCTTTCAGTGTCTGTGCTGCTAGGGTTCTATTTAGGAAGTGGTCTCCTGTGTCAATGCGTTCAAGTGTGCTTCCTACTTTCTCTTCTATAAGGTTCACTGTGGCTGGCTTTATATTGAGGTCTTTGATCCATTTGGACTTGAGTATTAACCTATTTTTCTATTTTAAAACACAGTACAGATACAATTTAAAATATACTCATGATCTTTTCTTAGTTTCATGCATTCTATCTGACTACTTTCCAGCATCAGTCCCTGGGATTCATTTACTTAATTGCATGAACTGCAAATTCTATTGGCTTCACTGTTCTGTTTATTTCATAAGTAAGCTCACTCGATTAATTATCATCTCTTTGGTTGCATAGGGTATAACACTAATTTGAGATGATTGCAACATTTCTGCACATGCTTTTAGCATAGATAGACATGACTGTTCATGGGTACTCATAGTAGTAAAATTGATGGTCCTCATACCTGTATTATGAACTTGTTCAATATTCTCAAATGTATCATAAAATATATATGTGTATATATATGCATATATATAAACATATACTACCAAAATATATAAAACTTTTCAGGTATCACTAATTTTTGCAAATGTCATCATTTTTAGTAATTAATTTTTAGTTTTTCTTTCATGTAGCATTTTTGTTGTGAGATAATGCTTATATTGTGTAAAGATTTGTCACTGTGGTAGGTTTAATAAAATGCTGAATGGCTACTAGAAAGACAGAGTTTTAGGGGCAGAGAGAATGCTGGGAAAAAGGGTGGAGTTGTCCAGAGTTGCCAACCAGACACAGATGAGGCAGAAAAGCAGAATAAGCAGTACAGAGTAATATCCATGAGGCAGAAAATAATTTATAGAGTAGTTTGATTTAAGTTATAAATTTAAGTTATAAGGTAGAAACAAGTCTAAGATAACAGCTGAGCTTTCATAATTAATAAGAAATTTCCATGTGATTATTTAGGAGCTGACTGGCCAGACAGAAAAATTTATGTACATATAGCACTCAAAGTGGGACATGGAGTCACACATGGCTTCCTGGTGACCAAGGTCTCTCAAATAGGCTCAGTGTATAGAGACAACCTGCAGCCTAGAGCCAGATGGTAGCATCATGCACCAGCACCATACCCTAAACTGAGCCACACCTAGCAGCTGACTTAGCAGTTCATTTGTCTCATGCAATCAGAGAACAGTAATGATGCTCATCAATCAGATCCAGATGTAAAAAACCTCCACACAGGTTTTAGCCTCTTTTGAAAAGGTACATAGAATTAGAAACAAAAAGAAAGTGGATATAGACAGTTATAAAAATTAATTTATAAGCTGTAGGGACATAGCCCCACCCATTGGGGGCGTGTTCGCCTCGGGCTAATGTTTACGGATAAATCTGCCGGGTGTGAGCCCAGCAGCCTTTTTCTTTTGCTCCGCTTTTCCGGTACACCGCGGGAACCTGTGGTCCTGTAAGTTTATTTCCTTATTAAAGCTGTATATATCTATAGAATCTGTCTACATTCATTTGCGCCACCACATTTGGCGTCCCAACGTCGGGCTATTTTGCGCCCGACCCGGCACAGGGGGGGGCGCAAGCTCCACCTTTCCCGGCTAGTTGCCTGAGCTCAGGAAGGCGATTTACAGCGCGCTCCCTGCTCGCTTTCCCTTCCCCCACTCCAGGCCACTACAGTCGCAGAGCAGCGACCCCCCACAGAGCAGTTAATAGCTCCCTGCTTCTTCCAAACCCTCACTGCCTGATTTAAGTGAAGCACCCACGGTTTTGAAGTAAAAGCCACCAACCCCTTCCCTTAACAGGCAGTACAATAATTTTTGTTTTGAGTTAATTGTTTCAGACCGGCTCTGGCTTAGACCACGTAGACTCAGGTGCATTTCTTTAGCCACCACTGGCAGGAAAACTTCATTACAGGTACATAATTTTCTTTTATAAATAAGAAAAATGTCTGAAAACATTACCATTCAAGACTTTAACAGCCTTTTCAGTTGTACCATGTGGGAGATTTTACAAGAAGTGTCTGTCAGCCCACAGATATGGATCTTTCTGGGATTCGTAGTTTTCCTTGGTACTGTATGGTTTGATAATAGAAATATGATAAAGTCTTCACGAGACGAGGTTGAACGCTTAAAAACAATTGAGAATGACAACAATCTTCTCAAAAATCAGTTTGAAGTTCTCCAGGCAGAGAACAGATCTTTGTTTAACACAACTCGACAAACTGAAAAAAATTTAGAAGAGGTACAGGCTGATATTAAGGAGAAATTCATTACTGTGGAAGAAGGAACAGCTGATTTGGATCATAAGCTTCAATCCCTTTCAGTAGGAACAGAAACATTAACTGAGAGAATCAAAACTGCTGAATGTGACAATCGGATTTTGTCTAAAGCTTATGACAGATTGACAGAAAGATTATCTATACAAGAAGGCACGGTATATGCTATAAAAATTATGTCCAAAGATGAGACATTATCTCTAATGGACAAACTTCATACTTTAGAATCCTCAATGAAGGCTTTAGAACATAATTCTGGACAGGAGATTCAGACATTAAAGAAGGCAATGGTGAATAGAATTGAAAAGATTGAGGAATTTCTAAATTCTGAGGAAGAAGAGCAAGAGGTAGAAAGGCATATTTTAACTAAATCTGTGGGTAAATCCCTCCGGGACAATTCCCACAAAGCTCTACCTACAGTTCTACCTGCCTTTCCAGTTGTAACAACATAGAAAGTAGTTGGTTCCAGAAACCCTAGGGTCATCAAGGAAGATACATGGGAACCTGTCCGTATGAATGATCTCAAAGAAATTAAACAGGCTGTAATGACTTTTGGAATGAATGCCTCTTTTGTTAAAGAGATGCTAAGATCTTGGGCCACGACGAATAAGGTCACGCCCTCTGACTGGTTTCAACTGAGCTCTGCTGTCTTTGAGAGTGGAACTCAATTGAAATGGAAATGCTTATTCAGGCAAGAGGCTAGACTTTTAGAACAGCAAGAAAGAGCAAAGGGAATTGAGATTTCCATAGATCAAATTTTGGGAGAGGGGCTATTTTCTGAGCCTCAGGAACAAGCTAATTTGGATGAAAACATACTCTCTGTGTGTACTACAGCAGCCTTAAGGGCTTGGGACAGGGTGCAAGACCCAGGACAGAGGATGGAATCATTTGTCAGAGTTAAACAGGGTCAGAGAGAACCCTTTAGTGACTTTTTACAAAGAATAACTAAAGCTGTACAAATAGGGATATCTGACCCAGAAGCAAGACGTATAATGATCGAGACTTTGGCTTATGAAAATGCAAATGTGGAATGCAAAAGGATTTTGGGACCTTTAAAGCTCAGATCAGCGCCATTAGAAGAATGGGTCTTGCATACACTAGATGTTGATACATTTGACTATGGCACTGAAGCATGGGTAGAAGAAGCAATTTCCAATGGTAAAAGGAGACATCAGAATACCAAATGTTTTAATTGTGGCAAAATGGGTCATATGAAAAGGAATTGTAGACAACGGATTCTCAGAAATAATAATAATGCATCTTCTAGAAATAACAGAAATAGGAGGACTCAGCCTTCGGGTTTATGTAGAAGATGTGGAAAGGGCAGACACTGGACGAATGAGTGCAGGTCTACAAGAGATAGACAAGGCAACCTGATACAGACGGGAAACGTGAGAGGGGGGGCCTCACAGGCCCCCATGGCAAACATGGTTCAGTCATTTCCAGTTACTACAGAGAACGTGACTCGTCAGGACAATTAGAAAGCCCCATGCCTACTGTTACAAGCAATAATGATCAGAAAGATGAGTTCCGTGTATTTTGGCAAACTCTTGTCTCCACAGGTGAGGAAAAATTGTGGATTCCAACAAAATTGATAAAGGTTCGTTTTGATGAAGAGAAGCCAGTTGGGAAAGATAAATAACAATTCAATCACATGGATGGCAATCATACTGATGGTAAGTAATACAGATAGGTTGGGGGTAGGGTTCTCTTCTTATCTCCACAGGAAAATATCCATCTTCAAAGAATTTAAGGTACCCCTAATATTTAATTACTGATAGAGGGACTTGTTCTGTAAGTATTAATTTATATATATATATATATATATATATGTCTTAAACTTTCTTTGCTTTTCCTCATATCTGTGTCTTTCTTTATATGTCAGTATATGTCCTTGTTGTTAATGTTTAAATTTCCCATAACAAGCAACAAATTTTCCTACAGTAATCTTTGAAGTTTCCAGGATGAAGATGGGGCCCCACAACATCAACTCCATCTGGTTTTTATGACGTCATGATTTTTTTTTAAAGCGCTAATATTAGACCTGTTTTTGGTACCAACTACAAGAGACAATTTCGAATGGTGCACATTTTTGACAACACTCTGGTCGGACCTTCTCAAAACGCTCTGAGACTAGTTACAATTTTCTTAGGTCAAAGGTTAATTTGGAAATTTTACCATCATTTGCTTTCACAGGACCCCCTAAGAAGAACGTCGCCCCCATGTCAGCTAGAAGCAATCTTAGAGGACGGCATCCCCTCTCCCAACAGAGTTTGCCCTCAGGGTTGGGGACATCTTTTAATGGTTGGTTTAGGGTTGAGGGGATGGGGTGATATTTTTTTTTGTGGAAGAAGAAGAAGAAGAAGAAGAAGAAGAAGAAGAAGAAGAAGAAGAAGAAGAAGAAGAAGAAGAAGAAGAAGAAGAGGAAGAAGAAGGGGGTAACTGGTTTTTTGGGATGATTGGTATTTGTGAATTACTGTCTATAGAAAATTGTACTGGTACTGTTTCTTGTATATTGATATGTTGAATATTGAATATGAGTGTTCCTACCTCTATTTTTGTATGAGTATGCTTATAACTTTGTCCATATTGTATTGATACATCTACCATATTACATTGTACATTTCTACCTCTGATACTATGACATTGTTTACAGTTGAAGATCATTGTCTTCATATATTGCACAGTTGTTTATTCTTTTAGTCTTCAAAGTTAGATAGGTATTGAGAATTATATGTTTGTCATATTTATTTTTAAGTTTATCAGGTCTTTTAGTTACATAGAGATTATATTTAGTATAGATAGTATGATCTTCAGCCTCTTCGAAGAGCTGTAGAAAATGGCCTTTAATCTAACCTAAAATTTCTATGCCAAAGAGACACAATTACTCCTGGCAACACCACTCTACTCCCGAGAGAACGTTGAGCACCAAAGACACTCCACTGGGAGCTTGTCTTCTTGGCAGAACTGGCCTTTGGGTTAAGAAAAGCCCATACCTCAACTTCTGACAAAGATACAGAATATCCCTAAGTGGATGAAACAGGATTGTCTTATCTTGCCAAGACAGGGTAGGATAGTCCTAAGAAAGTTCCTTGCCTTTAATAATGGTATGCCAGTTATGTTAGGCCTTAGCCAAAGTTGGTTGACTCAACATTGCAAACGAGACTTTTGGTGATTGCCCAGGTAGTCAGTTGTCTCTGTCAATTGTTGCACATTTTGGATATCTCTCGATTGTTAAGTAATCTTTATTCCCTTCTCAGATCTTTGACGGAGTTGAAGATTATATAATTGTAGTTACTCTCTATGTTATTTAGACTCCTTGAGATAGAATGTTTAGCAAAAGTTTTCTTCTCAATATTGTTTGTTATATTTATTATTTGTTATTATTGTATATAGTTGTATTTGGTTTGGTTTTATCTTATTTAGACAAAAGGGGGAGATGTAGGGACATAGCCCCACCCACTGGGGGCGTGTTCGCCTCGGGCTAATGTTTACGGATAAATCTGCCGGGCGTGAGCCCAGCAGCCCTTTTTCTTTTGCTCCGCTTTTCCGGTACACTGCGGGAACCTTTGGTCCTGTAAGTTTATTTCCTTATTAAAGCTGTATATATCTATATAATCTGTCTACATTCATTTGCGCCACCACAATAAGCCGGGCGGTGGTGGCGCATGCCTTTAATCCCATCACTCGGGAGGCAGAGGCAGGCAGATCTCTGAGTTCGAGGCCAGCCTGGTCTACAAAGGGAGTTCCAGGATGGACAGGCTCCAAAGCTACAGAGAAACCCTGTCTCGAAAAACCAAAATAATAATAATAATAATAATAATTTATAAATTATAAAATAAAGTCTTTAAAAATAATAAATAATATAAAAAATTAAGGCACATAAAGATGGAAAATGCTCAGAAAGTTTGGATTCTATATGATGTTTTGTTGATTTTAAATTTTTTGATTGGTGATGAACAAACAGTAGCTTCTGAGAGTCATCAGATTATGAAGTGCTAATTTATACCAAACTATTTTTTAACTGTCTTAACTTCCAAATAAAATTCAATGTATATGTTGTGTTCGATAAGAGGTTATGCTTTCATTTCTACAAGAAAAAAAAAACCAAAAGGCTGTGGATTCATTAAGTTTAAAGAGGATCAGACTTGATCAGAGAAGACCCCCTGAAAATCTTGGCTATAGAGATAAAGAAGTAAATCTAAAATAAATTCAAGACAGGTGATGTATATTTTTGACTGTTTAAACATAAAACAAAAAACTTCTTAAATTGACTCATGTATAATGCATAGTCCATACTTGTGTTAATGTATATATGTATGTTACCATTGAAAGTTTATGTGTTTTCAGAACAATGGAACCAGACACCAATAAAAACAGATGGGTCAGGTTACTCAGCCCCACAGAATGCCTCTGCTACAGTCTCCTCAGAAATCTGCATCCAGAACAGCTTCAAAGCTGCAGCCTCATAGACTATTCTATCCAGGACTTGACTAATATCCTAACATTCTCAGGGTCCTCCAGAAAACAGGAAGCCATCAAGAGAACACAATGCATACAATCCCATAAGATGTGGTGGGTGGCTTTTGGTCATTCAGGGGACTATGGATATTTTTCATTATTTAGGGGAGATGATTACAAGCTGTTGTTGGTAAGGGTCGAAAAAAGCTAAACAAAGCAGATTAAACTTAGAGATCTCATTATGCAAAGAAAAAGAGGGGATATAGTAACAAAAGGATCAAAAGATAGATTATTGAACCTACTCTTGAACTAAAAAAGTAACAGTCTTAAATATTTTACATTGTATGGATTTTTCTATATTGATATAAATTTAAGGTTATTTTTGTTAAAACCTTGTGGTAGAATGTCTGGAAGACCTAGAGCCAGAGGGATAGCAAGCAACCATGACTAGCCATGAAATCCCACTGGGTTATACTTGACCTGGATTCAGAGTTTTTACACAGACCCTAGGTTTTCCTTTGTGTTACAAATACCATTTGTTTTTCTATGTGAATCTTGACTGAGAGTTTCCCATGGATACAAAGTTTATGTAAAACTTGGTTCATTAGAAACCCAGAAGACCTTGGTACATTATGAAACAGGTATTTGCACCTGGTATTGTATTGTTGGAAGTGTCTATCAGTTTGTTTTGAGATACAGAAATCGTCAAGCTAAAGTGAAAGTATAGGAAAAAAATAAAGATGCTGGGAAGCAAAGGGAAAGCAGTTCAGTTCACCAAGATGAAGCCCTCTGCAACACATGTGTCTTTGTGTCTTCATTTCTCTGACCCACATGAATTCACACACTATATGCTGAAATATTTGCAAAAGAACTTACTGTACTATACATGTGTTTCATTCTTGCTTAAGGTATTGTACTTATGCAGCTCATTTAACAATGTGATATAAATTTCTAGTCCTTGGAAGTTATTCTTACAAATTATTTATGATAATAAGGAAATGCAGGTTAGTAGTTAGTCATTTATAACAATAAAACTTATAATCACATTAGCTATATTTTCAAGATTCAACAGAGATATATTTTATAAAAATAATCAATCTTCAAGCACTTCAAAGACCTACAGAATATGGCATTTAAAATGTTTTGTTAGCAAAGGGCTTTTCTTGACAATGAGACATGTCTGCTCCTGGCAGCAGCAATGGTCTTCAAAAAAGATAATGGCATAGAAATAACTCCATGTGAGTGACTTTCATTGTGACAAAATTAGCCATTTGGTCAAGAAACTGCTCTTTCCTGACAGCTGACATATGGTATACATACCTGACAAGCAAAACACAAAGATAAAAAACTGTCAAACTTTGCCAAAATAAGGTAAGACAGTTTTTCAAATATCCTGATACATAGAAGAGTCTTCCAAATATTCTAGGCCTATAGGCCAAAGATGTATGTCCAACTGTTACAGAGGAACTTTGGCTGACAGTGCAGGTAGCCATAACTCTCTGTCATTTCTATATTTTTTCAGTTGCTTGCAATGCACTTTGCTTATGTAGATAATATTATACACTTCTGAGTTCTTCGATGGAGTTAAAGACTAGACATATTTTTCTTACTTATGATAAAAGGTAACTTTGAATTCACCATGGTAGGATAAATAATAGAGTATTTTCCTTAAAATTGTCAACTACAAATGGACTAGGCATTGTATATCTAATCCTTACCTGATAATTGTTTTATCATTTATAGTTTTATTATGTTAGAGTAAAACCCTTATCTTTTTATTTAGGAAAAAGGGGGAACTGTTGTGACATACTTCATTATCCTGTGTAAAGATACATAACTGTGATAGGTTTAATAAAAAGCTGAACGGCCAATAAATAGGCAGGGTTTTCAGGGCAGAGAGGATGATGGTAAGAAGGGTGGAGATGTGCAGCGTCACCAGTCAGACACAGAAGAAGCAGACAAGCATCATGAGAAATACAGAGTAAAAGTAATATAGCCACAAGGCAGGAAGTAAATTAATAGAAATGGGTTAAGTTATAAGAGCTAGTTACAAAAAAGCCTAAGCTGGTGACTGAGCCTTTATAATTAATCAGAAGTCTTCAAGTGGTTATTCGGAAGCTGGCAGGTCAGACAGAAAAGTTTTCCTACATATCATCTCACAATTTATTAGATAATTTTTACTTGCTGAGGTTGTGATACAAATCTCTTTAGTGAGCAATGATGTTAAACCAGCATCATATATTTAAGATATTGTGAGCCTCAACAAGTCATGCCAGTTTAGAAACGAATTATTTTAAATCTTTCTTTTTAATTTAAAATATTTTTATTTGATATTAATGATTTTTAAGTTATATAGTTCCTTAGAGTCTTTCTGGAAACCCAGCCTTTCTTGGAGATGTTCAGTTGATGAAGCTGGAATCATTTATTCTCCCGTATACTTTCACAATCTCCTCTCCTCTTTTCTATAGCCCTGTAAGCTATATCATCAATCCCAAAGAACCAACATCTGCGAGTCAGTCAGTGTCCACAGTGCATTTAATAACACGAAAAGAATACTACGGTGCTTGACAGTCTATCCATTGCTCTCCTGTAGTTTGAACTTTTACCTTTTGAAATTCTGATACCACACCAAAACTCATTCAGTAAAACATCACATTCAACATATTTATGTGAATGCATTTGCTTTTTTCTCTGTCCTGAGTATAAGTTGATATGCTAGAGAAGATAAGTGCCGTGGGATTAGAGAGAGAATGGTGGGACACATAAAGTAATGTGTAGGACAAATAAGTGTGTTTTCCAAATGCAGAGCCAGGTATAGTTAATGCCAACATTCAGGAGTGCTGCAAGTGTGAAGCCAAGCTGGAATACAGACTAACTTCAAATCCAGCAGGCTTCACAACAAGGCCTTGGCTCAGAATAAGCAAGCAAACAAAAACCCTCAAAAACATTGCTAGACGCTGTGCTATTTTTTAGCAAGTTGAACACAACAACAGGTTTGATACCACAATTTAGTGTGACATCCCTGTGCAAAATCATTTACTAAATCCCCAGCATGTGCTAGGGATGGTGTGTGACATTCGTTCCATCCTCAGTGAGAACTCTCATATGAAGATACCAGATAGTAAAGTTAAAGATACTGGAGCTGGAATTGGTTGGAGGATATGTGATTTTCAAGAATACAAAATTCAGAGAAGACATAGGACTCTAGGAAGTCTATTTGGCATTAAAAGCATACTGAGGTATTATTTGAGAGGGAAAAAGGAATATGTGAAGGCATTAGAGATTCAGGGATATTTTAATTTCACATGAGGAATACTATTTCAAAGATGAGGCTGGCCAACAGTAGAAAACAACACGCATCTTTGTAAAGGAGTAAGTTTGTAAACCTGAGGGACGTTCATGTGCAAACGAAATGGCTCTTGTGATGGTTAGTGTTAATTATGAACGTGACAGAGTCTAGAATCACTTGGGAAATGGGTATGCCAGTGGGAAATTACCTTGATTGCTTTAATTTATCTGGAAGCCCTGCCCATTGAGGTTGGTCCTGTTGTCTGATAGGGCCCTGGACTGTAGACATGGAGAAGGGGAGCTGAGCAGTGGCTTTAGTCTCTCTGCTTCCTGACTGTGGTGCAATGTGACCAGGATCCTCAAGCTCCTGTGGCTATGACTTCCCTCAGCCAACACTCCTAGTCACAGTTGGTGAGAGCTGGTTAGAAATCCAAGAGCAGCTGCCGAGAGCTATTTATGCTCAGTTAGAACATTGATATCTGAGTGAGATGGGAGCTCATTGATATCCAGATTTTAAGTCACCTCCTTGGAGTCGACAACTATTCAGACCACTTTCCCTGGTTTAATTTTCTTTTCCAACTTTTCCATTTGCAGTGTTGTCTACTGACCCGGTACACCCAGTTCCCTGTCTCCTGAGCCTAAGAAAGTCTAGCACTGGAGGCGTGGTGGTGTGTGCCGTGCTGCGGAGCTCTGCTCGGCCTGCTCCCGTCCTGAATCACCGCTGTTCGCTCCCCGCCGAGGAACAAGTCGGTCAGGAAGCCTGCACCGCAACCATGGCTTTCAAAGACACCGGGAAGACGCCCGTGGAGCCCGAGATGGTGATCCACCGCATCCGGATCACGCTCATGAGCCGCAACATGAAGTCGCTGGAGAAGGTGTGTGCCAACCTGATCAGAGGCGCCAAGGAGAACCTGAAAGTGAAGGGGCCTGTGCGCATGCCCACCAAGACCCTGAGGCTCACTATGAGAAAAACACCTTGTGGTGAAGGCTCCAAGACGTGAGATCGTTTCCAAATGAGAATCCGCAAGCGCCTCATTGAGTTGCACAGCCCCTCTGAGATAGTAAAGCAGCTTACGTCCATCAGTATTGAGCTGGGCGTGGAGGTTGAAGTCACCATTGCAGATGCCTGTCAACTGTTTTAATAAATTGACTTAATCGGTTAAAAAAAAAAAAAAGTCTAGCACTAAGGTTTCAGAACTAGGATGCAAACAACTTTTAAGCTTAAGAATTATGGATTCCCTTTTGAAAGTAGAATTAAATCAGTTTGTTCTCTCTTCTCTCTCTCTCTCTCTCTCTCTCTCTCTCTCTGTCTCTCTCTGTCTCTCTCTGTCTCTCTGTCTCTCTCTGTCTCTCTCTGTCTCTGTCTCTGTCTCTGTCTCTCTCTCTCTCTCTCTCTCATAAACAGATAGACAAACACAAAGAGTTGGTCAGCCATACCAGGGTAACTAAACAGGTGTGCCACACACATACATACACACACACAGAGAACACAGTTCTGTTCTGTGCTGGTTAGTTTTTAATGTCACGCTGATAAACACTAGAGCTACCTGAGAACAAGGACTCTCAACTGAGAAAATGCCCCCACCAGATGAACTTGTTGGCAAGTCTGTGGAGAATTTTCTTGATTAATGATAACTACTGGTGGATCCATAACACAGGGAATGGTACCATTCCTGGTCTGCTGGTCCTGGGTTCTATAAGAAAGCAGGTTGAACCAGATATGAGGAACAAATTAGTAAGCAGTTTTCTTCCATGGCTTTTACATTAGCTTCTGCCTTGAATTTCTGCCTTAGCTTTCCTCAATGATGGGCTCTAAAGTATAAGATAAAATAAATCCTCTCCTCCGCTGGAGATAGATTATAGTTTATAGTCTATATTTGGTCAGTGTTTTTTTTTTTTTTTTTTTTTGGTTTTTCGAGACAGGGTTTCTCTGTGGCTTTGGAGCCTGTCATGGAACTAGCTCTTGTAGACCAGGCTGTTCTCGAACTCACAGAGATCCGCCTGTCTCTGCCTCCCGAGTGCTGGGATTAAAGGCGTGCGCCGCCGCCACCACCACCCGGCTGGTCAGTGTTTTATCATAACAATTGAATCCCTAACTAAGACAACGGTGTTCCTATATAATTCAACTTGACTTTGATCCCTGATCAATTCAGATTCAGGGACCTTCTTGCATTTTTGTCGCTGCCATTTTCATGACCATTCATTTTATTTAATTATTCAGGCTTTAATTTCCCTCTTCCTTCTTTTATTTAGGCTTCTCCACACCCGAACCCTAATGAAGCTCTCCTTGTGCTCTTGGTAGTTTGGCAACCAGTGGTGGCTGCTCAGTTTCCTTGCGCCTGGACTGTAAACCTCACAGTTTAGTGGAGACCTGTGAGCAAATGTGTTGCCTGTGCATTCGTGCACCTTTCTTAGGAAGAAATTTGATGGCTACAGAACTCTCTGCTGTCATAAGCAGTGTGGGTTGCAGCCACAGAACAGGCAGACAGATAGATTTAACTTACCTTTAGGGCTCTCAGTCAATGAAAGAGAAAATACAAGGATGTTTCTGAGAAAGCTCCTCTGTAAATTTTTCCACACATCTTGTTTTCAGGAGCGATTAAGGCAGTGCTATAGAAAGTGGTTTAGTTAACAGGCAGAGGCAAGAGCAGATAAGTTTCTGCTGTCTGATTCCTTTGTTGATAAATGACAAAGCTTCAGTTATCTAATGCTACAACAACAGCAATTAGGGGACAGAGGGAGATATCTCTTGAGAAGTGTATACCATTGCATCCAAACACATTTGCTGAAAAGACTAAACTTGCAAATGACCTAACACAGAGAACTGCATGCATTTGGCATCCCCAGCTGGAACTTGACACTGCACTTTGACTCAGTAGAGCTTACTGTTCAGTCTGCAGGCATGGCAGTCTGACCCGGGGTTTTCAGAGCAAGTCTGCCAGAACTGTGGGAGGAGGTGTGCATTCTTGCCAGCTGAAAGAAGCTTGTGAGACTTTTAAGAAAACAGACATCTATAATTCATCAAAGTAGCCATTGTGAGAATGAACAAAACATGAAAACACCATTTTGAATCACAGGTTTCAAACTTCCTTGTTAAAATAAAACTTACTGATTTGGGGAAAATGTGAGCTGCAGTACTTATGTATAATTTTATAGAATTTTGCAACATACTTCAGTGTTTGCGTTTTAAATTATAGATTGCTTTTCATGAAACATATAGCAAGAAGAATAATGCATTGTCAACATCCTTCCATCAAAGTAAATTTTTTAATGTGTGGATAGCTTTTGTTCTTTCTCTCCAAAACAGAGTATTTTAAAATCTACTTACATATAAAAGAGAAAATTTCTGGTGAATAAATAAAAAATATGTACCGTGAATTAATACAGAAAGTATCTTTCAGTGTACCCATTCACAAAGGGTTTCCAAAACAAATATATGACTAATTGTAACAAAATCACAGAGATTTTGAAAGGGAGATGAAATGAATTAAAAAAAAAAATCTGGAATGTGGTGAGTCACAGCTGTAATCCCAGCACTTGTGGGTACATGGCTGAGACAGGATGATTGCTCTGAGTTTGAGGCAATTCTGGGCAATATATTGAGTTCTAAGCCAGACTGTGCTATATGATAATATGATAAACCTTTTCTCAGAAAATATATGGAAGAAGAACAGGAGCAGGAGAAGGAGAAGGATCAAGAAGTGTAGGAAAGGAATGATCAGGAGGAAGAGGAGAAAGAGACAAATGGAAAGAAAGAGCAATAAGAAAAAGAGGAGAAGGAAGATGGGAATGAGGATGATAAGAAGGAAAAAGAAGATGAGAAAGAGAAAGACTCAAACAGCAACACAATCACAGTAAAGTGTGGTGAAACCTTGTGTTAAAAGGATTCCTTTGTTGATAAATGACAAACTCCATTTATCTAAAGCTACAACAGTTGATTTTAAAAATTTACATGAGCTCAAGCTGTGGTTTAAAGGGGAGCAGATGCTCTAAAAAAGGCCCCCAAATAGCAGGCGTTTTGTTTAACCGTTGGCCATTTTCTTTCTTACGTTGAGAGAGCTGATTTCCCAATTTTTTTTCTTAGTTGGTTTCATGATATTTATATCCATTAGCAAGCAGGAAGGTGGCACCTGAGAGATGTGCTGAACTGATATGAGCAGAAACTGAAGTTAGGAGCACAGAGAAGGAGGGTCGTCAGCAGCGAAGTGACTTTGCCTCCTAGTGCAGGAAAACCCATCAATGAGATCAAGTCAAGTGGTTCGGGGATGAGTGGGTCAATCTTGTCACATTTCACGCATCACAATTCCTCGATGGCTGACATCCACTTGGGAAAGCCCTAGCATGTTTGTGCCCTTAACAGGTTCTTGGAGAAATCTGGTGTATATTTTCTAATCTAAGAATCCCTTTTCAAGGGTCACTGATCTCTTTGACCAAAATCTACCTGTTCTTGTCAGAGTTCTAAGCAAATATTCATACTTAAGAATCCCCAAGAAAGAAACTGAGTTTCATTAGCTTATTAATAAACTGTATTATTAGTGTAATTCAACTCTAGATATTCTTACAGTCATTACTAGCAATGTTAATTTGGAAATTGAAGCCAGTAAAACATAAAACCAAAGGGGATAACTAAAATTCCCAAGAAAGAAACTGAGGTTTATTAGTTTATTAATAAACTGCATTATTAGTGTAATTCATCTCTAGATATTCTTACAGTCATTACTAGCAATGTTAATTTGGAAATTGAAGCCACTAAATATAAAACCAAAGAGGATCACTAAAAATCCCCAAGAAAGAAACGGAGTTTTATTCGTTTTATAAGTTTATTCATAATAAACTGAATTATTACTGTAATTCGTCTCTAAATATTCTTACAGTCATTACTAACAATGTTAATTTGGGAATTGAAGACAGTAGAATATAAAACCAAAGAGAATCACTAAAGAGAACAGAATTTTGCATGTCTGGGATTGATAATTGTAATGAACTGTAGCTATTATTTAATAAATAAGTTCTACCATTTATAGCCATCTCATTTCTTTATGAAGAACAATATGGTGATATGCAGTATTTTTCAGGTTGCCAGGATCTAGACTCACCTGGGATAAAGGCCTGTATGCTATACAGATTTGCATTGGTATGAATCTTGGGCTACTGAAAAATATTAAGGTCAATTTTGTTATGCTGTGTATATGTGTTTCTGCTCTTGATCAAGGTATTGTGTTTCCACAGATCATTTTAAAATGTAATGTATAATTAAGAAATGCAAGTTAATAGATTCATCTATAATAGTCAAGTTTGTAGTCATGTTAGTTAAGTTTTCTAGATATATAGAAATATATTTCAGATAGATAGGTATTTTCAGATCTTTTAGAGTCCTTCAGAACATGACATTTAAAATGTTTTGGTACCTGAGGACTTTCCATGACAATGAGACTCATCTGCTCCTGGGAGCAGCAATTGCTTCAAGAGAAAGATGGGCATCGAAGAGGCTCCTTGTGGAGGTGTTTAGCCATTTTGGAAAGAAATTGCACTTGCTTCGAGTGCTTGATGTTATCATGTGTGAACTGGACATGCAGGACCTACAGAAAAATGACTGTTGAACTTGTCTAAAAGTGAGACAATCCTTCAGGGTTCCTGCTTCATGAAAGAGACTGCCAGGCATTGTGCAGGATACAGAAGAAAGTGACTGACAAACTGCCTTTTGTCAGAACTATCTTTAAAATTTCATCTTTTGTGGAAAAGTCTGCCGGATACTATGGGCCTGTAGGCTGAAAATGGATGCTTCAATGATACAGAAGAACTTTGGGTGACTGTCCAGGAAGTGAGATGACTTTGTCAATTCTAGAGTTTTGAAAGTTACTTACAATGCACTTCTTGTTCACTTAGGAAATATTACATCCTTCTGGAGTCTTTGATGGAGTTGAAGAATAGATATAGTTTCCCTTAGTTATGATAAAATATAAAGTATATGTAAATATTGTAACTTTAATTCTTGCTTGATACCGATTTTGTTATATATAATTTTACTATGTTAAAGTTAAAACCTCCCTTTTTATTTAAACAGAAAAGGGAAAATTGTATGGAAAGTCCTTTTGTATATGTGTTACTCTTATTGGTTACTGAATAAAGAAACTGCTTTCAGGCCAATGGCTTAACAGAATACAGCCAGGTTAGAAGATAGGTGACACACAGAGTAACAGAAACGGGTTAGGTTAAGATGTACGAGCTAGCCAATAAGAGGCGAGAGTTAATAGGTCAAGTAGTAATTTAAATAATATAGTTTCCTAGTGGTCATTTTGAGTTTGAGTAGCCAGGAATGAACACGGGACTTCTCTGAACACCTGAAGGTATGCATCTGGGTGTTGTGGGAGCTGCGGGCTGTGTTCCTGCCACCCCAGCTCCTGGTCACCTGGCTAGTTTATGCCCCAAAATAACAACACACAAACTGTATTCTTTTAAACACTACTTGGCCCATTATATCTAGCCTCTTCTTGGCTAACTCTTGCACCTGGACTAGCCCATTTCTAAAATTGTGTGTAGCACCCCAAGGTGCGCTTACCAGGAAGATTCTAGCCTATGTCCATCCTGGGTCGGAGTTTCATCGCATCTTCCCTGGGGAGCAGCTGCATGGCATCTGTCTCTGAGAGGAGCTGCCCTGCATCTATGCTCACTTCCTTTTCCAGCATTCCGTTCTGTTTACTCCACCCACCTATGCTCTAACCTATGAGAGCCAAGCAGTTTCTTTATTATTTAACCAATGACCTTCCTCCATCATCTGGGGGGTGTAAATTGAATTAGCCCCCAACACACCTGTGGGAGCATGATCTTGATTCTGTTAATTATGTTAACTGATAAAATTATATACATCCTGATGTGTGTGAGACTGTTTCCTGGACAGGGAATTGTGACCTGCATAGGTGGAGAAAGTAAATTTAATGCTAGGAATCAAGTAAGCATTCCCTGCCCTCTTCTGCCTGCTGAAGACATCATGCAACTCCTTCAGCATGACTGTCCTGACTTCATCACAGAGGTAAGTCACAGTGTGAGCTCTCTGCTAAAATTAACCCTTTCTCTCTTCAATTGCTTTAGTCAGGGAATTTTAATACAGTCATGGGAAAAGAATTTAAGACAGACAGTAAGCACACATCTTTTATTTTAAATTTGTTTTACCTTCTGAGTTATTCTTTGTGTCTCATTCGCATTGGGTTCTAAGCCTTATAATAGCCAGAATGATAAGCCGTTTCAATGCTTGTTTGCACTGTAGGAGAAACTTCATAAATCTGAGTCAGCTACACTTGAGCTGCCCAGTGCCCCTCTAATTTATGTTTATGAGCAATTACCCATTGCAAACACTTTATTATTTTGATGTATGCCTGTGAAAACCCATTGCCATTTTGAAATAATTATATTTAAGAATTCTCAGTAATATAATTATTTTTGTTTTATTCTACATTGTGCACATTTTCTCTTCGTGATCCATCTGCGTTGTCATAAACTTTGCAGTTGCTGTGCTGGAGTTGATGGAGTATTAGGTGGAAAGGCCCACTGATGCTGTTCCTGGGAATGATGGATTTCCCTCCAGTGAGAAGGTGGAGCTGAGATATGTGCACAGATGCTCCTGCAGTTCCATCTTGTCTTGTGACTTTCTGGGTGGGTGGCAATTAGTCTTGTGTTGAGGTTAGCTTCATTCATCTCTGCAGATACCGAATGGGGAAAGTTTCATATTGAGCATCACTGGTAAGGGGGAGGGGCTGAGAAGCTGTGAGCAGACCTCATGCTTAAGAACACTGTCCCTATGAGGACTACTGAGAACTCAAGAACAATGGCAATGGGTTTTTGATCCTACCACACGTACTGGCTTTGTGGGAGCCTAGACAGTTTGGATGCTCACCTTACTAGACCTGGATGGAGGTGGGTGGTCCTTGGACTTCCCACAGGGCAGGGAACCCAGATTACTCTTAGGGATGATGAGGGAGGGGGACTTGATGGTGGAGGGGGAGGGAAATTGGAGGCGGTGGCAGGGAGAAGGCAGAAATCTTTAATAAATAAATTAATTAATTAAAAAAAAAGAACCCAGGTGAGCCCACAGCAGCATTTTAGGGGAAGTGTGTGTGCTGGGCATAACCTGGACATCTAGATAGTAAAACTGACAGACTAGTAGATAGCTCACTGACTCCATCCCCAACTCCTTACTGAATATACCTGGAACGATATGAGTGGGGGTCCTTGGGGAGAGATACCCACTGGTGTGAGAGACAGCTGCATTGAGCTGTCATTTGTCACTGAGGCTGTGGAGCTCAATGGAAAGACCCTTGCAGACTGCTTCCTGGGAGCCGTAAGCCTTCTTCAGTGTAGCAGGCAGGGCTGGGCAGAGGGCACATGGGGCGGGTGTTGTCTCAGTAAGCAAAGGAGGAACTGGGAGGAGGATTCCCCAGGTACAGGGAGGCCCTGGAGAAATTAACCTTCATCTTGGCTGCAATGACCACCTTGCCAGACAGATCTACCAACATCCCCCACTCCCCGTGACTGATACCGCCAGCTGGAGAAGCGTTTGGATCAGGCAGGCGGCGATCCAAAAACTTCCCCAAGTCTGCTCCCAGCAGCTAGGCCAGTGCCTCCCTGCAACAGCTGGCTTTGCGCCCAAACCTGTTTATGCCAGTGAAACTTGCTATTGTAATTATGCAATTTAATTAAATAGTATTCAAATCACTTAAAAAAAAATTCACCAAGTGTGATTGAGGTTTTCACTTGATTTTTCTGCTCGCATAGCCCAACCTAAAACAATTATGCAAATTTATCAAATTATTTTTCTTATTATTGATATATTCATTGTAGTTAACTATGGACCTTTCAGTAATGATTGTAGTTTGTCTTTTATCAGGCTGAGATGTTGTCCCAACCAGCAGGACAGGAACAGAACCGAATTTGCCCTGGAGGGTAGGAATGATGGGGCAAGAGATAGGAGAAATGACAGCAATTCTATTTTTCTGATCAAACTGCAAACTTTATTTTTTCTCAGGAGCATTTTATAGCAAAAGGGCAGGGGGGAGGGCAGGATTCTGGAAAGTCAGGTCTGCTGGAATTTCATTGATCTAGCTGCAAGGTCAGGTCTGGAGACCCTAGCTGATAAGGAAATACTGAGGTCTGTGACTATTAATTAACAAAGGAAATGCTAATTGCTTCTAAAGCCTGAGGCCTGCAGGTCTCACTAGGAAATAAGATACCAGGTTAATTTCCTAGGTCAGTTTGCCCTGCAAAGGTGAATATCTTACTTAACTTGTGAACTTAAGATAGCATAAACAAAATACAGGTCTCAAAATACAGGTCTTTGCTTCCAGCAAGATGTCCTCTATTTGCCCATGCTACTAAGACTGCCAAGCTCTAGATCTAGTGTTTGGTGGATGGAGAGATGTCTTAGAAGCTCAGATGCCACATTCTCTATTTGCCCTCTGGTTTTGTTTTATCTGCACAATTTTACCTAAATTTGCTAAATAAAGAGCGTATTCAACAGTCTAATCTCTGTATCATTGAAAGCCCAGGAGGTTCATCCTACATTCCATTAGGAAAGACATGGCTGTGTCTTATGCATTAGAGTGAATCATAACTAAACTTATTTTCTCATTACTTCATGAGCCTCAGTTTTTCCTTCTTGCTTCCTTCCTTTTTCCTTCTTTAATCCCATGCTTCCTTTCACCCACTATCCCTCCCTCTTTCCTTCTCTTGCCTCTTAGTTTCTTTCTTTTTGGCCAAATAAAGACTCTCTTCTACTTGAAACTCTTTCATTTGAAGCAATAACTGAGTACTCCAGAGAAATCACCTCACCACACCCCTGGTACAATGAGAAAAGCTAAAATAATTTTTTAATTATTAATTTTTTTAATGCACAGCAAATTTTAAAAATTACCTTGCAGAAGTTTTTTAATATTTAATATAGTAGTTCAGTGAAAAACAACTTGTTCAAAAATGAAAATCTATAGAGACTGAACATTCAGCATTCCTCCACGCAGATTTGAACTCCTGTCCGTGTAGGCAGTGCTTAGTCTCAGTTCTCCTCAGAGCCCTTGGATCTACATCCCATCTGGGTTCCTTGATGTAAAGAAGCATTTTATAGGCCATCAAAGCCGGGCAATGGTGGTGCACGCCTTTAATCCCAGCACTCAGGAGGCAGAGGCAGGCAGATCTCTGTGAGTTCGAGACCAGCCTGGTCTACAAGAGCTAGTTCCAGGACAGGCTCCAAAGCCACAGAGAAACCCTGTCTCAAAAAAAAAAAAAAAAAAAAAAAAGAATTTCAACTGCCATGCAGCCAATAGAAGAACCAGTGCATAAGGATTTGATATTCTGTTTGTTTAAAGTCCAAAGTAAATACTAATAATAACTGTAATGATCTGTCTCTTTAAGAGACAAGTGACGCCCACTCACTCCCCCATCCACTGAGGCAGGCAGGTCTTCATTCCTGCTTGTAACCTTAGTCTCTCTCTCTTTTTTGTCTCCCTCACGGAGACGGAGAAGCAGCTTTGGTCTCCCCCCCCCTTCCTCTCTGTTCTTCTCCCTTTCTCCCCTCCCTTCCATAACCACTAAATAAATATCCAGCCTACTCTATATGGCGTGCTTATCCATCTGTCTCTTGCTTTGCCACCATCACATGGCTTGCCACCAGGGATGCCACCTGGGACCTTCGGAAACCTGCCGTGTGGTCTTCTGCACCATCCCTGCCTGGAACTGGCTGCCCTCAGGACCCACTGGCCCCTACCTGCTGGGGATTCTGACGCAATTTTTAATAATCCATCATGTTGGTGCCACAAGACTCAGATGGCTCTCTCAACCCAGCCCCTCTCCCGGAGTTGGGATCTAGAACTAAGTATTTTAGCCAAAGCAACCATGTGTTTTGTATGCCTGAGCGCAATTTCTACTCACAATACGGGCTTCAATTGGTGAGTTTTCCCCATTTTGCTATGGATGCTTCCCTCAGCTAAAATTGTGTTTGGACTGACCTGGGGGGTCAGTCTGTCCACGCCAGCACTGTACATTCTGTGCAGTGAATTCGACTGGGGGCCCAGGGTCCCTTAGATTCTTTTTTTTCTTTTTTTCCATTTCTTTTCTTTTTTCCCCTTCTCCACTCTCTTCCATAACCACTAAATAAATATCCAGTCTACTTTGCATGGCATGCCTATCCATCTGTCTCTTGCCCGCCACCGCCACGTGGCTCGCCGCCCTGTACCACCCACCTTCTGAGACCTGCGACATGGTCTCGTGTTGCCTGCCTCTGCATGTCTCCCTGCCCAGGACCAGCCACAGCTCAGGGACCTGCAGCCATCCCTGCCTGGCACTGGCTGCTCTCAGGGCCCTCTGCCTGCCACCACATGGCCTGCTATCACTGCTTGGGGACCTGCTGTCAGGGATCCTGTAGAATTTTTATTAATCCATTACAATAACAAAGAAATTTTCAATGATCTCTTTACATGGGAAAGAGTGTTAAGATGCTGGATTCCACTTGACATTTCTTGTAATGTTCCTGTAGTCACTTGGAAAGAGATGAGATGGCAAACAGGGATCTGTTTTCAGTATAAAGTATAAAACTTAAGAGTTCCTTGTTGCATTCATGTACACTACATGTAGTTACATGAAGACAAATTATGCCAGAAACTACTGGGTGTCCTAATAAAAGTATGAAATTATCAAGAAATATAAAGCTTATGATAGATCTTTCTGTAAGTAACAGCATAGCGAGTTTTAAATTACATATTTTTATCTATAGCAGAACAATAAGAACTTCCATAATAAATAGTTTTAAAAATGATCATATGTTATGATTTGTGCTTCTGTGATTAGCTGAACCCAATGTGCTGTTCTTGGGGAGTTATTTTAGGAAAGCACAATAGGCCATACAGGGATCAAAACATTTGTAAATTTCAATTTGTAATTTGCAAATTGTAAGTAAGCTCCCTCACAAAGAGTTAAAGGTATTAAATATTGAGAATTAAAGGTATTAAATATTGAAAATGATTTTAGCATTTGTGCCTTTGGGACCTACTACATTGAACTTCATTCTTTTTAAATTTTTTCCCAAATATTAAATATAAGTAGCATTGTTATTATGTAGGTAGAATGGAGAGAAAGGAAGAATGAGGAATGAAGTTTTTATGCATTTCTTTGTCTATTCTGTGCATGGACAGTGATTTAAATGAAGATTCTTAAAATAAATTTCCAGTCTCCTACAGCAACACGTATTTTCAAAAAATCCCAAGTTAACTCAAGAGGGAAATCAATGTCTTCCAAAACTGATTGTAAAATTTAGTTGTAAGCTTACACCCTTGACCCTGCCTTGCTTAGATGTATGCAAAAGTGCTGAAACTAAGCATTTTAAAGAAAAAGTGAAATTTTGCAAGTTTAGGCTTATCAAACACTTATTTAGAATATTATTGAACATGAGTGAAAATTAATGAGTAGAAATTCACTAAGTATTAGAAGCCTCATATCAGACTTTACTATGAAGACAAAAATGTC
Source organism: Chionomys nivalis (assembly GCF_950005125.1). Taxonomy (NCBI): domain Eukaryota; kingdom Metazoa; phylum Chordata; class Mammalia; order Rodentia; family Cricetidae; genus Chionomys; species Chionomys nivalis. The sequence goes on from NC_080108.1 coordinate 45,996,155, forward strand.
ATCATACACAGGGAAATATATTCTCAACTAACATTTTTAACAAAAAATCTATATTCAGAAGAAAGGCTTAAATCATAAAACACTTTTTGCTCAAATACATTTTGATTAATTAGGTCTAGCCTGACTCATAAGAACTCCCAGTACTTATCCAGCTTCTTATCCTGCTGTATTTTCTTGTTTATGACCTCATTAATCTTAAATATAAGATTTTACTGGATTTGATCACCTAAAGCAAGCTATTTAATTAAACAAACACCAAATATTGACCAAGATAAACAAGCTGCTTGAGAATCTGGATTCCCTTTTGCATTTAGCAATTGTTACTATTAGCCTAAAACATTCAAGGAAAAAAACTGAAAGGAGAGAAATAATCTTGAAATCTAATAGAAACTCATACATCATTTACTACTCAAAAAAAAAAAATCTCCCAAACACGGGAAAACAAAGACTCATAGATAAGTGATTTTTCCCATTGTCAGACTGTGGGTTACTTGTGAATCAATAATTCACTGTCTTTGCATTCAAACAGACTGACATCAGAGGACAGCAGAGCTGATGAAAGATAAAAACACTTTTTATTTCTGGAGTCACTAGGATAAATAAAGGATGAATGAAGGAGAAATAATATCAGCTCGAAGGGTTGCTGTCACCCACAAGATTTTCTGTGGGTGTCTGCACATGGCAACTGTTGCATACACACTCAATCACTTCATCTTTGCAACCAGTGTGTCAGGTGTCTGCAGCCATGTTGCAAAACACAAATAAGAAGGTAATAGTTAGGAGCTTCATTGATTTTACTGGATCACAGAGCAGGCATGGTCCAGAACTGGAATCCAAGTTCTGACCTCAGGCCAAGTACTAAATCCATTTATGGCAGAAATCCTCTTAATATGTGACCGTTAGTGAACCATTTATTGAAAGCCCAGCTTTTCAGTCGGAGATATTGCAAGTTTGTGTGTATGGTAACTGCCTTCTTTTCTGTTCAATCGATGTTCTTCATAAAATCAACCATCATTTACCAATCTAAGGGCACCAGATGGGTCTTGGTATAAGAAAAAGAATTTTAAAGACTTGTGCATTTTATTCTTGATTCCTTTCATAATTTATCAAAGTACACTATTAGGCAGTCCACACCTTTTTTTTTCTGCTATGATCAATGAAAGTGTGCTCTATGGTGACTTTAAGCTTAATCATTTATTTACGTATTTATTTAGTTAGCCAAGCACAAGATTGCTTAACCTTTGCTTAAATCATTTATTGTTGAACAAGATTTCACTGTGCTCTGCATTCTCAAGTTTCAAATTAGGAATGTCTATCATTTTTTCTACATATAAAATAATATTCTAATGTTGGAAAATCTTCAAAGTACTTTCCACTTTACTCATGACACCTTAGAATCCCTAATATTCTTTCTCATACATTCTCTTTTTGCAAATTCTTTTAACACCAAGATCTTTTAGAGAGTTGTATTATCCCTCATTTCTTTCTTACATCTCAGAAGTCCATTCTCCTTCTTTCAACCCGGGCTCCACGACAGCTTTTCATGTGACAATGTTTTTCAAAATTTTAGCAATTATAAACATTTTTTCATAAAAGAAGAGGCTATTATATTTCTATAATTTTACTCAGGGTTCACATAAGAAGATGTAAAAAACATTTTATTCATTAGTCATGTATATATGGAGGCAGAGAAATAGAACATTAAAGATCAAGCATTCCAACACTGGTCACACTACTCTCTTTTCCTACAATAAAATGAAGAGTTAGATAAAGTGATTCTATGTGATTTCTTGTTAAATTGAATGTCATATTCTATGTAAATGTTAGCAAAATGAAGCAAAGAAGGAAGAAATGGAAGGCACCAATTTTATTTGCACATCTAACTACAGGATACAGGTTTCTTTGTCCTCAGTTTTCCCCATTTTTGTCCCTCACGGAGCAAAGGATGTGTGACAAAGGAGGTCAGCCTGTGAAAGGCATTGTCGGAAATTCCACCATGCAGAGGGGCAGGGAGAAGTCAGATAACCGAGAGAACAAGACCTGTGCAGTCAGCACCTGTGGAGACGTCTCAGAAAGAGGGGCTGTCATTCTTACTGACCCTCAAGAGTGTTATGACAATACATTGCTTTGTGAGGTCTGGGGTCCCAGAAGCAAGTGGGACTGAACACAGGCAGTACCTAAACAACAATTTTCTAATCAACTATTTCAGAATCCTATGCAGTCTTTAGTTATCTATTGATTGTGTCTGTATTTGGGACAATTTTATAACAACTGGAGATTTGTGTTTGTTTGTGAACCAAGCAAATTTTTGTAGGATTAATAAAGAAGGCCAAATTAACTAGCATGCATAAGGTTCTGATTTCATCCACGACACCCCAGGGAAAGCATTCAAAAAAGATTCATTCAGTTCTGCAAATGAGATGGAGGCCTCATTCTGTCTCCACTGCTAGAATTCCCAGGAGTATGTTGGTTTATCTTCCCTATTAAATCAATGTTTCATATTTTTGATATTTCAATAATATTTATTAAAGTATTAAGAGTAAATGTAGAGAAGAAAAATTATTGAACTTGTGACTGCTGCTTACAAGCAATGGCAAAAAGATGAATTTTGTGTGTTTTCCATTTCTGATAGATGAGCTTGATATTTGTTGAGAAATAAGCTGCCCGGGACAGTATTTGCAATAAATTTCATCCACAGTTCCCCAAGCTTACATCCATTACTTCCTGGTGATTGGGTGCATATATTTTTGTGATGCTATGATAGATTTGTCAAAAGGTTACAAAGGGCCCTATTGAAGTAGTTTCAACAAGTAGAAACAGATTCCCCTAAAGGCCTTTAAGGCTGCTTTGAAAATTCAAAGCGCTATTTGTCCAGGTAGCAAGTGGGATCCAACTCCTCACTGATCTGAAAAGCTATTTATATCTGAAAAGTCAAAGACAAACAATTATTGAAAGTTTTACTCACAGAGGAATTTCTTGTTCTCAGCCATATAGCCGATTTTGTGGCTCTGAAGGGAAAGGGGTGGCTGATGTTAGAAGGAACAAGGTGCTGGATTACAAAACAATTTACCAAACACTTTGACAAGAACCCGTATATAGGAGATGGAGAGACAGCTCAGGGGTTAAGAGCACTTGCTGCTCTTGCAGAGGACCTGAGTTTGTTTCTTAGCACCCACACTGTAGCTTACAATCATCAGTAACTCCTGCTCCAGGGGATCTGATGGCCTCTTCTGGCCTCACACAGGCAAGCTCATACATGTTTACATAAATTAAAAAGATTATCAAACGTATATTTTAGTATCCAGACATCAATATGTAAAAGTCAGATGTTGTGTCTGCCATCACCTGTGTGTTGACTTGCTTTTAAGAACTTAGAGTGCATAGACCTGAAGCAGCTGACTGACACAGCAGATAGTAAGCAGCCACTGAGTGAGGTCACCTTTCTGTTGCTAATGTGTATTCATTGGTACATTATTGTGCAATTTCCTAAAAGGTTCCAGAGTGACATTACAATGTTAAACAACAAAATGATTACAAAAATAGAAGAATCCCACTTGAGAAGATGTATTGTACATAGATTTGACCCTTTATATTTGAGCATGTATGTGATTCAGCTAAACATTTCCTGTAGTTTCTCACACTTTTGTATGAAGGCTAGAATGTCTAGGTGTGAGACACACCACTCTCTTTGCACATTTATCTATAAGGCCGTACTAACCATGACAAAACAGAGACTTACAAAAAAATAAATGAAATGTCTTCTCATTGTCCCTCTTCTTTTTCTTTTTCTACTTTTCAGTTGTAGATTTTGTTTGTTACTTTTGAGACAGAGTCATGACCCACAGCCCAGTCTAACCCGGAAATTAACTATTTAGCTCTTGCTTCCCTGGAAATTGCACCATCTACTTCCTTCAGCCTCTTGTGTGCTGGGATTACAGGCATGTACTGTAAAGGGGGCAGCCCTTCAAAATCTGTACAGGGCACGCCCAGACACCAAATTCTCAGCACAAAGAAAATTCCTTACCCTGGAGGGGCCAGTGGGCAGGTGAAGCTGCAAAGACGGACAGCGAGCAGCAGCCCAGCAGCAAGCGGTTTCTTTTCTTTTTGCAAGAGTGGGTTTTTAAGGCAGGGGAGATCCATGCTAGAATGAGTTGGTAAATCCAGATTGGAAGTTAGCCAAATAATAAATTTTGATTGCTGGATCTTAGTGTTTTGTCATAGGATTGAGACAGTGGCCAAATAGAGGAATGGTCCTTGGGGACTGGCTTTAGGACTGTAATCTAGTGCTTTTCAAGTAAGGGAGATGGAAAGGGGTAAATGGGCAAAACCCATCAACCCCATGCTTCCCATGCTTGAGTTTGTTTTCACCATGCCCATGCCAGTCCTGCCAGAACCCTTCATGTATCAGCACACTCAATACATCTGTATGTAAAATTGTAAGTCCTCCATCAAAAGTTCAGATTAGGGATAGGAAATATGATGGTAAAATGTAAAATGTCTGTGTTGGCTTCAATTAAGTACAAGACTCCATGTTGGGATGCCAAAGACGGACTTTGGACAAATGACTTAGTATTGCCTGATGAGTTGCAGCCTGAATTCAGCAGTTCACTTAGAAACTGAGCTGCACCTCAGCCCAATGGAGTCCCCGTTGCTCTTTGAACTCCCAGGTCTATGTTTCTTTTGATTGGTGTTGTTGACATCTTCTCTATTTGAGCCACATCTGTCAACTCCCTGGGAGAGTGTGCTTTCATCTCCCGACTCTGCCCCCCGACATCTGCTTTCCCCAGAATTTTATCAACATTGAATTGATTCTTTTGCTCTGAATATTTCATACCAAATAAATCACAATTGAGATAATTTTTATTTTTTATGTAAATCCATGACATCTGCCAACCTTCTCTGGGATCCCTTTCTTTTGTTCTTTCTGTACTGCTTTTGTGAATCTTCTCTCGCTCCTGGGTGGCTTCAGCCTTATCATGCTTCCTCCAGGAATGGACTTTCCCACCTATTTTCTTCCTCAGCATCTTTGACAGGAATGCCCATGTTTGCTTATTTTTTTCTGTTGTTTGTTTGTTTGTTTTTGTCTGAGAAATAATCTTCTACTAGAAGTAAAAGTCTATTGAGTTCTTGCCCATACTTTGGGTGTAAATAGTCTCTCTGGGTGACAGCATCCAGAGATGTTTCTGGCTGTGTGACCAAGAGACCTTTGTAAGATCTAGATCAGTATTCTATTTGAGATGCAAAAGGATGAATCAGAGGACAAATGAGCGTCTCTGTGGTCTACAGATAATCATAATTCATGAGGATTCCCTTACAACCTAAAAAAAGTTTGGTATGAAATTGGAAGTTATAGAACAATTTCTATCTATGAACTAAGATTCTCAAAATTATCACCCAATTTTCAGGTACAGAAATTCTAAGTAGTAATGCATATCACCCATCTTCCTTCATATTTGTCCTCTAGTTTCCATTATCATGAGTCTTGCTATATTGTGGGATATAAAACCTACTAATCATCCATTTATTAATTCATAAATATCGATTGAGGAACTGCCATATACCAAAGACCAAACTGGACAGAAAGATATTAGTGCACATTAAACCAACAAACAGTAGGATGTCTGTGAGCATTTGCTCATAGTCAAAACTTGAACACTTTGTGCCACTAGGTCTGCAGCATATTCTCTTAATAACAGCATATTTCTGGAAGCCAGTGTGGCTATGCACTGCTGCAATCCTAGTACGCAGTGGGTAAAGATGGGATGGTCAGATGCTTAAGGCCATCCTTGACTACCCATTAAGTTTAAACTCAGCTCAAGATACATAGGAGCATTGTTGCAGAATATTCATTTACATTACAAAGATGTATCTCAGCCTGAGGTAACTCCTGATTGGTTTAATAAAGAGCTAAATGACCAATAGCTAGGCAGTAGGTATAGGTGAAACTTCAGGACAGGGAGAGATAACGGAAGCAGGAATCTAGATTTGTGGTTTTGCCAGCATCAGATGTGTTGGGAGCAATTGGATGTGCTGTACTAAGAAGAGGTAACCAAGATACATGGCAGAACATATGTTAATACAAGCAGATTGATTAAGTTATAAGAGCTAGTGGAGAAAAACCTAAGCTAAGGCTAAGCTTTTGTAATTAATAATAAGTCTCTGGGTCTTTATTTGTGGGATGGTCCTCCAAGAAAGTCTGAGAAGAAACCTTGCTACAGATAATGCAAAACATCCAGGAAATCCGGACACCATGAAAAGACCAAAACTAAAAATAATAGGGGAAGAAGAAGGAGAAGAATTACAGTTCAAAGGCCCAGAAAATATATTCAACAAAATTATAAAAGAAAACTTCTCCAACCTAAAGAAGAATATTCCTATGAAGGTACAAGAAGCATATAGAACACCAAATAGACTGGATCAAAAAAAAATCCCCTTGCCATATAATAATCAAAACATAAAGCATACAGAATAAAGAAAAATATTAAGAGCTGCAAAGGAAAAAGGCCAAGTAACATATAAAGGTAAACCTATCAGTATTACACCTGACTTCTCTATAGAAACCATGAAAGCCAGAAGGTCTTGGATAGATATGCTGCAGACACTAAGAGACCATGGATGCAAGCCCAGACTACTATACCCAGCAAAGTTTTCTTTCACCACTGATGGAGAAAACAAGATATTCCAAGATAAAAACAAATTTAAACAATACGTAGCTATAAACCCAGCCTTACAGAAAGTACTAGAAGGAAAACCACAACCCAAGAAAGCCAACAATACCCATAATAACACAGACATCTAACAACCCTCTACCAGCACAACTCAAAGAAGGGAAACACACAAACTCTACCACTAAAAAACAACAACAACAACAAAGAAAAAACAAACAAACAAAACAAAACTGGAGTTAACAACCACTGGTCATTAATATCACTTAATATCAATGGACTCAATTCACCGATGAAAAGGCACAGGTTAAGAGAATGGATACGAAAGATTCTTCTACCTTCATAGGAATATTCTTTTTTGGGTTGGAAAAGTTTTCTTCTATAGTTTTGTTGAATATATTTTCTGGGCATTTGAACTGTAATTCTTCTTCTTCTACCCCTATTATTCTTAGGTTTGGTCTTTCATGGTATCCCAGATTTCCTGGATGTTTTTTGTTAAGAATTTGTTGGATTTGCTGCTTTCTTTGATCAACGAGTCTATTTCCTCTATAGAATTTTCAGCACCTGAGATTCTTTCTTCTGTCTCTTGTATTCTGTTGGTTATACTTGTCTCTGTAGTTCCTGTTCATTTATCGAGATTTTCCATATCCAGCCACCTCTCTCTTTGTGTTTTATAACCTCCATTTCAGTCTTCAAGTCTTGAACTGTTTCCTTTACCTGTTTGATTGCTTTTTTCTTGGTTTTCTTGGGTATCTTTGAGGGATTTATTCATTTCTTCTAACTTGTTGTTTGTCTTCTTTTCCATTTATTTAAGGGAGCTTTTTACTTCCTGTTTAAGGGTCTCCATCATTTTCATAACATTACATTTAAAGTTGATTTCCTCTACTTCTTCTGGGTTAGGATGTTCAAGTCTTCCTGTTGCATGTTCACAGGATTCTGGTGTTATCATGTTGCTTTTCAGGATGTTGGAGGAATTCTTGCTTTGGTGCATGCCTATCTCTTTCTCTCTAGATCCCCTAAGCATGGGAGCAGGGCCTCTTGCCAGGCTCCACGGACCTTGCAGACAAAAAGCTTTTTTAGTTTTTTTAGACAAGGTTTCTCTGTAGCCTGTCCTGGTTTGGTGTCTGACCTGGACCTAGCTCTTGTAGACAAGGCTGGCCTTGAACTCACAGAGTTCTGTCTGTCTCTGCCTACCAAGTGCTGGGATTAAAGGTGTACCCCACTACTGTCCGGCGAAATCATGGAGTCTTACTCGCTTTGGTGGATACATATTTTCGTTTTTTATTTATTTTATTTACTTTTTTTCCCATTTATGTAAAATGGATACATTTCTTATACAATATATCCTGTTTATATTTTTTCTTCTCTCTACACCTCACATATTCTTCTATCTGAATCAACTTCTGATGGAGGAAGGTCATTGGCTAATAAAGAAACTGCCTTGGCCCATTTGATTGGCCAGCCTTTAGGTGGGTGGAGTAAACAGAATAGAATGCTGGGAGGAAGAGGAAGTGAGCTTAGATGCCAATGCAGCTGCTTTCCAGGGCATATGCGATGAAGCTCCGACCCAGGATGGATGTAGGCTAGAATCTTCCCGGTAAGCACACCTTGGGGTGCTACACACATGAATAGAAATGGGCCAGGCAGTTTTTAAAAGAATACAGTTTGTGTGTTGTTATTTCGGGGCATAAGCTAGCCAGGCAGCCGGGAGCTGGGTGGCAGGAACGCAGCCCGCAGCTCCCTCAACAGAATGGCCCCCAACGTGTGGACAACTATATCCACAAAAAGCCTGAGAAAGTTTGGGGAAGAATAGAGTAAAGCATGTTTTCTTGGTAGCATCAATTTCTCAGGTCTGCTCTGCTTGCTAGAGGCAACCAAGCGCTCTCATCTAAGAGAGGCTTCCTGACTCAGCTTTAGTTGCAAAACCCTGCAGCTCATTAAGAGGTCCTGACACAAAATACTTAAACGGTGTTGATGAAAAGCTGAACACATGCTTTTCAGTTTTCAGCTGCAGCAGGAAAAAAGTTGTGCTGTTTTAAAATGCTGTCATTCTGGTCTGTACTGCCAGGGCAAACTCTGACTCTTTTGGACAGGCAGGCCGAGTGTGGTCTGTGAGCAGAATGCTGCAGCTTGCTTGCTGGCAGGGACCCTGAAACGCCATAGAGTTGTGGCAGTAAAAATGGCTACAGCTGTTACCCCCGCCTTGAGGCTGGAGAGCTAAGGAATGGGCTAGATCTAGCTGGCAAAGCCATGGCTTTAGTCCTACCCACATTGCTCAGTAATTTAATGGCTCGTGTGGTCAGAAAAAGAGAGATATACAGTAAAGAGAGATTCAAAGACAAAGAAAACCTTTAAATGATTTACAGTGTGTTTAAAAATATATGCAGGCTAAAAGTTAAAGTTCTTAAAAGTAAAAAAAGGAAGAAAGAGAGTAGTTGGGTGTGGTAGTACACACCTTTAATCCCAACACTTGAGAGGCAAAGGGAGATAGACCTCTGTGACTTCAAGGTGTGGTAGCACACGCCTTTAATCCCAATGCCTGGGAGGCAGAGACAGACAGATCTCTGAGAGTTCAAGGACAGCCTGGTCTACAGAGTTATTCCAGGACAAAGATATACAGAAAACCTGTCTCAAAAATAAAAGTAAAAATAAACAAAATAGAGTTAAAATAAAGATATACAAAGATGGAAAATGCACAGATAATTTTGATACTGTATGCTATTATACTCTCTTTGAATTGTTTGAATGCTGAGGAAAGAGTAACAGATGCTAAAAGATATTTGTTTAAAAATGCTGCTGAACTAATCCAAGACAGATATCTTGAAAATACCTTGACTTTAAAATTTGGATCTAAGGACATGATGCTTTGGAAAGGAGTTTCTTCTTTTGTTTTCACAGAAGATGAAACCCTGTGGATTGTTTCTATCCCAATATGGTATGATAGACCACACCCTCCTGAAAGGTTGCTGTGAACACCCTCAAGAAATTACTTCACTCAACTGCCAACTGAGATGAACCTAGCAACAGGTTATACCATGAAAGACCTAATTAACGACACCCCCATTCAGCAAGAAGCAGTCTGGAGAGAAAAAACTGTGCCCAGGTTCCCAAATATTGTTTATAAATGTTCTTTTACATTTAAAGGGGGATATGATATAGATATGAATAATTTGCATTGGTATGGATTTTTAGGTCAATTTTGTTATATGTATATGTATTTCTGCTCTTGATTAAGGTATTGTGATTGTGTAGTTTATGTAAAAACGTAATGTATATAGGTTGTTAATGGATAATCAATAGTCAAGCTTGTAGTCATGTTAGTTAAGATTTTCTAGATGTACATAGATATATTTTAGGTAGGCATTCTTCATATCTTTCAAAGATTATAGAATATGGCATTTTTTTTTCTTTTTTCGAGACAGGGTTTCTCTGTGGTTTTGGAGCCTGTCCTGGAACTAGCTCTTGTAGACCAGGCTGGTCTCGAACTCACAGAGATCCACCTGCCTCTGCCTCCCAAGTGCTGGGATTAAAGGCGTGCGCCACCACCGCCCGGCTAGAATATGGCATTTTAAATGTTTTAATAACTTAGGTTTTTCATGACAATGAGACACTCTGCTCCTGGCAGTACCAATCTACTTCAAGAGGAAGATGGGTATCAAAGAGGCTCCTTATGGAGTTTGATAGCCATTTGGGCAAGAAACTGCTCTTTCCTGGACTATTGCATAAACTGGACACAGAGAACCCACAGAGAGAGGACTACTGAACTTGCCTAAAGGTGAGATTATCTTTCAGGGTTCCTGATTCATGAAGGAGTCTGCGAGAGATTCTGCAGGACACAGCAGATAGTGACTGAACTGACTTTGAAATTTCCTGCTTCATGGAAATGTCTCTGGATACTATGGGCCTGTAGGCTAAAGATGGATGCCCCAATGGTACAGAGGAACTTTGGGTGACTGTCCAGGCAACAAGATGTCTCTGTCATTTCTAGAGTTTGAAGTTTCTTATTTCTTGTTTACTTAGGTAATATTATATCCTTCTGGAGTCTTTGATGGAGTTGAAGAATGGTTAGATAGTTATAGTTTTCCTTTGTTATGATAAAAGATAAAGTAGATGTAAATATTGTAACTGTAATTCTTGCTTGATATCTGTTTTGTTGCTTGATATATGTAATTTTGCTATGTTAAAGTTAAAGCCTTCCTTTTTTTTTCCTGTTTAAACAGAAAAAGGGGAAATGATGGAGGAAGGTCATTGGCTAATAAAGAAACTGCCTTGGCCCATTTGATTGGCTAGCCTTTAGGTGGGTGGAGTAAACAGAATAGAATGCTGGGAGGAAGAGGAAGTGAGCTTAGATGCCAATGCAGCTGCTCCCCAGGGCATATGCGATGAAGCTCTGACCCAGGATGGACGTAGGCAAGAATCTTCCTGGTAAGTGCACCTTGGGGTGCTACACACATGAATAGAAATGGGCCAGGCAGTGTTTAAAAGAATACAGTTTGTGTGTTATTTCGGGACATAAGCTAGCCAGGCAGCCAGGAGCCCGGTGGGAATGCTGCCCACAGCTCCCACAACAAACTTCTTTTCTGTTTCTCATTAGAAAAGAACAGTCTTCTAAGTAATAACTATAAAACATAACAAAAGTCATCACATCAAAATTGGTCAAGGAAAACCAACAGAAGGAAAAAAGCCCAAAAGAAGGCACAAGGATCAGAATCCCATATATTACTATACAAATACTAAACTAAGTACTGTAATATGTATGCAGAGGAATTGTTGAAGACCTATATAGGCCACAAGCTTGCTGCTTGTCTCTAAGAGTTCATATAAGCCTTGGTCAATTGATTCAAATTATTTTTTGTCCTGGTGTCCTCCATCCTCTCTGACTCTTAAACTATTTTCATCTCTCTTTCTGATGGGTTGCCTAAGCTCTGATGGAATGGATTTGATGGGCATTTCCCATTTAGAGATTTAGAGATATGTGTTTCAAGGTTTCTTTAAGTGCATGATGTGTGGCTGTTGGTCTCTGTACTTGTTCTTGTGTATAGTAGGAGCAAGCTGCCTTGGTCATGCATACATTAGGCACTGATCTATGAATATGGCAAAATATCTGAATATCTTCACTTTACCTCTATTTTCTAAAGATCTGTAATATTTTATTTTAATCTAGGCCTCTGGGCTATCTAAGAGACATACATGATTTTCAATATTTAATATTTAGGCTCTTTAACTAGAACCTTTTTCTTTTAATGGTTATATAATTAAATGGCTATATTTTCTTTATTTTTGTTCTTGGGATCACAAAAGTTCCAAAGTTTTTTATAACACACTGCTGTTTAACAATTCAGAAGGGTGCTCTATAACATTAGATAAATTGAATTATTGATTTCTTGATTAATTGTATCAAGGTGAAATGTCCTTCTGTATATGTGCTGCTTTTATTGATTGATGAATAAAGCTGTTTCAGCCAATGGCTTAGCAGAGTAAAGTCAGGTATGAAATCTGAAGACAGATATAGGGAGAGAGTAGGTGGAGTCAAAGAGATGCTGTGTAGCCACTGAAGGAGAAAGATGCCAGAATATTACCAGTAAGTCACAGCCTCCTGGTGATATGTAGATTAATATAAATGGATTAATTTAAGTTATAAGAACTAGTTAGTAATAAGCCTGAGTTAAGAGGCCAAACAGTTTGTAAATTAAAAGAAGCCTCTGTGTGTTTATTTGGGACTGAATGGCTGCAGGGCCAGACAGAACAGAAACTTCCATCTACACTGTATTTCAATGCCTTCTAATCTTTTTAATGTACTATTTACTTTCTCAGACTATTAGAGAGAATAATTTTGCATAATCTAATGGGGAAAATTTTTGGGCTTGACTTATATGTCTGACTCAGTCACATGCATATTATTTGCAATGATTTTTTAACAAGTGTCAGTGATTTCTTATCTAACACACTCATTAACAAGGAAATCAATGTGATGAGAAATCTATTCTCTAGAACTTTTTGAAGAACTTGGCTTATTTTGGTGCTTTTCTTTAAAAAGATTTTGATTTCTAGATCTAAGACTGATTTATGTCTTTTAGGGCAAATGCCAGAGTCCTCTTTGCTGTTAGAACTCTTGTGTGGTAGCGCAGGTGTAAAATTCCTCACTAGCAGCCTCAGCTCTCCTCAGTGAGTAACACAGGCCCAAGCCTCACAATACTATCTCACTACAGGAAATGATCATCCTTACCTGGTCCTGTTGAATTAAAAAACTGAGAGGTTTTGTTATCACATTGTCTGACTGACTTCAAGATTGTAGCTAAGTTTCCTTTCTAAACCATCTTAAAGTCTCTGGTTTTCCTCATACTCATCCTGTTGGTAGGTTCTCTCCATGGCATTTTGATCAATTGTTTAAGGTGATGAAGGAATTTTTTCCACTGTGATGATGATGGGTGATGTTACAAGGAGATGGAAGCTGTCCAAGCCCTTTGCCTTGGCAGACAGTTGCTGTGAGAAGCAACACCATTCTAACACAGCATCATCAATGGCATTTTTGTTTATTTTTTATGAACACCAAAATAATGAATCAGTTTCTAAATCTGTAAATAACAAATAGAAAGAAGCAGAAATAAAACGTCAGTTAGAAGAAAGAAGATCAGCTAAAGCCAAGTAAGAGAAGACAGTGCAGTATTCATAGGGGGGCAAGAACATAGAACTATTCTCATGCCATAAGGCGTGGAAAAGGGGAGTTCTGGTCTAACCTGCCAATGAAAAAGCCTCTATTTTTCATTGTCTGTCGTCACATAAGAAAACTTACTTCAAATGTAAATATGGTGTCCCTGGAGCTTTGTCCCTGTTTTCTCTTGCACAATGTGTTTACATAAACTAACATTTGTCTCTGTATTTATTCATGATGCCTATGAAAGGTTGGGAACTGTAACAATAAATTCTCATTTTCAACTTAATAATTCAGTAAATCATATCACCTTACATTCAGTAATCAAAAATGAGAGCAAGTCCATATTCACAGGGTACAAAGTTATGATGAATAATAGGTACAAAATCAGAGCCAGTTCTAAAATTCTCATTAATATGATAATATGCAGCTACCACAAAATGATAATAGCTGCGTTTATGAGCCCATTTCCTTGTTAAAGACTCTGACAAGCTCTGTGGAATCTCACTTCTAACTTACTTCTCTCAGAAGCATTGGCACAGCCCATATCAATAATGACTTTTGACAAACTCTGTAAAGTAGAACTGGCAGAGTGGTAAATACTGCATAAGGTGGGATCAGTACCAAAGCACACCTCTGCAGCCAAAGCCCCAGCATGCCACACTGGAGATGCTTTGGAGCAAGGGCCAGGTGCTTTGATGATCAGAGAAGTATAAACAAGAGAGGACCGACTGTTGATAAACAGGCACAGGTGACAGTTTGTTCTGTAGCAGTTACCAGATGGTTTTCCTCAGAAATTGTTTCTGAGATGACACAAGGAAGCGAGATCATTTAAAATCATCTTGGAAAGATGCACCTGAGCTTTATAGAGCACCAGAATTCAGTGAAAAATATAATAATCTCTTTGACTTCAAAAGTCACCAAAATTAAAAATAAATTTTCCTACTCCCTTACTCCTTGAAGTTAAACAATTTAACTTTCTATAGTCCTAATTTGATAGAGATGCGATTCCTATGTTGAAAAGAGAAAAGTTTGCTGTTTTATTTACATACACAATTAAAAAAAAAAACACAAAAGACATCCTGTCTTTGATGAGTTCCTAAAACAAAATGTTTCCAACTTCAGATGAAGGGCATTATTTGTTGTTACGACAATCACAGTTAAAATCACAAGACTGAATTTGAATGCTAGATATGCAGAAGAGCCCCTGGAATTTTGTGACTTGGACAACATTAAGCTGCCGGGTGGTCCTTACTGCATGGTCTAATGTGTCTTTTGTTTTTTCTTTTTCCATTACAATATATTTGCACTTGAAGTAAGTTTTTGTAATGACAAACTACCAGAAATGAAGGCTCTTTGTGGCTTGCACATTATCAGGTTAGATCAGAATTCTCCTTTTTCATGACTCACAGAATAGTCTCATTTAAAAAATAAAGTAACTCCACAATCAGAAAAGGCCTAGTACATCTCCATGCAAAACTAAATGCAGTAAAAAAAAAAAAATGATACTGAATTCTTTCTGGTCTGAAAGACGAAGCAGATAGAAAACTCTGAATTAGCAAGTATATTCAATACTAATAATGGCATGATCTCAAGAAATAAAAAAAAACAATTTTTAAATAATGATTCATAAAAATCTACTTATTACACATTTTCCCTTTGATAGTAAAAGTTACTAGATGTCATACTCTAGTATGAAGATGCAGATGAACTTGTCAAAGGATGCCACGACTTCCATCCAATGACTGGGAAAAGTGGGTTCTAGAATTCCACAGAGCACGGTACATTTCCTTTATCCAACCCATATACCTGTGAGCAAATTCTTTCCCTTCTGGTATCCGAGTATTCCATGAATTGATACAGTGACTTAGGTTGACATTGTTGTCTTAGAAATGGTATTGCACAGATAATCCTCAGAATTCCAAGCCTCTGGGTGAGGTCTGTGTATAATTGGACTATTCCTCAAAAATGATGAAGTCAGCCAGTCTCAAAGAAGCTCAATAGATGTCCTGCTATGATGGAGGCTTCTATCTTCTTTCAAGAAAAAAATAATTTCAAAAAGTATTGTCCCTTTGTCAATTAAGTCATAGGAATAGAAGCATAGCATCCACACATCTCTCCGTGTGCCAAAAGCTTTTAATATATCTAAATTCTGCTCATGACCAGTGTTGCAGCAAGAGTTCCCAGGACTCTCAAGCATCTTAAGTTGTCAGTGAGGAAGCCATCATCTTGTCTTCAAGTCTGCATCTGTCATCTCTGTTCAAACCGAATATTGGTGGTAGCTTATGCTTTCATCTAACCCATATTTCTATAAATGGTGACATTAATCAGTCATTTAAATGCAAATGCCTCCTGAAATGTTCACGGGTTAGAACTGTAATAGCCACAGTGCAGAATTTCTTGCAATAGCAATTTTGACTGGAATCTATTTTAGAAATTTAACAGATTGTACAAAAAGAAATTATTTTAGAATGGAAGACAAAAAAGTGTCTGAGATGATGCGTTCTTGCTTTCTATTCCTTTGAAATATATAATTCTACTACAAATAAAATATTACATTTAAAAGTAGATTTGTTTCAATAAACCTTGCATTTTGATATTACCAGGGTCAATCATATAAGTGCATTTTCTTACTTTTGTTTTTAGAATTTGCATTTCTATCATTGAGGAATAACTTACTGCTTTGTTGTAGCAACAATAAATTGCTTGAGACTGATTAATTTATAAAGATCAGATACTTATTTCTTATAGTATTGAGGGTAAAAAGTACAAGATGGTAGTGCCAAAAATTGTCAAAGTTTTTCTTGCTATGTAATAGCTTGAATATTGGAGAGTCATGAGGCAGGGAAGTATCCTTGATATTGAGAATGAAATACCCACCCTGCAAAAGCAGGCTCTCTCCAATAGCAGCAGGTTGAACTCACTCATAAGAACGGCATTCTTAAAACCTCAAGATCTCATGGAGTTCCCTCCTCTTCACAGTGTTACAATGAAAATTAAATTTGAGCATTGAGTTTTGGAGGGAATGCACAAACATAGCTGGGATGCAAAGAGAAACAAAAGGACAATGGATGAACCTGTAGTTCCAATATTTTTGTCCAGGAAATACCAAGGAAGGGTTCTACCTCTTCTACTAACAGGCAAATACTTAATAAATCACTCTCATTTCCCGATTATTTTGTTTATATTTAATGTATTGTATTTTTCTGAGGTAAAGGAAATTGAATAAAGTGGTATAGACTGGTATAGAGCAATTAAAAACAATCTCAAGCTTAATACACATTACTAAGTGAGTACAGTTTTCAGTTACTGTTATTGACAAGATTCCAACAAGTTTCAAAATTTAGTAGTGATGAGATAATGAAAGACAGGGTGACGGACACCTGAGAACATATGTGATAATGTAGACATTAGATAAATGTCATCATGATACGTAGCAAAAACAAATAAGAAAAGCAAGCCTTCAGACCCCTGGATCCTTCCAATTGTGAATTGTGTAGAAAAACATTTATAAAATAAAGTATCTTCTAGTTTCAATATAGGTTCTGTAGCACAATTAATAGAAACCCAGAGACAAATATTGTGGTTCAACCTAAAGGTTAGAAAAGCAAAACACCCAGCCACTGACTCTTACCTCTACCTCAGTCCAAAATGGAGGTTCTGCCTCCAGAAAACTCAGAATGAGGCTGTGTGTGTGAATTGTCTCCTCTCATCTTATATTCCTCTCTAGGACTGGCATTAAAGGTGTGTACCACTACTGCCTGGTTTCTATGGCAAACTAGGGCTACTGGTATTAAAGTTGTGTGTTACCACTGCCTGGTCTATAAGGCTGACCAGCGGGGCTGTTTTGCTCTCTGATCTTAAGAGATATTATCTGGGTTTTGCCTTGATCACACAGGTGGATTATACTATAATTAGCTGAAAGAGAAAGGTTTAGGACTTCATGGAACACATAACTCTGGTGTGGGTACTTCAGTTGTATAT
The DNA here is from genome assembly GCF_950005125.1 of Chionomys nivalis. NCBI lineage: Eukaryota > Metazoa > Chordata > Mammalia > Rodentia > Cricetidae > Chionomys > Chionomys nivalis. The sequence continues at coordinate 46,013,456 of NC_080108.1, forward strand.
GTCTAGGAGATCAAATATCTAAAGCTCATAAGTAGCATTAAAGATATCAATAGAGCCATCAGTGTTCTCAATGCCTTTCTATCACAGAGAACAGATTTGTAAATATTTTAGGTGGTATTAGAATACTCCATTATTGTATCAAAATATTCGAAGGAGATTTTAAAAAGCAAAGACTATTATATCAGCTTACAGTTCTAATGACTCATGATTGTAGTGTTTGCTTGAACTTCTATCATGTGAAATGAAGCCATGATGGTAAGAACTTGAATGCTAAGATCTCCACTGGCAGACAGGAATCCAAACATTGGAATAGTCAGTTGGTGTGCTCTTCTCTGGGAAAGATGATTTCTGCTGCTCTCAGAGTTTCTTATTTGTTTATAGTTGTGTAGGGTTGATCTTCATGAGCTTCTATATTGGTTGTCTATTGATGTTCTCTTTGTTCAGGTCATGTTTGGGCAGCCATGTTGGTGTCATTTTCTAGGCATAGCTTCTGACTTCTGACTTTGTTGGTAGCAAAGTCCCCGATCATCTGTCTCCTACAATCTTTCCACCTTCTATTCCACAATAATCCCTGAGTCTTAGGTGCAGGAGTTGCTTTGTAGATGTATCTACTCGAACTGGGCTCTGCAACTCTACATTTTGTTTGGTTGGGGCTTTCTGAAATATTCTCTCTATATTACAAAAAGAACTATCCTTGATGAGGAGGACTGCATTTACCAGTAGGATTAAGAACAAATATTTATAATGTAGTTACGGGTTGTGCTGGTTTGGTAAACTGGTGTAGTACAATGGTCTGTAGTCTGTCAATTATATTTTAAATAAATGCTGATTGGCCAGTAGCCAGGCAGGAAGTATAGGCAGAACCACCAGACAGGAAGTAGAGGTGGTTCAATGAGAACAGAAGTATTCTGGGAAGATGAAATCTTAGTGTGCAGTGTGACCCAGCCACAGAAGAAGCAAGATGTGACTACCTTGTTGAATAAGGTACCAAGTCATGTAGCTAACATAGACAAGAATAATGGGCTAAAATTATTTATAAGAGTTAATATGTCTGGGCTAATGGGCCAGTTTATAACTCTTGTAGACCTCTGTGTGATTTCTTTGGGACTTAATGATTGTGGGAACTGGGCAGGACAGAAGCCACAACAACAGTAAATGGGACATTGTATGTTCTCCACCAGGGTCCATGACTTAACTAGTCCTGGGTAGTTGTCAAGGTTTCTTATACTAGGAGTCATTATTTTCATCTTGTTGAACAGGTGGTAAGTCAGCTTTTCTAACTTACCTTATTTCTCTTTAACTTCATTTTGCCTTTGGACTTTTTACCTTGCTTTATTCTATATATTATTTTTTGTTTTACTCAGTAGCTGGCTATGTGGCTGGGTAACTGACCCATGGTATGCTCCTCTCTGTTGTAGGGGAGCTGCTTGTTCACCCAGCCACACAGAACTGAAACATTGCTTGAACCATTAGCTCTAGCTTCTTATTGGCTAACTCTTACAACTTAATTTAACCCATCTCCATTAATCTGTGTATCGCCATGAGTCTGTGGCTTACTGGGTAAAATTCCTAGCATCTGTCTCTGGTGGCTCCATTGCATCTCTCTCCAACTCTGCCTTTTTTCCTCCCAACATTTGGTCCCATCTTCCCCTCCTACCTAAGTTCTGCCTTATCAACAGGCCAAGGTAGTTTCTTTATTCATTAACCAAAAAAAAAAAAAGAAAAAAAACAATACAGAGACAGAAGGACCTTCCATGCCACTTCTACTTTTTCTTTTCTTGCTCCTCCCTCTTCCCTAGATTTTTCCTACTATTTCTTCTTTCTGCATGCTAGTTCCACCTATCCTTTGTTCTGTATAGCTACTGGATGTTCACATCTTTATTAGACTGTATTTAGGCAGGCAAAGTAACACAGCTTTACAACATAAAAGAATGCAACACATCTTTGCATCATTAGACAAATATTCCACAACATAAATAATATAACACATCTTGAAATATTCCCCAACAAAATCATAATTAGGAAGAACTGTTGGTTGTTTATGTCCTTTGGAAGCTAGTATGATACATTCAGGTACTGTGAAGTCCTTGGGGGGGGGACATTCATGTCAGTTCTATGGTGTGGGAGAATTGTCTGTATTTTGTCAATCATGTTTTAAATAAATGCTGATCAGCCAGGCAGGAAGTATAGGCAGAAAAACCAGACAAGAAGTAGAAATGATGCAATGAGAGCAGGAGAATTCTGGGAAGGAGGAAGTTGATTCCTCCCATTCCTGCCCAGATCACCAAAGAAACAACATGTGACCTGCCAGCTGAAAAAGGTACCAAGCCAATGGCTAAAATAGATCAGAATAATTGGTTAATATAAGTCATAAGAGCTAATAAGAAACCTGAGCTAAGGGGCCAATCAGCTTCTAACTTATGGAGATTCTCTGTGTGATTTTCTTTGGAGTTTGAGGGCTGTGGGGTACCAGGCAGGACAGAAACCCCAACAAGCAGGCCCTGTTCATGTTACAGTTCTCGCTCAGAAGAATACCCTGTTTCTGAAGTGCATAGAATCCTCAGCAAAAGGGACTTCTACCTCTGTGGAGTAACCAAGGGCAATGATGATTGGTTTGTGAGTCTCTCTGACAATTCTTACCAACTGAGATGAGGGATTCTCATATCAGTTTTTGATAGTTTTTGTTAGATGATTTTTGTCTCTTGGAGAGAGCAATGCAAGCCCCAGTGGAAAAAAAATGTCACTTTAACTACATATGTATATTTAAGCATAACCGTACATGTATTATAGTTATTTCAGTTAGATAGTCAACACTATTATTCCTTAATATTTCAGAGAAAATCTTTAATTTCTTGAAATCCTTGAGGCAAAACTGTACTTCCACTGTGGGCTTTTTATATCAAGCATATTATTGATAGACATAAAGTGAAGAAAAGTTAGTTTTGCTAAGTTATTAAAACTTAAGGTATATCCAAAGAATTTGGTAGCAAAATATAAGTTAAAAATATTGCATTTAAATTTTAGAGAGGATTAAGAAATCAAGTAAGGGGTATCTTTCTTAGAATATTTTGAATATTGTTATATCTTTCTTAGAACATTTTGAATATTACTACTGAATTTATAAAAGGAAGTAAAACTTCTTGTCATTCTTTTGGTAAAATTAATAGTTCTATAACCGAGTCATTGTTTTCTGTGAAAACACAACACATTTCCAAGTTGTCAGGATATTATTTCTCATCTATTTAAACTATCTGTGATCAGCAACATGAAAATTACTATTAATTTTTTATAATTGGTCAATTAAATAGATATGAATCTTGTTTTAATTTATTTGATAAAACTGGTGCCCTAATGAGTTATAATAGTGAATTTTCAGCAAAAAAGTATTGAGTTTTGTTCATTATTATTATATAATTAAGTGAATGTCATACTTACTAATTCCTTTAGTGTATAAGCTTCAATTAACTTTGGCATAGGGAGACATACAAGGTGTCTGTAGCTTTTCTAGAACTTTAGGCTTATTGAAGGTTTTGATAGAAAGGGCACACAGTAGATGAGAAATTATTTGATTTCCACTCATCTGTCTCTTTGGTGATCTGTATCATCAATTTCCATATAATTAAAAGTAACAAAGACCTAGCAACATTTAGTTTTGGAAAATATTAAAACATGAAATAAGAGTGAAGTTAATGATGAACTTCTAACCACCAAAGTTATGGGTAATATCCTTTCGAATGCTGTTAGTAGCTAGTCATATGGGAAAGTTCTGACAGAAATGCATTAGGCCTAAATAGTTTGCCTGGCTCAAATGAAATGCCATCAACATAAAAAAGGGAAGATTTGTGGTCACAAACAAAAATACAAAAAGTACCACAGAAAATATAACTGGTGATCTTAAATTTGATTAGTGATTCTGGTCTGTGTGTTTTCCCTTTATAGGGATAAAATTTTATCAACACCAGATTGAAAACATTCAGTTTTCATCATGCATAAACATGTTAGTGTGTAACACACAGGATAATGCAGATACCACTAAATCCCAGTTCAGTTAATCAGACTTTGCTATCACCGAAGGTGCTACATTGGTCACAATTTACAGTTTTAACTGTGTCGATTTGTTAATTTAGAGCCTAGCAGGAAGAAGTGTTCTTTGAAGAAGAGGCATTGCTTAGGAAGTCTAGGGAGAAAGATTAGAATACATGAACAATGGAAGATATTTCACTGATTACAGCATTCATTGTCTGATTCAAAACTATTTCATAAAATTAGCAACACTGAGCAGCAACCCCAGCTCTCAGATGTTCTGTGTTACTTTGTTTATTAAAACAATGCCGAGGAGAACACACTGATGAATGATCACAGCAGGCCTGAACCTGTGTAAAATGCCACTGAATATATTTATCTCATGATCTTAGTTAAATTGTGCCACAGATGACATAAACAGTGTCTGAGGCCTTTCTGAAGGATGCATTTAACTGTGTGTAGACAAATGATTGAGACTTGGAGAAGAGAAAATATCTAAAGGAGAGAAAGGTATGAAAAGTAAGGATAATGACCTAGCCCTTCCACAATTACAGTGTCTCTCTGTATTCATATAAGATCCTACACTTCCTCATACTGTCAGCCCACCGAGACAGTGGACTGTGACTGCAGCCCTCCAATTTGAGGTATCAGTTGTCTCTGTTTGTACCTGGCCAAAACACTCCACAAGAACAGAGATTGCCATGTCTCTGGGAATAAATATAACATCTTTTCTAAAATTCTGATATTTCTTCATCATCACCCAGACATATCATACAATATAGTCTTCACATTGTTCCCTAGAAGTTTTCCAATTTCAGATCTAATGACTACATAGACTTTAATCCATTTGTATCCATTCTCTCACTCTCTCTCTCTCTCTCTCTTGCTTTCTCTGTCTTCCTTCCTCACTATCTCACTAGCTTGCTTGCTTTACAAACACACACTAATTTAACAGAAAGGCTCTTTCCTCCAGCTGTTGCACCGTCCTTCCAGAGGAACTCTGTAGGACTCTCACAAAGCAGCCACGCCACTCCTTCCTTTTATTTCTCTCCTTTCTCTTCAGAAAACGGTTTTATTATAAACCGTTGATGATTTCTGTTGGATGTAACATGATCATAGCTCACTTGCAGAACTCAGAATTCATGTTTTTACTTCTTGAGGTTGAAATAAAATGGTGTTCTTTATGAAATGAAAGACCACTGGAGGGAAATAACCAACTCCCAGGGTAGTAGCAGCAAATCTTAGCACAGCACACTGACAACTGCTCCACATCCAAGGTTTCCCTTGAATACCCCATGGGGTTTTCTCTCCTTGACCTCTGCAGGGAGGTAAATACCATGTGCTATAATCACTGGATCTCACAGTAGTTGTTTTCAGTTCTCAGAGGGATATTTTCTTCCCACTGGAACTGGAGAGTACAATAGTAAAAAGAAGACAAAACAAAGCAAGCAAACAAATAAAATCCATACCAAACAAACCAGGAATTGGGAGAGAGAAAAAACTGTGATCAAAGTATATCATGAAAATAAACAAACATTTTTGAGTAAAAAAAAGTAAGCCTTCAGATTAAAATGAAGACAACATTTGTAATGCACCTACTGCAAAGGATAGAGGAAGAAGACAGACTGTGCAGGGACTCCTTTCAGCTCCTATGTGTGCTGATCTGACATGGAAGGAGGTATTTAAGATCTGTTGCATAAAGGCCATACATAGTGACAGCATAATACTATGTCAGGCAAAAAGACACAACCCTGTAAAGGCAGTGTATGACTGCCTGAGTTTTAGGATTCATTGTTTCAAGTCAATTGACAGATATCTTTATTATTTAATTTTAAATTTCTCCAGTGAACTTTGTGTGAACTTTGACAGGAATCAAAACATATCAAACATTCCAAATTTGAATTATTATAAACACAGTACCTAAATGTAGACCAGGTCTGCTGACACCCCAAAGGATTGACATTATTTGCTCCTTTATTTCAAATAGATTTGCAAAGTAAAGGAAATGACCAGCTTAATAATTTAAATATGTATATGTTGCATTTCCTTAAGTTTATCTTCATACTCTTGGATGAGTCTAAGAATGTTAAGGCATTAATGTCAGAGTTCAGTTATTTCTGACCCACACTTGGTATTTCTTTGGCTTATGTTGCTGTTCTAAGGCGATGTTTGTCATGGGGCTGTCAGGGAAGGAATTTTCTCTGCCGAGGAGGAATATAATAACAGCCAATGCCTTTTATATTTGAGAGCTGGATCACTAATGACAAGGGAAGTGTGGTGGAGCAGGATTAACTCCTGTCTCTGAGTCAATAGCGTGAACATTCTTAGAGTAAATGACATTTAAAAAATGGCCTCACACTGTTGATATTGAAATGGAGAGAAATGTGAGAAGAGAAACCATTTGACCCTCTGATATTGTAGTATTTATAATAATTCAGGAGACAAAATTCTTAGGTTTCTTATAATGGAAACTCTTTTAAAAATAGGAAACTTTGCACAAGAGATACTTTTTGTGTTTTTACATTTGCTTAATTTTTTGGATTTGATTGTGATTGTGCTGTTTAATCTAATGTGATATATCTCTGTCAGTGTGGAGGACAAGATCATTTCTACATTCACACAGTGTGGATTTAAAAAGGGCTGTATCCATCATCACTCCTTCCCCTTATCTTGATAAGCCCTTTGAATATTCAATAATAGACTAGAAAAGGCTGGCTAGTAAAGCTTCCCTGCCTTTGGGCTGCCAGTGACAACTCTTGGGTAAAATCATAAACACTTATATTAACAATGTGTTCATACTCCTGACATTTTGGACTGTTCGACGTTTTGTAAAATATTTTCGGTAGGTGCAAGGTTTGATTCAGTTGGTTTTTCTGTACACCTTTAGTCAGGGAAATACAAATTTAAGGTATTATGGGTTTAAGGTTGGCACCACATTCATTTTTTTCTGCCAGGACTCATCAACACTTCCCTGGTACACATACAAATGGGAGTGTCGGTATGTCTCAGTAAGTAAAAGCTCTTCCAAACAAAAAGAAGGAATCTCTTCTATCTTGAGAATCCACACAAAAAACTCTCTGTGTGGTGGCTCCTAACTGTCATCCCAGTGCTGGGAGGCAGAGACAGGAGGATGCTTAGGGCTTGCTCTCGAGACCATTTAAATTAACACCAGGTTCCAGTGGCAGAACCTGTCAAACACAAACACAAAATCCAAACAACAAAAGCAGAACAAGGGGTATAGTTTCTAATAAATGAAACCTAAAACAAATACACATGGCCACTAGCTGTCTCAGATGTTCAAGGCACAGAAAAGATGGACTCTACATCAAGAGAAACTGAAGAGAAACACAGATAAATTTTATGACACCTGAAAATAATTAATATTACCTTCACAAAAACTAAAAGAGAAGAAATAAATCTTAATGTCATTTTAAAAACACATACACGTATCTGAGGTATAATGCTCTGAGAACTTAGTCTCATTAGATATACAAGCTCATACAACATGCATATAATGTAAATAATAGGAGTTTCTTAGTACCAACCTCAGCACTCCCTCAGGGTCCAGAACAGGACATCTATGGTAAGCAAAAACTGACTGGGAAAATGGATCTGAGGGGTAAGACAAACTGACTCTAGCACATTTCCTCTGCCTGTTTCTTTATTCCTTGGGTGAAGAAGAAAAAGGGTCATTCCCAAGGCTTTCAGTTTTTATACACATACAGACAAGTTAGCATTTCCGTAGGCGGCAACAATACCATCAAGCACACTTTTCACAGAATCACAAAAACAGGTAAAGGAGGCCTCTTACATCTCAGAGGAGGAGGCATTGCTGAGAAGCTCCCCAACAGATACCAGAAAAATTAATTAAGAATGGGACATCAAATCACTACAAAATTCTAAGAAGAATTTTTGTGCACTAACTACATATTTAAGTGTAACTAGTTAGTAATTATAGAAAATGCAGCAGGGCTGTTGTACTTTCTGAGTATTTCTGTTTCCTTCCCTGGTAACTGGGGGTAACCATAGCAACCAGCAGGCCTGGGAGGAAAGCAAAAGTGTTTAATTTGCATCAGCATCCAATTACCTGAATTTCCTTACAACTCCAACAGGGTACCTGCTGGCACCCAAGTGAGAAGGAATTTATTTCTCTAGGACTGGTTTAGTGATCCAAGCCTTTTTCCTGTATCTTCCGGGATAAAGGCATAAACAGTTAATGTCCTGAGCCATGATCTTAGGTCATTTGAAACCAAGGTGAAGGGTAAGTACAGAATATTAATAGCTTGTTAGGATGGAACCCAAAGCCAGCAGATTACACCTTCCTGAGTCTACGATTGGAGTAGTCATGCTGTCTCTCTGCTCATTGTAATCATGTCTTGTCAATGAGCCCTGTCAATAAAGATAGTTGTATGGAACTAGTTTTAGGTAGATTTGACTATGAGAACAAAAGTTTAGTTGAGTGAATGCTTTCACATCAGGGCTTCATAGTGTGGCAATAGATATAAAGTTGCCCGTACCAGAAAAGTCAGGGTTAAAGAATAATTTATACACTGTGGGGTTATTATAGAATAAGAGAGATATCATGATTTCAAAAGATCTCTACAGAATTGACAGTGACTGTCCAAAAGACAGGTGTTTCCAAAGATTTGCAAGTCAAGTCCTCCACATGTAGGATATACTCCCATGCATTTGTCAAATATATCTGTCAGCTATGCATTCATCATATAATACTTGTGGGCTCTCATCAATAGATAATATGTTACAGTTTGTTGAAAGACAAGATTTGTTATGATCAATGTTGCTGGTGAGAGTCCAGGAGACAGGGAAGCACTTATCCCCTCTATTGCTGGTGTGGGTATGAATTGCTGCAATAAACGTATAATGGAGGAGCATCATTTCAAGGACGTAGAGCACAGAGGCATCAGTCACTGCTGTCTTAAACCTCAAGCATGTGTGTGAGTTCACCTGTACAATATTCACTGAATGTACCCTAGTTGGAAATTTCTTAAATGTCATACAGTAGGAGCTAACAAGTAAATTATGGGAAAGTGTTAAACAACATATTATGCTATTGAAAAATTTAAAGGTCCTACATCTAAAAATTTCTCTCAGGATTCAAAAGAAAGATGCTACAATAAGCTAAAAAGAACTGAAAGGAAAAACAAGTCTTTTCACAAATGTTTTTTCCATCCATGTCTCTTTACTGTCTTCTCTTCCTTGATCTCTATACTAATTCTTCTGTCCTGTCTGTAATTTCTTAGCTCTAATTCTTTGTCTCAATTCTAATTCCAATTCCAATTCTCTGTTATATCTTCTTCTTCTTCTTCTTCTTCTTCTTCTTCTTCTTCTTCTTCTTCTTCTTCTTCTTCTTCTTCTTCTTCTTCTTCTTCTTCTTCTTCTTCTTCTTTCTCCTCCTCCTCCTCCTCTTCCTCCTCCTCCTTCTCCTCGTCGTCTTCTTCTTCTTCTTTTTCCAGTTTGGGATGATTTCTAGGATGCTCCTGCTCCAGCTTCCATTGACTTTCTTTGTATTTACCCAGTTATAAAGACCCACAAAATCTTGCAGGCATAGAGAGTAATCAGGCAACCTATGTAAGCAGACAGGGGGAGTTTTATTGACCATTGGCCCTTGGTCCATTAGCACATTCACCAAATGTTGCAAGCTCTTGGGGCTTTTTATATCTGAAGTTTTACCATTTACTTTAAACATTGAAACAAAGAGGAAACCCAAGTCTCTAAGTTATTAGACCTGGGGCTTGATGCCTATCAGAGGTACCAATGGAGGTGTGTCTTCCGCCCTCCTCCTTCTTCCCTTTGGTAGTCCTCTCCTTACCTGTTCCCTCCTTCTTTCTTTTTTGACCTTTTTGGAGTAGAGTTTCATCTCACTATGTGACTGAGACTGACCTGAAACTCCCTATGTTTTACAGACTGAACTTGAATAATAGTGAATCTTCCACATCATCCTCCTAATTGTATGTATTTAATGACTAGGCATCTATATCCATTAGAAAAAGCTGGGGTTCTCATAACTATGTTACTAAGGATGTCAAATACCCTCTGTCTGGATGATATTGTATGAATTGATACAGAGACTATGGGTCTATGATGCAAAGTGTGATGAAAGCAAAATCACCGGTTCAGGATCACATCTGTTCACACTCAATGTTTTAGACAATGTTTATGGCTGTATCAGACCTTGGACACTGTGACAGATAATTAGCATGCTCACACAGTTGAGTGCATTGGATAGCCTACCAAACAATGTTTGTTGATTATAGTATTTAACCACCTTAATTAAAACTTAGTAGTTTATCTGTTTCTTCAACAGAAGTCTTGATTTTCAAACAGCATTAGTAATCATTTAATTAATTAAAATGCATAATTAAGTTTTTCTTATAAATTTAAGTGGACAATAAGAACTGAATATATGGGAAGTTAAATGAAGCCACCATGCTTTAACCACTCAGGCCCCTGTATTTTGTTGAGTATTTTTGTGTCTATATTCATAGTGGAAATTGGTTTATATTTCTCTTTATTTAGTATTTATTTGGTTGGAGTATCAGGGTAACTGTGGACTCATAAAGTGATTTTGCCACTGTTGCTTTTGTTTTTATTTTGTGGAATATTTTGAAAAATACTGGTCCTTCTTTGAAAGTCTGGCAGAATTCTGTGCTATTATTCTTGCAATGGGTTTTTTTTCTTTTGTCTTTGTTTTTGCTTTTTCGGTGTGACACTTTAACAGACTGCTTGTATTTCACAAGGTATTATAAATCTATATTTACCTTGTTTATATGATCTTGATATGATATTGGTGTTACCGACCTAGAAAAGTATTCATTTCTATTAAATCTTCCAATTTGGTGGAGTCCAGGCTTTTAAAGTATTTAAACTATAAAGTATTTATGATTCTCTGTATTTCCTTAATATCTGTTGTTATGTCCCCATTTTACTTTCTGATTTTGTTAAATTGAATAGAATATTAGGGTTTGTCTCTTTTGTTAATTTTATCAAGAACCAACTGTTTCTTTCATTGAAACTTTGTGTTGCTCACTGTGTTCTACTTTATGGATTTCAGCCCTCAGTTTGACTATTCTGTAACACTGATTCTTCTTGGTGTGCTTACTTCTTTGTGTTTTAGAGATTTAAAGGTTGCAGTTTAGTTGCTACTGTAAGATTTCTCCAATTATTTTTTATGTAGTCACTAATTGCTATGAACTTTCTTCTTAGAACCACTTTCCTTTTATCCCATGAGTTTAGTTGATATGTATTCATTTTCCCTGAATTCTAGAAAGTCTTTAATTTATTTGTTTTATCTAGATAATGTTTTCTTTCAGTAGAGTTGTTCCCATTCTATGAGTTTATATGCCTTCTGTTGTTGAAGATATATAATTTTTGTTATGCAGTGGTCTGATAGGATGCAGGATATTATTTAAATTTTTCTGTATCTTTTGAGACTTGCTTTGTAACAAAGTATGTAGTGAATTTTGGAGAAATTCCGTGGGGTGCAGAGAAGAATCTATATTCTTCTCTATTTGGTGAAATGTTCCTGAAGTAACTAATAGAACCATTTGGTTACTAAAGTATGTTAACTGGAGTATTGTTTAATTTTTGTCTGAATTACCTATGCATTGGTAAGAGTTGATATTATAGTCAGGGGCTTCATCCCAGTCCCCTGGCATCCATTTTTGGAATACTGGGCAGGAAACTCCATTTCAAGCCCCCTCCCTTGGGCGTTGCCTTGGTCCAAACTCCACTTCTGAAAAAGCCTGCCAAATGGTGACCCCTCCCCAGGGAGGGTCAAGGAAGCCTGCCAAACAGTACCTCTTCCCAGGGAAGGTCAAGACCACTCCCACGGGCTACTTAAAGCCACCCCCCCCCGAAAATGAACATGTGATCTCTGGGTTTCATTGGTCTCCCCTTTCCTCTCTTTCCCTCGCCATGCTTTCCCAGGGTCACCCGGGAACATTTTATTAAACATGGATATCTTTTAATTTGGTCTGATTGGAATTATTTGTGTAAGTGGAAAGGCTTGTCTTAAGAAAACCTAACATTCGGAGGTCACCATTTAGCGGGCTTTCGTGGAAATGGAGTTTGGACTAAGGCAACTTCCAAGGGAGGGGGCTTGAAATGGAGTTTCCTGCCCATTATTCCAAAGATGGATGCCAGGGGACTGGGGTGAAGCCCTCAACTCTAATATTCCAGACTCTTTGTATAAAGGGGTGTTAGGGAACTGGGGTGATGCTTTCGGCCATACAGTTAGGTATTTAAGTTTCCCATTAGTGTTTTAGGGTCAATATGTAATTTAAGCTGCAGTGACATTTTTTTTTAACAAAAGCAGGTACCCTTGTATTTATGGCATGAGTATTAAGAATTGAAATGTTATCTTGTTGTATCTTTCCTTTCATGATTATGTATGCCATTCCCTATTCTTTTGATAAGTTTCAGTTTTACTCCTATAGTATTAGATATTGAAATAGCTATATCACATTGCTTCTTCGGTCCATTTGCTTGGAACCACTTTTTTCAACTCTTTACCCTGGGGTAATGTTTGCTCTTGATTGTAAGATGTGTTTTTTGCATATGACTGAATGATGAATCCTGTTTTAATATCCATTCCATTAGTCTGTCTTTTTATTGAGGGATTGAGACCATTAATGTTGAGAGATATCAATGACCAATGGTTGTTGTTTTCTGTCATTTTATTATTGTTGCTGGGGTGGTGGTGGTGGTATTTTTTCTCTTTCTCTCTGTCTGCTTCCTTTTGTTGATTTGGCTGATCTAAAATTATTTATTTTCTGTGTTTATTTAACCTTCTCAGGTTAAAGTTGGACTTTCCCTGCTAGTACTTTCTGTAAGACTGGATTTTTAGATAGATGTTTAAATTTGTTTTTTTTTTTTAATGGAATAGTTTATTTTCTCCATATAGTGATAGATTTTTTTTTTGGTTCAATGTATTTGTTGTTTTATATATTTTCTCTACCTTTATGGACATCTTCTTCTTTAGGGTAGCAGTGTTATGGCAAAATGGTCTGCTTCTGTACCTTCCTGTTTTGCCAGTTAAGGTATTAAACTCTTATTTTGAAACAGTAGCTTACTTAGCACAGAAGAACAGGATGAAATCTAGGAGATATTTTGGCAGAGAACTGGCTGATTAATGTTTTTGTACTAAGCAACAGATTGATTGGTTATTTCAAAATAGTGATTTTTGGGCAATTGTGTTTGCTCAGTTTGAAGGCCAGATTAATAATCTTTTCCCAACCCATCTGTTGTTGTAATCCACATAACAATATTCCCTTATTTTCCCTAAAGTTGAAGCAGAAGATTCCTTAACGGATGTTATGCTAAATTTTATGGATGGTTCTTCCAATGGAAGAGGTGCATATGCTGTTAATGGCAAAAAGAAATTATGGAACATGCCCATGACTCCTGAAAAATCCAACTTAAAAGGATAAAAACAGGAAAATTAAAAGTTGCCATATAATATATTAAATCATGTACCTTTTATGGATGCCCATGAGCAATCTGCCATGGACAAATTTTGGCATAATGGCACCAAAATGATTTTTGCAAAAGCAGGGTGAATAGACTTTTACACTGGATTATGGAAAGGACCTGACCCTCTATTAATTTGGGGTTGAGGATGTGTTTGTGCTTTTTTCACTGGAAGAAAATAAAGCTGGATGAGACAACTGTGTATACAACAAAGGAGTACCAGCCCTGATGACATCACAGGCACTGATGTCTCTATAGGAGAAGCAGAATGAGGTTCCTAAACCTGTGATCCTGACTTCCTCATCCAATCATGCTTCAGGCTAAAAAAAGGGTACCTCAGCCAATGTTATTACTACAACTTGCTATAGTCTAAAAAGGGAAAAAATCTTGGTGACAACTGGTAATTCCAAGCCTCTTGATGGACTTGCCACACAAACTTCCAGACCTAGTGAATCCTGTTTACCTTGGAGGCAGACCAGAAACACAGACTAAACATTTGACTGTTTTACTCTATGGGACACAGAACTCATTTTGCCAGTATGACATTCAATCTGTGGTTAAAATACAGGACCTGAGAACTGAGACCTCAATTTTCCCCTCAGGGGAAAAAGGACTCATTACAAGGAGTGACTGAAGCCCCTCTTCAAATATGAGTAGGATAGCCTAAAGGTTTTTTACTGCTGCTCAGAGACTGGAATGATTATTTAAAAGCAGAATTACAACTAGACCATCACCATCAGAGAAACCTTTTCTTGTCTTTTGATTAAAATGGATTTAAGTCAATTGTGATGTGACAATTGTGTGTTTATTGTTAGTTTGTCCTCTAGAATTATGGTGTTGACCAGTGAATGATTGTAAGTGCTTTAGTTCACAAGAAGTTAAGAAAAGTTTGACATACCAATGAGTTCAGGGATTTGACATATGTGATAAGAAATTTAGATTTTGATATAGCCAAAAATTGTTAAGAAACACTCTAGACCAATTAAAAAGGTCATTCCCAACCCTGAAGATCCTCAACTTTTTTAATTAGGAGATTTTAGTCATAAGAACATGTATTTTCAAAAAACATTATCTAATTACAGATGAACTCTCTTGACAAAAACTTGGCTCAGAGACACAGAGTTCAGAGGTACTTTCTCCCTTAACCCTTACAGATGTTGGCAGTCAAATATGGATTTGATCCTTTTTCTTCCCAGGCACCTAAGACATGGACATGCATGGTTAAAGTACAGGTACCAAAGATGAGTAAGCCTGAAAAACAAAAAGTTTTCAACTAAGGCAGATGCCATTGTCTATCCTTTTGCAGAAGCACAGGCTTTATTAAAATAAACAAAAGGAAGGAATTGTGGGGGTTCAAAAATGTGAGCCTATTTCTACCTTATCTGAGGCTCAGAATGTTACGAGGTTGCTCAAAATGGTTGACAAGTGCAGCTGCACATCCCAGCTTAGGATGTGATTCCTTGGTTCTTTTGACATTAAGATAGCTCACACAAGTAAATCCATTCCATACTGACAGATGGGCTGGATATGCAAACGTACTTCTGCTCCTTCTTTTATAATGTGAGGTTACCTGGGCAGTGGCTGCCTTCAGGATACTTGGTCTAGGGTAGCTTCACTGCTTAACCAACAGAATGTTAATGATTTGATGTCTCAAAGTATTAAAGTGATTAACTGTTTTAGTTGTCTTTTGTATCATGCTAATAAAGTCTTTGGTTACATTCTCCCCCAACCTTTTTGTATTGGGTATAAAAGCATATGGAAAAATAAACACAGGCAATTTCAGTATTTACTGGAATGCCCTCCCAGTACTTTCTCTGGTTTCTGGTTTTTTGTTTTTTGTTTCTTTTTCATGCATCTTTGTATTCTTTATTTCTAATTCCCCCATGTCCCTATCCTGGTAACAAGTATTTTTGTTGAGGTTTGTCCCTGACATATAACAGCCTAAAATTACATGGTCACGGACAAATACTGGCAGAATCATCAAAGACCGGCAGACATCTACCTCCATTAAAGGACATTTGTAGGTTGTCCCATGGATATGCAGGAAGGTCACCTTCTAGAGGACTGACTCCCACCACTTGCTCTTATGCCTTGGTCCAGGGCATAGAGAGAGCAACCACAGCTGGAAAATTCCAATGCACAGACACACACCAATAAGTATGGAAGATGAGAGAAGAAAGAAAAACATGGCAGGTAGGATGGTGACTCTGACTGTGTGTAGTTCCAACCTGTGCTGGTGGCTGCAAAGCCACAGGAAAATGACTTTTTCATGAATTCATATGCCCAAAATTGGGCACTAGATGTAGTTGAATGTCTTAATAATAAAAACCCAAAGTCAGATATAGTGGTAAAATCTGAAGATTAGAGAAGCAGAGAGGCCAGTCACTAAAATGTTCTTTTACTCCTACTAATTCTCAGACCAAAGGTCAGATCCTTTCCTAAGACTGTATCTCCAGACTCCATCTGTCATGCGGACTCACCTTTCTCCACCGAACCTCAGACTGCACTGAGTTCCTGTCTCCACCGAACCTCAGACTGCACTGAGTTCCTGTCTCCTTCTGTTTTATCTTCCTCTCTCCACCCAACAATATTACTTCTGTTTCCCTAGTGCTGGGATTAAAGGGATCGTGGGATCACCTTTGTGAGAGTAAAGCTGGCCCTGACAGGGAACTTTGTACTATGCTTCCCCACAAGTCTGTGTCACAGACCTAGCACTGGAGACCCTAAGATCCACCAAATTGAACTTCTTCTCTTCTTCCTCATCAGACTGCACAGACTTCTGTGGAACTGAAGCTTCAAGTCAATACTCTTTTTCATTTAGATCAGTAGTCCCCTTTTCTTCAGTGACACAGCATTTGTGCTTGATAAAAATGAAAATGAAAGGCATTTTGTTTTGAGATTACTTGATAACGGTGGTTGTGTTCTGGAAGTATCTGGTAATTTGCTTTCAAATTTTTATATTTTTCCATAAAGATGTTTAATAAATTGTATGTATTCAACCTTAGCCATAGGTATGTATTTAAAGTCCAATAATTTTCATTTTTCTATGTTGGTATATCTCCTATTTTATTTCTGGCAATAACATGTTCTCCTAAAGAACCCATGATATTAACACATTTGTATGCCAACTCGGGCTATACAATGTATAGGGGAAGATGTGGAGGCCCAAAAAAGTGAACCTGTTTCCACATTGACCAAAAGTCAAAGAGTTGGAATTTTCCTTTAGTTCCTTCAAGGTTATTGTGCTTCTACCTCAAACAAGAGTCTAAGGATCCAACTAAGTTCCAGTTCCCTGTATGGAGATAACTTGGAATTCAACCCAGGGAGTGGTTTGCCAACAGAATGTTTTGTTCTAGAGTGTAAGCGTGACTTGTTTTGTTCTAGCAACAGAATGTATAACTATTATTCAGCCTGTGATTTTCAATTGTCATGTTTATTTCCTTGTATCACGTTGATGCAGTCTTTTGCATTACTCTCACCTTTTGGGGGTAGGGTATTTTAAGCAGTTGGAAATTAAATGTGGGCCATTTTTTAGTACTCACTGGAATTCCCTCCAGATACTATCCCATATGTTTCTCTGTTTTATTATTTTCATTTGTGCCTTCATATTTTTTACTTTATTTCTAAATTCCCATGCCTTTACCCTGGTGAGAGGTATTTTTGCTGATGCTGGTCCCTGACAGGAAGACCTGCTTCATATCACGTATGAGAAGCTTAGAATCAACTTTTTGGTGAAACCAGAAAATCCTGTAAAATGAAAATCAGTGATTTTTCTCAAACATACCAGAAACTTTAGCTTACACAGTGAGTCACTTCTGAATGCAGAAGCTGTTCCAGCCCCAGAAATGCAAGTCCAATCTGCTTACCTGGAGTAGAAGCTACAGGGACTACACACTCATAGGAGGTATTTCTGAAAATTTTGTTATATTGCTGACCTCAGCCCTTCAAGCTCAATCACACTGAATGTTTCTCACAATGATGATATGGAGGATCCTCTGGGTTCTGGAAGAGGAAAGAGAAAACATAAGCTGTTCCTTCTGGAGCACAAGGCCACTATCAGAAACAAAGACCGCACCAGTGCCTTAAGTCACCTAGGAAAATGACTTATGATCATGTGAACTGATACAGATAGGTACTTGTTAAAACTCAGAATGCATTCCATATACACTCTCAGCTTCCTGAAAAGCATAATTTGGTTTATAAAAGCCAATGATCAACTGCAGCTTCAGGGTGAGCAAGGAAAGGATGTCCTTCCCTGATGTAGGAGTGTCTTCTATCTATCTGTTGCTTTCATTGGTTAATTAATAAAGAAAACTGCTTGGCCTGATAGGTCAGAACATAGGTAGGCGGGGAAGACAGAACAGAATTCTGGGAGGAAGAAAACAGAGTCAGGCAGATGCCATGATTCTCCAACCCCAGAGGACGCAGGTTAGGATATTTCCCAGTAAGCTACCACCTCATGGTGCTACACAGATTACTAAATATGGGTTAAAGAAAGATGTGAGAATTAGCCAATAAGAGGCTGAAACTAATGGGCCAGACAGTGTTTAAATGAATACAATTTGTGTGTTGTTATTTCTAGTGTAAAGCTAACCATGCGGGAGCCAGGCAGGATGAAAAACAGGCCTGCTAGCCTCATCACTACACTCCCCTGCTATTCCCTCCTGTTAGTTGCAAACCCAGGACAAGGATACAACAATGGGCACTGTAATATATAGATTGAAATTACCTGATGCAAGTGAGAAGGAAACACAGAACATGCAACAAACCTGCTTAGGAGTTTATTGGGGGGGGGCATACAGTCCTGGTGAGGTTGGTACACACACACACACACACACACACACACACACACACACACAGAAGCCTGAAGATAGGGTGTCAAGATTTTAAAGGCTGCCTAGCACATGGACACAGGTAGATAATGTGGTTATGTCATACACAGATGATGGAGCTCACATGTGCACACAACTGCTCACATAGCTGCATCATACATGTGTGATGCACCATGCTACACGTGGGTAATGCCTGAGGGCTCATCCATACGTGTGTGGCCTTGGACCCCAGAAGTGTCAGCCATGTTGTGGCTGAATTATAACATTCCACCCTTTTGTTTATTATAAAAATTTGGGGGACTTGGGGACTTTAATGGATGGGAATGGGGCAAAAATTTAGAGTTTTGGGTCTTTAATGGGTGGGGAAAGGAGTGTTGAAAGGTGTCTCATGACTGCTTCCTGCTGATTTTGTGGACATCATGGGCATTATCAGGTTTCTCAAGACTGCTTTTTGCTGATTTTGTGGGTGTCAGAGAGTTGAGATGCTTGGCCATGTCCTGGGGTGACTTTTTTGGTCATTGTGGGCTCTGTGGAATTGGCTGGCTGACAGCTTGGACCTTGCAAGATGCTGAAAAGGCAGAAAATTATATCTGGAAAAAATTTTAGATCCTAGTTATTAAGAGAGGAAAGTCCCAAGATGGAAGATAGAGATTTGGGGGAGAGGGTGGTATGGAGGAGTAATTTCCCAGGGGTTTCTGAGACCAGGAATGATAAGGGAAAAATTAAATGACACTAATTCTGGGTGAGTCTAGTCTGTTTATATAGGTCCAATTGGCTCACTGGAGCTTGTGAAAAATGTTTGAAAAGAAATAAATTTTTGACATATTAAAAGCTTATGATCTTAAAGGTATAGTGTTGGAATAGAAGACAGTGGGGAGGATGGAGAAAAAGAAGTGGGGATTATTAGAAAGGGGAATTATTAGACATCTCAATGTTTTACCTGAAACAAATCTTAAGGCACTTATTCTATTTAGCATCATGACATTACATTAATATCCAGAAGACACTGCTGCAGTCAGTTATTAACCTGCTATGTTAAAATCTGTTTTGTGAGATTTTTGAGACCAGGGCTGTGAATGTCTCCAAGCTCGTTATTGTTTCTTACCACCTGGATTTTGGCAATCCTTGTACCTCACGCTCTATTTTTAATGATGTCCCCTGTAATAACAGTTGAGTGGTTTACTGGAAATTTAAGTATGACATTGAAGATATAGAGAAGTTGGTAAAGCAAATAGGAGAAAGAGGAAGAGGGAGAGAATATGGAGTTTTGGCATGGGAGGGTTGAGTATGGTAATGAAACTTTTATTTTTCTTGAACTGGAGAAAAGTGGCTGATCTTGGATCAGGGTCCTGTTTGGGTTACCATATATGAGGGGGTATCTTCAGCTGGAAGAGTATAAGTCTTAAGGTGAGACAGGTGGATCCAATGAGAGAGTCCCTCGAACTTGGCAGCTGTGAGAGTTACAAGAATTACTTTAAATGGGCCCTGCCATTTAGGGGAAAGAGGTGAGGAGTATTGGTCTGGGGTAGAAAATAGTACCTTATCTCCTATTTTAATCGGTGATGGGCATGAATTGGCACATGGCTGAGGTAATGAGTAGTCAGTAAAATCCCTTAATAAGGAACAAGATGGGATAACCACAAAGTAAGCAGGTGATCAGGAAGGGGAAAGGTTTTAGCTGAGAAGCTGGGGGTCAAAATTGGCTGCCCATACATGAGTTCAAGAAAAAAGATGGAAAGGAGGCTTTTGGAGAGAGTCCTAAGCCTAAGAAGGGCCAAAGGCAAAAGTTTTACCCAGTCAAGGTGAAGTTCCTGTGACATCTTAACAAGAACATTTTTAAAGGAACAGTTAGTTCACTCTACCTTTGCTGAAGACTGGGATATGAAATGGGATATGAAAAATGCCAGAGAATGTTAAGAGCCTTAGATAAAGTTTGAGACATCTTGGAGGTAAACTCTGGGTCATTATCCACCTGAAAAAAGGTTGGAATTCCAAACCGGGGGATAATTTCTTAGATAACATTGGAAACTGTCTGGGCCCTCTTGTTAGTGATGAAAAATGCTTCAATTCACCCAGACATGGTGTCCACCAAAGCCAGGAGATACTTAACTTATCTGACTGTGGGCCTATGTGAAAATCAAGCTGCCAATCAGTTCCTAGAACAGAGCCCCTGGCCTGGTGAGTGGGAAAAGGGAAGCCATGATATTTGTTCTTGGGATCTGAATTTTGACATATTTTATAAGAGGCAGTGATAACTTTTAAGGACTCTAAGTCCTCATAAGTGGGTTGGAAGTGAGTCTTGACAAACCACCTATATTTCCCTGCACCCTAGACATGGCCAACTT
This sequence comes from Chionomys nivalis, assembly GCF_950005125.1. NCBI lineage: Eukaryota > Metazoa > Chordata > Mammalia > Rodentia > Cricetidae > Chionomys > Chionomys nivalis. The sequence goes on from NC_080108.1 coordinate 46,034,145, forward strand.
GGCAGCACATTGCTTTATGTCAAGATAATAAATAACCACAGTGCCATATTGCAGAGTAATGGTGTGCAGTAATTGGCTATTTCAGTTAATAATAATTTCGCAATTATTTCTATTGACAATAATTTATTAGTTCATTGACTAAATGGTGGGAAAATACCTTATTTTTCTTCCTGCAAGGCTACCATGGCTCACCTTTCTAAGTAAACTGGGTCAGCCATCACAGGAACAGCAAAGCTGACCAAAAAAAGTGTCTGTATTCTACTTTGTTCAGATGTTTTCAATATTTTTACTTTGTTTCAGTCTGCTATTGATTGTGGAAAAATAATAATCTATTCTGTTAAATATTTTAAGTACTTGCTTAAAATATGATAATTTAATACTAAAATCCACAATTCGTTTTTCACTTTTGACTTCAAATTCAATTCTTCCCCAAAGCCTTCTATATTGTCCTAACCTTAATTTTTCTGGAATGTGTGGAAATTTTGATAAATATGCAAGTCATAATAAATCTCAGTTCTAACATACATATTAAAAATGTTGTTAAAACATTTTTTTTCTAGTCAGTCTCTAGAATGGTTGACCTGATATACACACAGAAATGGTATTTCCCCCCATTTTCTGCATTCAAAACACCAACAACTTTCTACCTTCCTTGATTAAGAAATAAAAGCATGGCTTTTGTTTATCTTTTACTCTGTCCTTACGACATAAAGAAAAGTGAGGCTTGAACTGGAAGGAACAGTGAACACCTGCCAGGTATCCTGAGGGTTCTCATTCCTCATTTCAACAGAGAGGTTCCAGGGCAAGGCTGGCCATGAAACATTTTATAAGCATTTTATCTCCTGAATGCAAGCCAGAAAAGCTAAGACTTTCAGTTTTTAAAGGGAAGCAGGGTTTAGTCAAATCAAACACGTGAAACTGCTTTGTTTTTTCTAAATTAGGGCATTTGTGGGTGCATACAGATTTGGTAAATGAGTATGTAAGTAGATATTTTTCCCAGTTAACATGTTTGCTGATCCAGACTGCCTTGTGAAGGCTTATCTTTTATACTTCGTATACAACACATATGTCCATTGCTACGAGTATAATTTCTCTGTCTTGAAAATGCCGCTTGTTTTTAAAGCTATGGAACAATAATTGCAATATTCAAAGATCATAATAATCTTATCTCTCGGATTACCATAAAGAATACTAAAATATGAGACATAATCTCTACCTGTGTTTGATATATGAAATATACACACAGAGAAAGAAATAAAATTAGATAGCTAAGTAAAAAGTCTATGTTCCAAACCATGTTTCTTTTCTAAAGGGCATCCTGAGATCAAGAAAGAGAAGTTTCCAATTAGACTGTCTGAGCCTAAATGCTCTCTGGGATGACATGTGCTGGATAACCTTACTGAGTTCGTAGTTTTCTCATTGATTTAAAGGAATTGCTAGTATCACATGGAATAAAAGACTATACCTTGAGATGACAAACGAACATTCATGTTAAAATATCAAGGCAGTGAACTGGATTTATCCTCTCATGACCTTCAAAGACACAAACAAGTCTGCAACAAAAAGCTTTGCTCTATTCCTTCACTAACAATGAAATATTTCTACTGTAGTGGTGAGTGTGTTCTGGGGCGTATTGGAGTTGTTCTATGTTCAGTGGGTTCTCTTTTTCATCAAAAAATAATTCTTTTAACAATAGTAGATGATAAATGGTTTTTAAAATATGTTGAGAAATTTCAGGTATTATTTTAGCTACCTTTCCAAATAAATTTCAAAACAACATGTCAGCAACCACAGAAAACTTCTATATGTTGAAAAGCACAATGGTTAAACATTTTTTTTGGTATTTGCATAATGAATTTCTAAAGCAAGAACAATGGTGTTAATGTGTTTGGGGAGGCAGCAAGAAAAGTGATAAGAGATATAAAAAAAGAAAAAAAAGAAAATATCAACAAATGGGCAGAAATGAGAGATAAAGAGAGAGAGACAGAGAGACACACACAGAGAGAGGGGGGGAGAAAAACAAAGTTGTTAATGCTCAAGTGTGTGGTGGCTATGATGTAAATGTTCCCACTAACTATTAAGAGGGGAAGCTTAAAGCGTTGTTTAAATTAGGAGGACTTTACACTCATGAATGAATCAATAAATTCATAAATTAATGAATGACTTATTAGATGTCTCATATTTTTCTCTGTTTCTTACATATGGCACCCTATGCCACTATAAGGACTGCAAAGTCCTCAGCAACAAAGAAGTCTCCAGCTATGAATCTAGTTTCTCATCCTCAGACATTCCAGACTTAACATGTTTTTTTATATGATCTTAACAACATGTTATTTATATGAACTTAACAATATGTTATATTTCAGTTGTAAAACAATTGGCTAATTTATGAAACACAGATGAAAAGGAACAGAAAACGATGATGCCCACTGTCCTCCCCAGTTTCCTCATGCTGATCACACATTGTTCAGCAGGTACTGGAAGACCTTAAAGCCATTCTGAGACAGCTTTCCAAGCTACAGCACTTAGGGTAGAGGGATAAGTAGAGTTAAGAACCAAGACTGTGTTAGAGAACTCTGTGCTTTGGGAGCAGTGGAAGTAAACTCAATGATTAAGAAAAAACATACTATTCAGAAGTTATTGTGGTTCACTGGACGGGGTGCTGGGAAAGTCTGAATGTCCCGTTAGAACAGAGTGATGCATGTGAAGTGCAGGCATTTAACCATGGGGCTGTAACAGAAAATCCTTGATAGAGAAGAGAAAAGGCACAGAGTTCAGCAAAGCCGTCAGCATAGAACATTACATAAAGTAAGTGAAAGTCTCTTTGTGAGGATGATGATTCAAAATCTCTACTCACCCAGGAGCCAGAGAGACTGAACAGAGGCATTTGTAGGGAGGTAGGTTCTTGGGCTGTCATCTGTTTGAAAAGAATGAACACAAAACCTCCAGAAGTAAAAACCTGTTGTGAAAATAAAACAGTAATTACCCCAAGTAGACCAACTCACACTGTCTGTGCTCATTAGAACCCCAACTTTTATAAATAGGCACAAGGATTGAGTATTGGTATCCTTATTAATTTACAGAAACATCAGTACCAATTTCCATGATTTGGTTTTGCACAGGGAATACATGCATATTGTATCCCATAAATACGAATAATGAAAAATCAATAATTAATTTCAAACAGAAAATGTTCCCTCTCTTGGCTAATACAACCTTGGTAATGAACTGAACAGAGGTTGTTTGTCATGGAGAGGAGTACTGAATATGCATCAGACCATACCTTACATACAGATGATTAAATTACCACCTGACACCCTCGTCACATCTTTTGAGGTATGTATCATTACAAACAAGGACAGTTATTTATCAGGTAAGAATGGATGATGCCAGACTCATCATTGATTCTTCTCTAGTCAGTTATTTTGTGCAGTAAATCTGACAATCTGGGAACTGCTTAAATCTCAAAATGGCCAAAAGTTTAAAATTGAAAAAACACATCTCCAAATGTTTTATGAATCACTGAGAAATCAGCCTTTCATATGCTACAAGATTAAAATTCAAGTAAGTTCTTGGAGTGAGAAATGTGTCCTCTGCCACAACAAATTTATTCTAACTCTATACACCTCTGTATCTCAATGACCTGAACATGCACTCTTTGACCAGTGGATTCCAATGAAAGGGACTTTAGTTTAAATACATACAGAATTGAGAACAGAGAGGTGATAGCCTTCAGAAAATAACTAACACTAGAAAACTTAATGAATCAAGACTGATGTGTATAGATGCATATGTTTAATTAACAATGATTCACAGTCACCATAATAATAATCTACAAGGCTATAGAATTGATCTAAATATGCTACCATGTATTGCATGGCTGAATAATTCACTTCCATGACTGGAATTTTTCCTAAAATTGTGTTTTAAAAATGGTTCAGTATCTGTAACTTCATCTCAGAATGAGTTAGTCGGAGTTGGGCATGGTGTGTGCCTGTCATCTCATCATGCCAAAAAAAATGCTATCTGGAAGATCAGATATTCAAGGTCAGTCTCAGGTGAATAATGAGTTCAAGGCCAGCCTGAGATACTTGAAATTGTCTGAAAATAAAGATTGAATGGGCAAATAAATTATGAAGTATATTCTAATATTTATCAACATAAATATTTTAGTAGTAAATAATTCTATGTTTATATACATATATAATATATATTATGTCTCTTTGCTGAGTCTTTGTGTGGTTTGGGTATCATGGTACATGTGGCCTCATAAATCAATTTAGCAGTGTTCATTCTGTTTCTATTGTATAAAATAATTTGGGTTTTATTGGTATTAAGTCTTCTCTAAAATTCTGGTAGAATTCTGTATTAAAACTCTTTGGTCTTGTTTTTTATTATTTGTTTGTCAATTTGTTTTTTTATTGGGAGATTTTTAATGACTACCTCTATTTCCTTAGGCATTCTAATTTAAATTGTTTATCTTGTCTTGATTTCAGTTTGCTAAGTGGTATCTATCAAGAAATGTGTCTATTTCTTTTATACTTTCTAATACTGTGGAGTATAGTTATCGAAGTATGACCTGATGATTCTCTGGATTTCCTCGGTGTCTGTGTTCTGTTCCCCCATTCATTTCTGATTTTGTTAATTTGTATATTTGCTCTCTGCCTTTAATTTAATTAGGATAAGGTTTTGTCTATCTCATTGATTTTCTAAAAGAACCACCTCTTTGTTTCATTGATTCTTTGTATTGTTCTCTTGTTTTCTATTTTATTGATTTCAGCCCTCAGTTTGCTTATTTCCTCCCATCTATCCCTCTTTGGTGCCTTTGCTTCTTTTTGTTTTAGAGATTTCAGGTGCACTGTTAAGTTGCTCAGATGAGATCTCTCCAAGTTCTTCTTGAAGATCCTTAGTACTATGAAATTTCCTGTAGCACTGCTTTCATCATGTCCCATACATTTGTATATGAAGCACAATAATTTTTATTAAATTCTAGGAAGTCTTTCATTTTCTTCTTTTTTAATTTTATTTTCTTAATTTTCCATTCAAAAATTTCCACTTCCTCCCCTCCTCCCATCTCCCTTCCACTCCCCCACTACCCCTTCTCCCTCCCCCTCCTGTATTAAGAGAGGGCAGGTACCCTGCCCTGTGGGAAGTCTAAGATCCTCCCCCTTCTTCTAGGCCTAGGAAGGTGTGCATCCAAATAGACTAGGATTCCAAACAAGTCCCAGTGCCATTATCAGTGGCTTCTCAGTCATTCCCCATTGTCAGCCACATTCAGAGAGTCAGGTTTGATCACATGCTCCTTCACTCCCAGTCCAGCTGGATTTGGTGAGCTCCCATTAGATCAGGCACACTGTCTCAGTGAATGGACCAACCCCTCGTTGTCCTGACTTTCTTGCTCATCTTCTCCCTCCTTCTGCTCTTCAGCTGGACCATGGGAGCTCAGTCCAGTGCTCTGAGGTGGGTCTCTGTCTCTATCTCCATCCATTGCCAGACAAAAAATCTATGGTGATAGTCAAGATATTTATCAGTGTGACTATGGGACAAGGCCAGTTCAGGCACCCTCTCCTCTGCTGCTCAAGGACCTATCTGGGGACATCCCCATGGACACCTGGGATCCCCTCTAGAGCCAAGTCTCTTGCCAACCCTAAAATAGCTCCCTTAATTAAGATATCCTCTTCCATACTCCTATATCTGCCCTTCCTCCATCTCCACCTTTCTACTCCCCCAAGCTCTCCCCAAACCTTCCCTTCTCTCTTCCCATCTCCCCTTTTCTCCACCCCACCCCCACTACCCCCATGCTCCCAACTTTTGCCTGGCGATCTTGTCTGTTTCCAATTTCCAGGAGGATCTATATATGTTTTTCTTTGGGTTCACTTTGTTGTTTGGCTTCTCTAGGCTTATGAACTATAGACACATCAGACAAAGTTCTGATCTCCAAAATATATAAAGAAATCAAGAAACTAGATGTTAAAATTCTAAATAACCGAATTAAAAAAATGGGATACTGAACTGAACAGAGAATTCTTAACAGAAGAAGTTCAAATGGCCAAAAGATACTTAAGGTCATTTTCAACTTCCTTAGCAATTAGGGTAATGCAAAACAAAACAACTTTGAGATACCATCTTACACCTGTCAGAACTAAAATCAAAAACACCAATAATAGCCTATGCTGGAGAAGATGTGGAGTAAGGAAAACACTCATCCATTGCTGGTGGAAATGCAAACTTGTGCAACCACTCTGGAAATCACTATGGCGGTTTCTCAGGAAACTTGGAATCAACCTACCTCAGGACCCAGCAATACCACTCTTGGGAATATATCCAAGAGATGCCCTATCACATTACAAAAGCTGTGTTCATAGCAGCATTATTTGTAATAGCCAGAACCTGGAAACAACCTAGATGCCCTCAGTGGAAGAATGGATAAAGAAAGTGTGGCAATATACACTTTAGAGTACTACTCAGCGGTAAAAAACAATGACATCTTGAATTTTGAATGCAAATTGATGGGAATAGAAAACACTATCCTGAGTGAGAAACCCAGACCCCAAAAGATGACTGTTGTATGTACTCACTCATTAGTGAACTTTAGCCGTTTTCTTCTTCAGTTCTTGCTTGACCAAGCAGTCATTCCACATGGGTTGTTCAGTTGCCATGGTTTTGTAAGCTTTCTGTTGTTTCTGTCATTGTTGAAATCCAGCTTTAATCCACGGTGGTCTGATAGGATGCAGGGGGTCATTTCAATTTCCTTATGTTAGTTGAAACTTGCTTTGTGAATGGATGTATGGTCAGTTTTGGTCAATTTCTTTTTTAAATGGACAGACAATGCTTACTAGTTTTGAAAACATGTGTTGCACTTTGGAGATGTTATATTGCTTAGGTCTCCTGAAAATCCCCAGAGGTAAGAATTATGATTATCCATTTTCTGATGTGGGGACTGAGGCAGAAAATAATTGCCTTTTTCATATAAGTTCACAGTGTGAATTATGGAAGGAACCCTGGAAGGTTGAAAGCTTGCAGCAGTTGAACACGGCTAAGCTATAGCAAATGTGAAACAAATGCTCAGTACAGTTTCTTCTTCAGACACAAAGGAGAGGAGTTTTGCTGAGCCCTGTGTGTGCAGGTCCCTCAGTGTTCCTGATATCTCTAAGCATTGGGAACCATGCTTCCCCTTTCAGAACCACACACAACTATCATCCAGAATTGCCATTGCTTCAATGCGCGTTTGTTATTTTTTTCTAAATTCAGTTACTGAGAAAGGAAGGTCAATTAAGTAATTAACATCATCATGTTTTCCTTTTTTATTAATTTTTAAAATTCATTTTATATAACATCCACAGTTTCCCCTCCCTTCTCTCCTACCATTCCTTCTGCTCAACCCCCATCCCGCATCTACTCTGGGTAAGGCCTCCCAAGGGAGTCAACAAAACATAGTATATCAAGGTAAGACAGGATCAAGCTCCTCCCCCTTGCATCAAGGCTGAGTAACGCATCCCACCACAGGAAATAGGTTCCAAAAATCCAACTCATGCACCTGGGATAGACCCTGGTTCCACTGCTAGGGCCTCCACAAACACCAAACTACACAAGTGTCACCAATATGCAGAAGCTAGGTTATTCCCATGCAGGCTCCTTAGCCTTAAGGATTAGGTTTGATCTGGGGACATAAGGCAAATTCTTTCTTTTCCAAGCTGTTTTTAGGAAGAGTATTGTATCACAACAACAGAAAGAAAACCAGGACATCCACAACACTTCCAAGGTACTAACTGCATAATAACACCACAAAAGTGAGTTATGCACTCATGGCTGGATCAATTAACAACGATCTCACTTTTTAATGAACCCATCCAGCTTCAAGCATAGGCATTGAGAGCCAACACATTCAAACCACAATGGATACCACTAGGAATTTTTATAGCCATCCATATGTTTGAGAGAATATAGAGATTTTAAGTTTCCACACTGTTTCACAAAGTAAATAATAAATGTGAAATCTTCCACAAAATCACTGTACAGTTACAGGGTTATGGATAGAGCATAACTTTTAAAAAGTATTTCAACATGTTAGCAATCCTTCTTATCCACAAATAAAATGCAATGTATCGTCTTGTCTGAAAAAAATCCTTTCCATTTTCAGTGAAATATAACCTCAAAGAAAAATCAATATTAGTTCAGAAGAAAGCAATACTGTGCAAAGAATAAGAATCAAATATACTAAGCTGTGTCTCAAAAATAAAGGGAGAAACACAATCAGAAAAGGCCAAATTATCTTGCTACAGATAGAACCCCTAATAAAAATAATGTTCTATTACAGTTACCATTCATCCGTCTTGAACGTACACTGTGAACAACCTAGTCACATACTCATAAACTGACGTTCACAGGCAGCCCAATCAATCAAAACCAGACATTCTGGAAGGTAAAAAAAATACTAATAGAGGAAACATGCAGAGAATTTTTACAGTCCATTAAAATGTTTTCTATCACATTCTCCATGTAATGTTTTAATGAGTTTTATTTTAAAAAGGTGAAACAAGAGAGCTGGTACATTTTAGATTTTAAATGTATTCCAAATTATGTAAAAATCAAATGAAAATACCTGTGTTGTATCTTTGCTCCCCTTGTTGTCTGCTGCCTGTTCTTTCTGATAGACTAGCCGCATAGTCTGGTCCACACACCTTGCTACTCACAGAGAGATGATGTTTAGCAACACGTCTATCTATATCTTGGTTTCCGACACAATAAGGAATCATTACTGCCTCTTACTGATGGTGAGATGGCCTCTGGTTTCTAACACACTCAAGACAAATAAGTCTGATCAACAATCTGAACAAAGGTTTCCATTTGACACTAAGGGACAAAAAGGAAGAGAGAGAGGAATGAGAGGAGGGGAGGAAGGAAAGGAGGGAGAAAAAGAGGAAGGGGAGGAGGAAAAGCTTTGCAGAGGGAAAAGTGCAAAGTGAAAGAAAAATAAATGATGCTCAGGAAAACGAACAGAAATACAGATGAAAGTTTAAGTCAGAAATTTTCGTAATGTTTACACAATTCCCAGTCTTCATAATAATAACAGACAATACATATCTTGTAGTAAACATAAGCCATGTTCAGAAGAAAAGGTCATGTAGATGTAAACAGAAAATGGAATTGTGTTTTCCAAGAAAGAGATACATATGACAAAATGATTTTTTTTATGTTTTTTATCCCCAAAATCAAACTGATTACAAGTCTATTATGGCTTTAAAAACAAGAAACAATCCTTTTAAATTACTTTCTTTTCACATACTGGCATTTTATGCCTCAAAGATTTTCTCTGCTGTTTTGAATTTTATTTATTTTCATCTAACTATAATCTTTTAGAAAATATGTCTCTGTTTTAATATTTTCTTCCTCTGGTCTGTGGAACACTACCCACTGAGATTTTAATTTCACCCAAAAGTCCGTATATCTAACTTCTTCCTTTCTTTTACCCAACTTCCTCACAGTACTCCCTAATAGGATTTTTATTCACTCTTTGGCTCCAAGACTTGTATTTGGCTTGCTTTTCATTGGTGTCTAGTTTTCCTTAAAAAATTGCTTCAATTATTTGGTTGAATTGCATTGTGTGTATGTGTGTGTGTGTGTGTGTGTGTGTGTGTGAGAGAGAGAGAGAGAGAGAGAGCGCATTTGTGCATCTGTGTGTGAATATTTTGGACAGATGTGAAAACATTTCTCAAGCACTGTATGAATGGATTTCACCAACTTCTCAAGAGAGTAAAGTAGTTGAAAATTACCAATGTGGATGTATTTACATTTTTGGATGCATAGGTACCACCTGGTTCATTTCAGTTTTCAGCATAAAGTCTTCATTCCCCCAAATTAAACTTGATATGAATAATTTTGTGTTTATTTCTATCACACAGAACTATTTACAAAGAACTCCACAACTGAATCTCCACTGCCAGAGCACTCTGATTCCATCAGAGATGACAAAGATGACTTCTTCTGCTGCTGCTGCTGCTCCTGCTCCTACTCCTTCTCCTCCTCCTTCTTCTTCTTCCTCTTCTTCTTCCTTCTCTTCCTTTTTCCTTTTCCTTTTCATCCTGTTCTATTCTATTGAAAACAGATTCTTCTCTTACACAATACATCCAAACAACAGTTTTCTCTCCCTCCATTCTGCCCAACACACCCAACTTCCACTTTCTTCCAGATACACTCTCCTTCTGTTTCCTTCAGAAAAAGGTAGGCCTCCAAACGACAACAACCACACAAGAAAAACAAAACATGGAAAAAGCCCTCATATATAAGCTAGACAAGACAACCCAGGAGAAGGAAAAGAGTACAAGTATCAGAGACACACCCATTCCCACTGTTAGAATTCCCACAAAAACACCAAGCAAAGATCCATAATATATGCACAGAGGAATTTTTGCAGATCAATACAGACCCAGTGCTTCTGCTTAAATCTCTGAGAACCTATATGAGCCCTACTTAGTTGATTTAGTGGGCCATGTTCTCCTGGTGTCCTCTGTCCTCTATGATTCTTTCCCCTCCCTCTTCCATGGACTCCCTTCAGCTCTACAGGGATGGACCCAAAGGACACCTCCAATTTAGAACATCTATGTATCTGTCTGTCTATCTAATTTATTTACCTATCTCTGCATAATGTAGACATGTCTATATGAATAATATGCTCCTCTTTACATATAATATCCACTTACGAGTGAATACATGCCATATTTGTTTTTCTGGGTCTAGGTTACCCCACTCAAGATGATTTTTTTCTAGTTCCATCCATTTTCTGTGAATTTTCTGATGTCATTTTTAACAGCCAAGTAATACACCATTATGTAAAATGTACCACATTTTCTTTATCCATTTTTTTTTTGGCTGAGGGACATCTAGGATGTTTCCAGTTTATTATTATATAAATAAAGCTCCAATGAACATAGTGTCTTTGAGATAGGATAGAGTATCCTTTGGGTTTATGCCCAAGAGTGGTGTTGAGGTAGATTGATTCTCAATATTCTGAGTAAAAGCAATACTGTTTTCCACAATGACCATACAAGTTTGTACTCTCACCAGCAATGAAGGAGTGCTCCCCATTATTCCACATCCTCACCAGAATGAACTGTCCATTGTGTTCTTGATATTACTCATTGAGTTTCTCTCTATATAATTTGTTGTTGGCTTTATACTTACTGTCAACTCTTTCTTTCATTCTATCTTTTTATAGTTCTCTTTGTTTCTATTTTATTGCTTTTAGCCCTCAGTTTTATTTTTTCTTGCCATGTACTCTTGGGGGTGCTTATTTCTTGTTTTACAGCTCTTCAGTGTGCTTTTAAGTTACAAGTATATATGATCTCTTCAGTTTTTCTTAAATATAGGTACTTAGTGCTTTGAACTTACATCAGAGCACCATTTTCATCGTGTCTCATAAATTTGAATAAGTTGTTTATTTATTCTCATTGAATTCCAGAAAGCATTAATTTCCTATTTTATTTCTGTCTTCACCCATTTTTCATTAAGTAGAGAGCTTTTCAGTTTACCCGAGTTTGCAAGCTTTCTACTGTTTCTGTTGTTGCTGATTTCCAGCTTTAATCCATGGTGGTCTGAAAGGATTTAAGGCATTTCAATTTTCTTGTAGCTACTGAGGCTTGCTTTATGTCCAAATATGTGGTTAATTTTATACAAAGTTCCATGAGGTGCTGAGAAGAAGGTATTCTTTTGTCTTTGGGTGTAATATTCCTTAACTACTTGTTAGACACAATTGTTTTATATCTGTTAGTGTCATTATTTCTTTGTTTAATTTTTGTCTGGTTGATCTGTGCACTGATGAGAGTTGGGTATTGAAGTCTCTTACTATCAGTGTGTATAGGTCAGTATGTCATTTAAGCTCAGTAGTATTTTGTTTTGTTTGTTTCCTTATGTGTCTCTTTATGCTTTTAATGTCATCTTTTAAGAAACCATTTCCTGAGTTCTTAAGTTCTTTGGAATATAGTTATCTCTTTTATCTCTTTCTATGATAGTTAATTAAGCAAGAATCGTTAACCTTAGTGAGTTCTTCCTTCTTACTCAGAATGACCACAAAGGTAGCCAGGGATGACCAGAGACACTGGTTTCAGAAAATGACTGTAGAGAGACTTAATTTCTTTGTAGAAACATTTAGGGAAAATATCAGATTTTTTCCCCAGTAAACTCAGCTATGATCTCAACTGACAAACTAAAACCATGTATTACCATAATAATAAGCATGGTCCTGGTTGGTGGTGCTGTACACCTTTAATCCTATCACTGAGGCCTTAAAGGCAGGTAGATCTCAGTGAGATCGAAATCAGGCTTGCGTATTAAGTGAGTTTCAGGACATCCAGGACTGTTACACAAAGAAACCCTGTTTTTAAAAACAAAACAAACAAAAAAATCAAACCCAAAATACAAAGCAGAATAAGTACAGTGAAAATGAGAAAGGCCTGAATCCCATGAACTCTCCAGGATCAGGGCAGGGGTCTACAGCATTGCTTCCATAGGTCCTTCCAGGTGGGATGAGTGAGAAAAATGGTTGGGAATGGAGAAAATTCTTGTACCCATGTATGAAACTAAAAAATAATTTAAAAATGTAATTATTTTGATAGTTCAGCTTCAAACAGTTCTTCAGAAATAAGTGTCTCAACAACAGAGAAAATAGTTATTTTAATTCAAGATAAAATAGGTTTGGATATCTTCACACAAAAATTACTTAAACTCAGATTAAAATATGCAGACAACTTCATTTCTAACAACAAAATCTAAAGGGGCCATGAAATACAGAGTAGCCTAAGTGAATGAAACAAAATCTTACACAGGCTAAGCTCCACGTCTTTCCTCCACTGCAGTAACTAATCTAAACATGCACTCGCCAAGGGGACATTACGACCCCCACTTTTCAGCTGATGTAACTGAGCTCAGATTCTCATGTTTCACATTGTTTTTTAATTGGTCTTATGAGGAAATAAAATTGCCTCTTTCCTAGTTATTTCTCATAATAACTTTTTATGGGTTTTGTTCAAATTCTCTTCTTCCTCTTCTATAACAATAGACTATTTACAGTGTCAACAGTAAAAAAATAACCCACTAAATTAATAGGATTAATTTATTGTTCAGACATTCAGTGCCAATTATAATGTATCTTTTCTCTGCATACACATGAATACATAAAGATTAGAATTCTACAAAAAAAATATTGACTGCAAAAAATTGAAATGCTGGGGCTGAAGAGATGGCTCAGAGGTTAAGAGCATTGCCTGTTCTTCCAAAGGTCCTGAGGTCAATTCCCAGCAACCACATGGTGGCTCACAACCATCTGTAATGATGTCTGGTGCCCTCTTCTGGCCTTCAGGCATACACGCAGAAAGAATATTATATACATAATAAATAAATTAATTAATTAATTTAAAAAATTGAAATGCTATCTCATATTAAAGCTCGATGTAGGTGCTATGAGCCTTGAGATGGATGCTGGAGATAGAAGCCAAAACTGCTATAAACCATATTTAATATCTAAGAGAATCGCTCTTCTCCCTATGTTCCCTGACATTCTGGGCTGCTGGTTGGAGAATCTCAAAGATTCCTTTCTGAGCACAGCTGATGCCTCCGGGAGGGTACAGAGCAGCTGCGCTCTCTGTTTCTAAGGACGAGCTGACCTGTGCGGCACTTCAGGACTTGTTACATGTAGTGAGGTTTGTGGTGAGGACCTCACTAGATCTGCCCATACAATGTTCTTATTTCACTGTCACTTTGAAAACAGTTCTGTTGAAAACAAACTTTTAATTAAACTAATTAATTAATTAATTAAAATTAAAGTGTGTTAGGGTGTTCCAAGGTTTCTCACCTTCTGTCTTCTCAGAGAACATGGAATTCTACAAAAGAGAAGGTGGAAAGGTTGCTAGAGTCATAGGAGGTAGAGGACATCAAGGAAAGAACTTCTAGACACTCACGGAGACTGTGGCAGTGTGATGGTTTGAAAGAAAATGCTCCCAGAGGGAGTAGCACAATTAGGAGGTGTGGCCTTGTTGGAATAAATGTGGTCTTGCTGGAGGAAGTGTGTCACTCACAGCAAGATTTGAGATCTCATGTATTCAGCCCACTCCCATTGTCCCAGACCTTTCCTTATTGCCTGTGAGTCAAGATGTACGGACTCTCAGCTCCAGTTCCTTGTTTGCCTGCACGCCTCTATGATAATGGACGAAACCTCTGAAACTGTAAGCCACTCCATTAAATGTTTTCTTTATAAGAGTTGCTGCGGTCATGGTGTCTCTTCACAGCAATGGCAATCCTAAATAATACAGGCAGCATGCAGAGAACCTGGCAGGTCTAAATCAGATGGTGTCTCAGTGCCGAGAAAAGAAAACGCAAATCCTCATCCCTAACCAGAACCTGTCTCCAATTGATAACTACTTGGAAAGAAAATTTAGTTTTCTCCAATGTAGTCTCAGTGGGAAAGCAAACTGCACTTGTGAAGCCCCACGTACAGTGGTAGACGGGGAAGTGAAAACGAACTCTGTGGAACCTTTGATTGGTTTGTTTGTTTTTGCTCAAACTGCTTTGTCTGGCATTTTTCTTATTACTTTATGTTATTGTTTCCGATTTATGTTTTTTTGAGATTTTTTTTGTGTGTGTGTTCAAATGTTTATGTCTCTGTCTATAGGTGTTTCTGTCTATAGGTGTTTCTTGTTTTTTTTTTTTACTTTTTCTGTTTGTTTTGTCCTATTCTGGTTGTTTTTATTTTATATTATTTATCATTATCGTTATCTTATTATTAATATTTTCATCAAATTTTCAAGGTTTCCAGTCTTTTTGGATTTTTGTTTGTTTGTTTGTTTGGTTGCTTGTTTGTTTGTTTTTTTTTTTAAATCTCACTCCTTTGCTCCTGACTCTGTCTGTGTGACAGTATGCTGGCTAGAGTTTCAAACTTCCTGGAGAAACCACTGATTTTTCTCTTGGCCTTATTTTCTCCCTATTGTTAAGATTTAATAACTTATATTTAATAACCATATTTACTTGTTGATATTTGCAAATATGCTGCTGAATCTACACAGTAAATTATTTTTTGATATTCCAGACCCCAAACTGACACTTGCCATTTTATAATATAACTTCTAATACAAAGTTCATTGATTCTTATACTTAGTATTTTGTCCCCATTTTAACAGAAGTTTTCCTAGATGACTTTGTTTTTTTCAAATGTGGGCCTCATATTTTCTTTATTTGTATGTCATATAATATCTTCTTGTTATTGGACATTTTAGCTCTTAAGTAGCAGTTCATCTTTTCTTATTTTGACTAATGTTAATAATAGAAACATCTTTCATCTATGATTAATGTCATTACATATAGAATTATTTCTTATATTTATGATTATAATTTAAAATTTTTCTTCATGAATTTACATTATAAGGTGTTTCAAATCATGTTTCTAATCACTTACATGCCAATTAATTGCTAAAATAAAATTAACATTAAGGATGACTTCATATTGCTTCATTTTGCACTATAGCCGATTGTATATATTCTTGTCTCATATTTTGATGCTCTTCAATTTAAGAGCCTAAACTCCTAGGACCAAGTCTAATTGCTTACGCAATACAAACATGAGTTTTGTAAATTTTTGTGTCATCAATCATGATCATTTACTCAGTTTTGACAATTGTAAGGCTATGTCTGGGGCTCTTCTCATTAGTAACAAAATATCTAGGTCAGTGGTTCTTAACCTTCCTAATGCTGCAATCTGTTAACACAGTTTCTCATGGTGTTGTGACTCTCAACCATACAATTATTTCATTATCACTTCACAAATGAATTTTGCTACTGTCGTGAATTATAATGTAAATATACAATATACAGGATATCTTGTATGTGGATATATTCATATGAAAGGATCGTGCATCATGGCAATAGAAATCCCATCTAAGACAATCACCAAAGGGGTCATAACCCAGGTTGAGAAACACTGATCTTGACAATACATTTTATTTTTAGTCAACTACATCAAATATGAAAAGAACATATACAAAAAGTAGTTTTCTCAAAATTTTGACATAAAAGTTAATTTTGAAGCCAAAGGTTTACTATCTCAAAAAGGAATATCATATACATATACATATACATATACATATACATACATATATATATAAAAATTATATATATATAATTTTATATATATTATTATTATTTAAAATTGGTATAGTCTCAGATAGGGCATAACTAAGTCAAACAGTATTTCTATTCTTAGCTTTTTAAGTAAATTCTACAGGGTCTGTACCAATTAATATTATTGTCAATAGATAGGAATTTCTCTGCCTCTACATCCTGCCAGAACTTCTAACTTGTCATCAATCACAACTACTTTAACTGAGTTAAGATGAATTTTTAGAGTAATTTTACTTTCTATGTCCCTGATATCTAAGAATGTAGACACTATGAAATAGAAAGATCTCTCATGCTAATGGATTGATAACTAATAGTGTAAAAATATCTGTATTCTCAAAAGTGATCTACAAATTCAACAAAACTTCCTTCAAAATTCTGATGACATCATTCACAGATTTAAAAAAGCATCATCAAATTCATATAGAATTATGAAAGACTGCAAATCGCTAAAGCAAACCTAACCATAGAGAATATAGCTGAAAACATCATAATACACAACCTCAAATTTCACTACAGAACAATAGTGACAAACACAGCATGATACAAAAAAAAAAATGAATACAACTGCCTAGTGATAAAATACTTACTGGAAGTGCTGGAGAAATGGTTTAGTTTAATTACGAGGTTTGAGTTCAGTATCCAGCACCCATGTTAGAGTACTCACAGAGGCTTGTAAACCCAGCCTCCTTCTAACTTCTGTGTGTACACATGTGGCATATACTCAACACAGACATACATACATATGTATAAAGAAAAATAAATATAAATATAAAAAAACTGTAGTAGAAGGCTGCTCCTTTGTTCCTGGCTGCTCAGACCACAAAATAACCACTCAGAAACTACATCATTTAAAACATTTCTTGGCCAATCACTTATGCATATTGCTAGCTAGCTCTTATAACTAGAATTAACCCATTTCTATTAGTTTATATTTTATGAGGCTTGTAGCCTATCAGCAAGTTTCCAGATGGCAGCTATGTCTTTCCCCTCTGGCAGCTCCATGACTTTTCATGACTCTGCCATCTTTCTCCCAGTATTCAGTTTAGTTTCCCCTGCCTAACTCTACGCCATCCCTATCACAGGCCAAGGCAGTTTCTTTATTCATTAACCAATAAAAGCAACACATAGACAGAAAGCCTTCCCACATCATTTCCCCTTTTTAGTTTAAATAAAAAGGAGGACTTTAACTTTAACATAGTAAAATGTCATATAGCAAAACAGTTATCAAGCAATAATTATAGTTATAATATTGATATATACTTTATCTTTTATGATGACTAAGGAAAATCATAACTATCTATTCTTCAACTCCATCAAAGGCCCCAGATGGAAATAATATTACCTAAGTTAACAGAAAATACATTGTAAGCAACTTCCAAAACTCTATAATTGACAGAGACATCTTGCTGCCTGGACAGTCACCCAAAGTTCTTCTGTACCATTTGGGAATCCATCTTCAGCCTACAGGCCCATAGTATCCAGCAGACTTTTCCATGAAGCAGGAAATTTCAAAGACAAATCTGCCTATATTGGTAATTTGTCAGTCACTTTCTTCTGTATCTTGCAGAATGTCTTGCAGACTCTTTCATGAAACAGGAACCCTGAAAGAACATCTCACCTTTAGGCAAGTTCAGTGGTCATTTTTTCGGTGGCTCCTGCATGTCCAGTTCATACAGTTTATCATCAAGCAGTCCAAGCAAGAACAGTTTCTTGCCCAAATGGCTAACAAACTCCATGAGGAGCCTATTAAATGCCCAGGTTCCTCTTGAAATAATTGGTGATGCCATGAGCAGATGTGTCATGAAAAGTTCTAAGTTCTTAAAATATTTTAAATGTCATATTCTGAATGTCTTTGAAGGGTTTGAAGATTATCTAACTAAAATATATTTCTATAGATCTAGTAAAACTAACTAACATGACTATGAGCTTGACTATTATAGATGACTAGTAAACTGTATTTCTTAATTATACATTACATTTTTAAATGAACTGCACAATTACAATACCTTAATCAAGATCAGAAATAAACATATAATAAGATTGACCTAAAATCTGTATCAATAGACCAAGATCCACACCAATGCAAATCTCTATAGCAGAGAACTCATACCTCAGAAATAACAATAGCCCAAACAGATTATATAAAACCTGAATATGTACACAAAAGAATTAAATTAAAGACCAATTTCTTATCCAGCATAGAAATCTATTGAAATTTCATTAAAGACCTTACTAAATGTGGGACCTGAAATGCAGAAATTTCAAAACAAAAATCCTAGAAATCATACTTCAAGACATGAATAAGCACACACCTTCTGAAAAATGACTCTGTATCAAAGGAAATAGCACCAAGAGTTGCCAAATTGGATTATACAAGATTAGAATTCTATACAACATAAGAAACCATTTTCAAAGTAAAGATCCAAGCTACAGAAGAAAATCCATCCAGCTGTTTTTTGAGAAGGGAGATTAATATCAAGACCACATGAAAGATTTTAAAAGTAAGCACCCAAATTAACCATATCTGACTTGAACCCTGTTTAAAAGTGGACAATACAAATTGCTAATGAATATTTTAAATAGCCTTTTAGATATAAAAATTTTGAAGAGAAATGCATGCCAAATATGCTAGAGGCTCAGATCTACAGAACCTGACTCAGACAGTGACTGTAACTTCCTGAAGTTTGGTTTATTCAGAATTTACTCAAAGGAAAAAAAATGAAACTCAAAGAAAGAAAACACAAGGAAATTTTATTCTACACAGTTGTTAATTATTTGAATTAACTCATGGATCTTGTTGCTCTGACTTACTGAAGTTTCTCAGCATGAACTTCTTTCAAGTTCTTCCAGCATAGTTAAAATTTCTTACAGACTTTAGGCATCCAATATATTTTTTCCTGGGCTATTTGCTGAACGATGCCAGCGTAGGTAGTTCAGACGACATGCCATTAATTATTTGCTATATAGCCGAGGCTGTCTTTACCCCTCAATCCCTTTGATTCCCTCTCTGAGATGTAGGAGTAATAAGTGCATTTTTCAAAACCAGGTTGCAGTTTTGAAAAAATATTAATGTTTTTTTGAACATAAGGCTTTAATGATTATTTGGGACTTTCACATACTGTACTTCAGTTACACTCACTCCCAGTACTTCCAGGCCCATTTTCTTAACTCTTGTGACCCCCACACACACACCAAAAAAAGAAGAAAAAGCAAGTTCAATTTATGTTTACCCTATACTGTTTTGGAGCATGGTCATACATTCAGTGAGCAGTCTCTTAAAAAAAAAAAAACAAAAAAAAACAGTCTTTCACCCTCATCAGAACCCATCAATATTAACGTTATTAAATCACAAAACATTTTGCGAAAGCATGGAAACATTTATGATAAAATGTGACAAATTTAGTATAATTGTAAATGAAATCAGTTAATAATCCAGTTCAATTTTATATCATAACTGACAGGTTGGATATTATAAGAAGAGTAGAGATAACACATATTGGCAAGGATATAGAGAAAGATAAATCTGTAGGTTCTATTGACAAGAAGAAAAATTAGGTCAGACATTATGAAAAGTACAATGGAAGTTGACAAAAAACATTACAAATTATAGCTATCTTGTGATTCTGTAACCTCTCACTGTGTATCAAAAATTAAATCAATGCATGTGCAAAGAGACCTGTTCTCTTGTACTAAACAATAAATTGAATAAATAAGTAAATAAGTAATATTTTTCTCTTCAACAGCCATGATATGGAAAAAACTCTGGATTAAATCAATTAAATTTCATATATAAATGATTATACTCATATTAATACTTTTGTTGGATAAAATGGAAAGATATTGTTATTTTAAATTAATGTTAGAAAATACTATTACTATACAAGTTATATATGGTATAAAACAAGCAAAAAGTTCTGTATTGTCTTACTTTTAATAGAATAAAAAATGACTCAGGCAAAAAAAATGACTCAGGCAATGTTCCTTTTGCTTCTACTGTATAGACTAATGTGAGGAGTATTGGCATTAACTCTCTTTTAAAAGTATGATAAAATTCTGCACCAAAAGTATCTGACCCCAAACCTCTTTTGGTTAGGACACTTTTTGATGTGGGATTCCCTTCTGTATGCTATGAACACCATTGGTTAATAAAAAAAATTGTCTTTGCCTGTGATAGGGAAAAATAATAGAGCTAGGTGGAGAAAAATAAACTGAATGCTGGGAGAAAGAAGGTGGAGTCAGAGAGAAGCTATATAGCCCCATTGGAGACAGACGCCAGAACTTTACCATGTAAGCCATAGCCTCGTAGTGATATACAGGTTAATATAAATGGGTTAAATTAATATGTAAGAGCTAGACAATAAGAATGTAGAGTTAATGGGCCAAGCAGTGATTTAATTAATATAGTTTCTGTTTAGTTACTTTGGGAGTCTGGACAGCCAAGAAACAAACAAGAAGCCTTTCATACAACAACTTTTAATGATTGCTTTTATTTCACTAGCAGTTATAGGTCTGTTTCAATTGTTTTTCTGATCTTGATTAGAGTTTGGTAAATGTTCACTATCAAGAAAATGATATATTTCTATTAGACTTTCTAATTTATTGGAATACAGATTTTAAAGTATTTCCTTATGAGTCAGTGAATTTCCTCCCTTTAATTTCTAATTTTGTTCATTTGGATATTCTCTCTCTCTTTCTGTGCATTTTAGTTAACTTAGAAAAGGGTTTGTCAATATTTTTGATTTTCTTAAAGAACCAACTCTTTGTTTCATTGATTCTTTGCATTTTGTGTGTTTGTTTTTCTTTTTGCTATTTCTCTCTTGAGTTTGACTATGTTTTTGCCCTCTAGTCCTCTTGGGTGCTATAACTTCTTGTTGTTCTAGAGCTTACAAATGTGCTATTAGGTTGCTAGTATGTGAGCTTTCATTTTTTTTATGTAGGCATTAGTGCTATTAGAGCAGCCGTCAGTTTTTCCCATAAGTTTGAGTATGCTGTGAATTCATTTCCATCCAGTTATACAAAGTCTCTGATTTCCCACTTTCTATCTTGATCTATTTTTTGTTCAGCAGTGAGTTGTTCAGTTTCCATGAGTTTGCAAGCTTTCTGTTGCTTCTACTTGTTGATATCCTGCTTTAACACTTTGATGGTCTGATAGGATTCAGGGTGCTATTTTGATTTTCTTGTGTTTGTTGAAAATTTTTTGTGCTTGAGTATGTGGTCAAATTTGGAGAAAGTTCCATGAGATGCTGAGAAGAAGGTATACTTTTTGTACGTTTGGATGAAATGTCCTGTAAATATGTTATATCCATTTAGTTATTCAGATAGCTTCCACATTATTCTGTTTTTTGTTGTTTGCATCACCTATAGGTTATTGAAATCTCCTACTGTCAGTGTATGAGTCAAAATGTGATTTATTATAAAGCTATATTAATAAAAACAGTATTGTCACAAAAAGGGATACATTGGTCAGTAGAATTGAATTGAAGACACAGATATAAATCTACATACTTGTAGACATCTGATTTTTGATTAAAAAAGCTTTTACAATAGTAAAAAGAAAGTATTTTCAACAAATGATGCTGACTAGGATATGAGAGATATAAAAGTCAAAGGTGGTAGATGACTTTAAGGAAACAGCATCTTCCACATGCATCAAGAATGGTACACATATGAACTTTGAGAGACTGTGACAGTGTGAACAAGACCTGTACAGGTTCACATCAACCCAAAATCCCAGCGCTAATGAGGGAAGGTAAAAACTAAGCCCTACCTCTAACAAAGATGCTATTGTCTATTGTAAACAGTTGGGAAAGAGAAAATAGTTTTTTCCACAGTAGCTATATCAACCACACTCCAGAGCATGGCCCATGCCCATGCCCAAGCCTACTTTACCATCACATAATGGACTCCATCTGCCTTTTTGTTTGTTTTGGTGTGGGAGAAGTTTGGTATGCCTCTCTCTCTCTCTCTCTCTCTCTCTCTGTGTTTTTTAATTTTTTACTTTGTCTTACTGATTTTCTTTCATTAATTTTTTTCTTAGTATTTATGCCTTGATTTTGATTTTTCTTATTTTGGATTTTCATTGTTTTCGTATTTTTTGAGAGAGAAAGAACATGTTGTTTGTTGGTTATGGATACTGAGAGGAGTTGTGATGAACTGGGGGAGGGGAAAGAATATAATAAAATGTATTGTGTTAAAAATATCTTATAAAAGATGAAGTAAAGTCATAACCTCAATATTTATTTATTTGTGTGTGTATGCATGTGTGTACATACACATGTGTGTGTGAAAGCATGTGTGTGCATAGGTATAGCTCTGTGTATGTGCAGAAGTCACAAAAGAATGTCAAAATATTTGAATCTGAATTTACAGGTATTTGGAAGATATCTTGGTTGTCATGTGGATCTGGGATCTGAACTCAGTTCCTCATAACAGAACACTAAGTGCTCTTAACTGCTGGGTCAGTTCTTTATCTTCAATTTGATCATTGTTTCATCTGAATGTAAATAATTTTCATTTAGATAGAAGATACTAAAAGTGATGAAATTTCTTGTGAGCATTAGTATAGGGTAATAGAATACCAATGTCTACTTCTTCATTGTCAGGTGGAAAATGAGGTTCAGGAAACAAAAGTTGATCCAATAAGGGAAAAGGTGACCTGGTCACCCATTATAAAAATGTTCATAGAGATAATGCTTAGAAATTTCCAAGGGTAGAGCAAAGTCCCCGGATGTGGTCTGGCTTTCCTACCCATGTGGCAAGCATTCGGATGCTTCAGATCTTGAATAATCTGCACAAGAGATATCAAAATAGTGCAGAATAGAATTTTCTCTTAAAAATTCTTGCACTCTAACTAGCCAACAGTATCCTTTTCTTGTTTAGAGGTTTTGTACCCAAATTCGGGATGATGTTCATCCTTTATTTCATCACTGAACCAGAGTGGACATTTTAAATATGACAAAATGAGATTTCACTATTAATCTTGAGCATATTCCTTAGCTTTATGTTAACACGTTAGTAGAGGGAGAATCCATTTAAAAATATTTCTAGAAGGCTATCATTCATAGCAATTAGCCTCTGGAGAGGTCTGTCATTGAAGTAAGACTGGCAGCTCTTTCTAAAACAAGTGCAATTAATTCATGAGCATTTGCCCACTGCTCCCCTTTCCAGCCTTTGCTTAGTTCCTGAAACTTGTTAAGAACAGTCGTTAAGGATGGATGAGTCTCACAAAGAGTGAGTTCTCATCTGTGTATGTGCAGGTCAGGTTTTTCTGGCACATAGCACAGTGGTCCCTTCTTACTCCTCCGTTTGCTCCAAAAATGATTTAACTTCTTTAAACCTTAGTGAATCATCATATTGAAGCACCCACCTACCATGCTACAGCAGGAACATTCTGTGGCTTTACTAAAAGGTATGTAATTTGTCTCATTCAAAGTTCTCTGTTTCAGCAGATCCTGAACGTAGCCATGTGTAAATGCAGTACTTCTGGTACAGGCTCCCCTTTGTTCTCTCTATGCTCATAACCCTTTTCCAGTGAAAGTACGAGCTCTCCATTTTCCTTGGGTGCCCCTTAATAGCTTCATATAAATAGTGCACACATCCTAGAATGTATTTTAACTCCTCTAGACACAGTTACACTATTTGAGAACAAAACAAATGTTCACTGTAAGCTTTAGGAAAGCTCAGACCTTTTTCATGGGACTTGTGTTTTTCTGTGGTTTCCCATACAGGTGCTGGAAGGTTCTTAAAGAGGTTGGAATGAATCAAGTCATTCTGTTTGCAGATACCTTCTTCACATTTTAGAGAAACCAAACTCAAAATAAAGTATTATTTTATAATATTTTATTATATATAATTATATCACATATAAACTAAAATAACAGCTCTGTTAAGAGCTAGGTGGTGGTGGCACATGCCTTTAGCACTCAGGAGGCAGAGGCAGGTGGATCTCTGTGAATTCGAGGCCAACCTGGTCTACAAGAGCTAGTTCCAGGACAGGCTCCAAAGCTATAGAGAAACCCTGTCTCTAAAAACAAAAACAAACAAACAAAACTCTGTTAAGATATCCTGCAATTGCATATATATGTATATATATTATTTTATCCATATATATTATGATATATATATATATCACAAAATAAATAGGATAAGCCTCCCTTCATTTATTTTTGAAAACATTGTCTTTCTAATTTGTTCTTACTTGCTTGATACTTGTGATCCTCTTGCCTCAGCTTTCTCAGTGTTGGAATTACAAACATCCCCACACCATGCCTGGTTCTCACCAATTTATGCAAAGCCATAAATTTACAAACAAGGAAAGATGTATGACAAAGCACACTGTGTGACTTAACTTCCCTGAAGGCCACAAGCAAGCAGGTGATTCGTGTTCTTTATAATATTGCACTATTAAGCCTGCTCATCTTTTCTCCATTTTATTTCTTTTCTTGTTTGAGTCACTTTGTTTTACTTGTTCGTGTGTGTGTGTGTTTATGTGTTGATAGCATTCTTTACTTCAAACAAAATAAACCCAAAATAAATTTTAAATTCTAGCTAAAGGCTCTTTTCATGTCATTTATATAATAAAAATGCCTTTATATGAATGAAAAAAAGAAATGAAAAAGGACAAGGCTGCTCCTAGGTATGGTGAAGGAGAAGATTTGTTACATATAAGAGAGAGAGAGAGCAGAGGCATCTGGAAGAGTCCAGAATGAACATGACCCTGAGCCAGGCCATGTGAGGGGAGAGGGGAAGGAAAGAGGGGAGAACCAGAAAACCAGGAGACCAAGAAGCCAGGAGGGTAGAGGGTAGACCAAAAGATTTGGAAATCAAGTTGGCTAGATTATATATCGAAGGGCACCTGCTGTAGCCTGGACTGGAGAAGTTTACGGTAGCAGGTGGGGTATGCCAGCCATACCTTGTAATAGACAGGGACTGAGGGATAGATACTGGGAGAACGAGGTGGCTAGGTCTGTTCTGATATGTTAAAAAGGCAGCTTAGTTCGTCTTTTAACCCAGGTTTGAGACCTATTATTATACTGATCTTAATCTGAAATACGTATTTGTACAATTGTAAAAAATGACAGACACTTCAAATTTTTATGTACCTTTTATTTTAAGAATGAAAGTGATTATTATTTGTGACCAAACAAGAAAACTTCCACCTTTTAAAATATTTTTTCACTGGTATAATTAGTCTCCAAATAAGAGCTAAGCTAGAATGCTAGCTATATTATTTGATTGGCTATAAAATATGAACCAGTACCTTATTTTCCTCTCACTCCACTATTCATAGCTAGAATATTTTTTTACATTAAGATCAATGCTTCAACATTGTCAAGGGCAGTGGTACACACCTTTTGTTCCAGCTGCTTTGGAGTCTGAGACATGAAGGTCACTAAAGTCCAGAAGTTCAGCTGTAGTGTGACATGCTGATTTGATGTCCTAAGCTTGCCATCGACATGGTGACCATAGGGGAATAAAGAACTACCTGGTTGCAAAAAGAAAGGTTGACCAAAGTGAGAAACAAATTCTCTTGCTGATTTGAAATATTTCCAACTCAAAACAGCATTTAGCAATAATTTATGTCAAAATAATTTAGTTCAAAAGATGCAGCATGAAGGCTGATTAATTTCAGCGCAGGTGTCCTGATGCCTTGCTTGTGTCTTCAGGGTTGCTCCTGGGAGAGCTCTGGCAGCAAACACGTTATGACTTTCTGAATCCAATGGTTCCCTTGCCATTCATGCTGTTCTTGATGAGTGACCCACTCCTTGTGTTGTTGAAAGTCCACTCCAAGCCTATTCTTTTCTTTGACAACTAAATCATGTATGCGTTGTTGGGTAGATGGTAAGCCTGTTGTCCTTTGCTCTTCTTCCTGTCATCAGTTTTCCTTTTTACCAATGTTAATGTTCATGTTATCTCTGCTACCCCTGTGAACTATACTGTTTGAAATGGGTTTACAACATCAGTACACCCCCAATCCCTAAAATATGTCTGCTGTCCTTTCCACTGTTATGCTTGATTACAGATAGCAGGAATTCTTTTTTTATTTATTTATTCATTCATTTATTTATTTATTTATTATAGATTTCTGCCTCCTCCCTGCCACCGCCTCCCATTTCCCTCCCCCTCCCCCAACCAACTCCCCCTCCCTCAGCAGTCCAAAGAGCAGTCAGGGTTCCCTGCCTTGTGGGAAGTCCAAGGATCTCCCACCTCTTTCCAGGTCTAGTAAGGTGAGCATCTAAACAGCCAAGGCTCCCACAAAGCCAGTACTTGCAGTAGGATGAAAACCCAGTGCCATTGTTCTTGACTTCTCAGCAGCCCTCATTGTCCGCTATGTTCAGTGAGTCCGGTTGAACTACATTTGTTGTTTTCACTTTTCCTGGTTAGTCAAAAGTTGCTATCTCATATATCCACAGACTGGTTTAGAAACAATAGATTGCGTATGCCGGAAGACTTAGGATAAAGATGGAAGAAGCCATGTACTCAAGAACAAAGCAGACCACCTTTGGATAACTGTGAGGTTGTGTGAGCTGAGCCTTGGTAATCAAGCGATCAGAGAGTAAAGCCACAGACAGTTAAGGCTGAAAACAAAGTCAAATGCTGCCAACAGTTCTAAATCTGACTGAGCAGCTTCACTGATTATAGCTTCCATCTTTATCCTAAGTCTTCTGGCATATGCAATCTATTGTTTCTAAACCAGTCTGTGGATATATGAGATAGCAACTTTTGACTAACCAGGAGTGAAAACAACAAATGTAGTTCATTAGATGGAAAATATAGAATTGAAGGCTGATAAAGGGGGTGTTACCTAAATTCATCACCAAGGAAAGTTTTCCCAGTATCTGCATTAAGATTTTGAATAGAAGAGAACAATAACAGACACCAAGGCAGCTGTGAAGACATAAGCTATAAAAGCACAACTCAGTATGGAAATTGCACCCACCTGCAGTGTTTACCCACAAATCCTATTGGCTGCATGTGTGCATTTTATTCTACTTATATTTACATACACATGAATTAAATATGCTTATATATAAATACATATATGCTAAATTATATATTAATACTTCTTACTCGTATGCCTTGTATATGAGTTTACTATAAATATGCATAGTATCTATCTATATGTACATATATGTGTACATATGCAGTCCCTTCTGAAGTTTCAAAAAAATATATAGAAGATATTATTTGTAAACAGATCAAATTTATTCTTTACCTCAGAATCTTAAAATGAGCCTGGCACTAAGTAATCACAGAGATTTGAGGACTTGTTTCACCAAGAAAATTGACAAATGAAAGGAGAAAACCACTTAATTTTGTCCCTCAGAGAAGGTTTGTTTTATCTGAACAAGCTTCCATTGTTCAGGGAGTTTAAGGAGTGATTATTGTCTGTGAGGCTCTCAACATACAGAACAGAACAGGAGCAACTTGTGAATTTGGAGGGTAGGGAGGGGAATGCTAATAAATTGGATACTGGAGTTTATAGAGCTACTGTGTCCTACAACCTTAACTTTCAACAATGTCGACTGCATTATATTGAATTATTTATCTTTGTGTACTAAATATGTGAAAAATCATGTCAAAAATTGCCACAAATAGGCTAAATGCTAGTCCTTTCACAACAAAATATTACTTTTATTTATTTTTGAAAGTATTCTCTTGGGTCATTGGGAAAATATAGGAAAGTCTAGCTAAATCAGTTATACAACAAATCAGTGTTGTTTATATACTTTGTATGAGTTTATATGCTTTTTATAAGGAGAACAAAATATTTCAAGTTCTCGGTAGCGACAGTGGCGCATGCCTTTAATCCCAGCACTTGGGAGGTAGAGGCAGGGAGATCTCTGTGAGTTCGAGCCTGGTCTACAAAAGCTAGTTCCAAGACAGGCTCCAAAGCTACAGAGAAACCAGGTCTCGAAACCCCCCCCCCAAAAAAAAAGAAAACCAAATTTTTTTTTTTCACTTATTTTGGCAGTCCTGACCCAGCCACAGAAAAAACAAGATGTGATTGCCTCTCCGAATAAGGTACGGAGCCACATGGCTAACATAGACAAGAATAATGGGCTAATATAGGTATGTTTCTAAAATAACATCAGAATAAAACTGTCAACTCTCAAACCTAGAATAAATGGCTGAGCTGCCTGTTTAAAATATCAAAACAGATCTAACCACCAGGTTCTTTTTTTTTTATTATTTTTGATTTTTTAAATTATTTTTATTCTTTTTTAATTAAAATTTCCACCTGTCCCCGTTTCCCATTTCCCTCCCCCTCCTCCTAAATATTGCCCCCTCCCCCCACTCCCCTTTCCCTATCCCCACTCCTCTTCTCCTCCCCCCACTCCATTCCCCCTCCCTCTCGATACTGAAGAGCAGTACAAATTCCCTGCCCTGCGGGAAGACCAAGGTCCTCCCACTTCATATAGGTCCAGGAAGGTGATCGTCCAAACAGGCTAAGCTCCCACAAAGCCAGTTCATGTATTAGGATCGAAACCTAGTGCCATTGTCCTTGGCTTCTCATCAGCCTTCATTGTCCGCCATGTTCAGAGAGTCCAGTTTCAACCCATGCTTATTCAGTCCCAGTCCAGCTGGCCTTGGTGGGCTCCCAATAAATCAGTTCCACTGTCACAGTGGGTGGGTGCACCCCTCGTGGTCCTGACTTCCTTGCTCGTGTTCTCCTTCTTTCTGCTCCTCATTTGGACCTTAAGACCTCAGACCGTTGCTCCAAATTGAGTCTCTGTCTCTATCTCGATCCATCGCCAGATGAAGGTTCTAAGGTGATATGTAAGATATTCATCAGTATAGGATAGGATCTTTTCAGGTTCCCTCTCCTCAGTTGCCCAAGGTAGCAGCTGGGGACATCTCCCTGGACACCTGCGAACCCCTCTAGAGTCAAGTCTCTTGCCAACCCTAAGATGGCTCCCTTAGTTAGGGTATATACTTCGCTGCTCCCGTATCCACCGTTCCTATATCCCAACCATCCCAATCCCTCAAGCTCCTCCCATCCTCCCCTTCTCACGCTTCTCATCCCATTTCCCCTTAGCCCCAAGCCACCTCACCCGCAAGTTTCCAGTTTTTGCCTGGCAATCTTGTCTACTTCCCGTATCCAGGCGGATGACTATACGATTTTCTTTGGGTTCACTTTCTTATTTAGCTTCTCTAGGATCACAAATTATATGCTCAATGTCCTTTATTTATGGCTAGAAACCAATTATGAGTGAGTACATCCCATGTTCCTCTTTTTGGGTCTGGGATACCTCACTCAGGATAGTGTTTTCTATTTCCATCCATTTGCATGCAAAATTCGAGAAGTCATTGTTTTTTACCGCTGAGTAGTACTCTAATATGTATATATTCCACACTTTCTTCATCCATTCCTCCAAAAGACGCTTATGGTCATGCTCAACCTCCTTAGCGATAAGGGAAATGCAAATTAAAACAACTTTGAGATACCATCTTACACCTGTCAGAATGGCTAAAATCAGAAACACCAATGATAGCCTTTGCTGGAGAGGGTGTGGAGAAAGGGGCACACTCATCCATTGCTGGTGGGAATGCAAACTAGTGAAACCACTATGGAAATCAGTGTGGCGATTTCTCAAGAAATTTGGAATCAACCTACCCCAAGATCCAGTAATACCACTCTTGGGAATATACCCAAGAGATGCCCTATCATATGACAAAAGTATCTGTTCAACTATGTTCATAGCAGCTTTGTTTGTAATAGCCAGAACCTGGAAACAACCTAGACACCAGGTTCTTCTTGAATTTCTTAGTTCCTAGATGTTACAAGGACCTCCTGGTTGTCATACATCATTTGTTATGCTAAACGTCTCTAGGAAGGGCCTGGGCTGCCCTTCCTCCTGCTGTCCCTACCTGTCCTCATTTATTCTCCTGGCTACTGGACCCGGTTCCCTTCTCTTGCATCTATCTTTCCCTTTTGCTCTCTCCTCTCCTGGTTCAGGGTCATGACCACTCTGAACTCTGCCAAATGTACCTGCTTCTGTCTGTCTCTTTTTTATCTAAATATACTTTACCTTCCACTGTGACTAGGAGCAGTCATGTCCTTTCCTTTTTATTTCTTTTTTCATTAAAAAATAATTTAGGAAAATAATCTGAGATGGAAAGAAAATTATTTTGTACCTTAGAGGCTTCATTTTATTTTATTTTTTCATATTTTCCTTTATTGAAAGTAGATTATTTTCTCATACAATATATTCTAGTTATAGCTCCCCTCCTTCTACTCTTCCCAGTTCCTCCCCACTTTGCCCCACCTCCACTCCACTTTCTATCTTTCTCTCATGATAAAAGAACAAATTTCTAAGTGATAACAACCAAACATGAGAAAATAAAACATAATAAGGTGAAGCAAAATCTCATATTGAAGTTGGCCACAGAAACCCAATAGGAAGAAAAGAGTCCCAAGTTCAGGCACAAAAGTCAGAAACCCACATATTTTAACAGTCATGAGTCTCATAAAAATACTAAGCTAATAGTTGTAATGTATACACAGAGGACCTGGTGCAGACCCATAGAGACACTGTGGTTGTGGCTTCAGTCTCTGTGAGCTCATGTGTGTTTCACTTAGTTGATTCAGACAGTCTTGTTCTCCTGGTGTCGTCTATCCCCTCTAGTTCTTACAATCTTTCTACCTCCTCTTCTTCAGAATTCCCTTACATCTGAAGGGAGGGATTGATGGAGACCTCCAATTTTCACTCTTTGTCCACATAATGGCTCAAAGTCTCTGCATCTGTTCCTGTCTGCTGCCTGGAGGAAACCTTTGTGGTAATGGCTGATAAAGACTTATCTATGAGAATAGCAGACTGTCATTAGGAATCATTTTATTTATTTTTTTCGCTTTTCTTTTTCTTTTTTTTTCCCAGTAGTATTTGGTTTGAACCCTATGACTCTGGGTTTTCTAATCTCTTGTTCTTGGTAATCCACATGTATGTGTTCTTTCTCATTGAGTGGGCCTTAGGTCAAATCAGACATTGGTTGACTACTCCTATAAGTTCTGGCCTACCATTGCCCTAGAATATTTTGTAGGTAGAACAGACTGTAGGTTGAAGGTTTTGTGGTTAGGTTTGTGTCCTCATTTGTCTTTCAGTAGACTACAGAGTAGCTTCTTGTGCTGAAGAGACTAGAACATAGGGTGAAGTTTCCATGTAGTCACTAGCTCAACTTCTTTAGGTTCATGAGCTGTGAGGTTGCTGTCCTCTGCAATGCAGCCCTACTCTCAGCTTTTGGAGAACAATTTCTTGTCTTAGAAACAGCCTGGATTGTTTGGGGGTGTCCAGGGAAAGCCCTTGGCCAACAACTCAATTGAATAAAACCCACTTCCGACTTGCCTAGTCAGTTAAGACTCCACTCTGTATTTCTCTAATTCAGATCACATTCATATATTTCAGGAAGTTTCCATTGCAGTAGGTTTCACTGCACCCCTCAAAGATCCCCCAATTCCATGTCTCTCCCCTCACTCCCTCCTTCCATCCCACATCCCCAACTCTTTATTTTGCCACCTTATCATCATCCACCTACTATCCACCCATGAAATCTATTCTCTTTCCACATTCCAGGGAGATCTCTCTGCAAACCCCATAGAACCTCCCTTTTCACCTAACTTTCTGGCCTACAAATTGTAGTTTTGTTATTATATCATTGTTTACTTTAAAAGCTAATATCTACTTATAAGTGAATACATAACATATTTATCTTTCTATTCAGGATGATTTTTTCCTAGTTCCCTCCATTTGCCTGCATATTTCATAATGTCTTTTTTTAATTAACTGAGCAATATTCCATTTTAATTCTTCCTCATCTACCTATTCACTTTGTCCCTCTTCAGATCATTGACAAATGCTCTTACACATGACCTCAGCTTAGATTCTGAATGTCAGTGTTAATACTCTTCATTAAAATCCTAATTTTAATTTGAAATAAGTGTCTTGGAACCTTGGTAGTGATTGGGAGAGACCTGTGTACTTAGGGGTTGCTTGGGAAAGCTTTTTGTAAGAGACAGACTAATGAAATAATTAGGTGCTTGGCAGGTGGCAAGGAAAAATCTGTGATGAATCTGAGTGTTTTATCTTAACTTATTTATATGTAAGCTGGGTATGGGTTGAGTTAATTAAACCAAAAAATGCTAATATAACAAAAGTTTGAAGATTTCAAGAGGAAACATGGAAGAAAAACACTATTGAATCCTGAAGAATTAGGACCTGTCAGAACAAAGCAAAATGAGGATGCCTGGTATTAGAGAGGCTCCAGAGAGACAGGAAGATGATGTTTATAAACTGTTCTCATGGGTTAGCAACTGCAGAGACTCAGTGCTCTAAAACAACGAGGAACATTACAATGTGGTGACCAGACCACCCAGAAACCCCAGTTTTACAGAACCTGATCAATGACGCAGGCCTCTTCTAGACTCAGCAGAGAATGGGTAAATTATGGGAAGCCAAATGCAGAAACTTCCTTTCTTGTCTGTCCCATAAAATACTATTAAATGGACTTGAAAGTATACAAAACTAAGACACAAACATAGCATTTTTATAGTCTGAGATACTATATGCTTATACTTCAAATGCAATGTGCTTCTATTTAAAACCTGTGCATTCATATATAGATACATATTTATGAATGTATTTAAATGTATATTTGTATATACAGATAGATAAAAATAAAATGTCCAAGACTGGCGTCTTATCATGTTTGCGACAATTTAATCATGACCAAATCACTGTTTCACTTAACAACTGCTGCAAGTATCAAGCAGAGAAAGTCAGGTTATGTATGCTAATGCTGATAACTGGTGTTTAGCTAGGGTATTTCCAAAATGGTAAGCTTCTGTGTGGCAAATTAAGAACATGTAGACTGCACTTAGATTTTTTTCATATCTCCATATTAGAGTCAGATTACTTAGATTTAATTAATTGAATGGTACAATAACAAAACTTAAAGTCAAAATGTGGAAGGAGTAGAGATAATAAATCATACAAACATGCAAATTTTGCGGTATTTTTCAACCAAAACACCAGTAGATAAATCTAAGTATAAGACATTTATTGTTTTTACTTGTTACCAAAATGTTAACTCCTCAATTTTGCTTCTTTTATCTAAGTTTAATTGTACATTATGTTATAAGAAAGTAGAGATGTTCACCACTTGCCTGCAACAACATATTACTTGTATATGCAAGCTAATACTGTTACTTTTCAAAAAGAATATGAAGTGTGAGGTATTTTTAAGAGTTTAAAAGTTCAATTTATGTAGATTTGAGAGTCTCTACAGTTACTGTTCAATAATTTGTTTTGCACTATGAGCTGTATTTATAGCGTGAGCATACTCATAGTCCCTATCAATTAAAAACATTCACAATTTGTGAAAGCTATTAGACAATCGCCAGTGAGTTTTGAGAAGACCAATGATTTTATTTACATATAGTTTAGTACTAGATAGTTTGAGCCTTATCCATGTTGACTGAAGACCTTAGATGAATATGCATTAACCTTGTTGAAGGGAGCACATATTTGGCAGACATCGTACATCTTCACAATGGTGAACAATAATGTGTATGCTCATGGTATAACCTGACCACTTCTCAGAGACCACTAACCACAGAAACTGAATGGCATTCCCTTTACACCTGCTCACTTTTAGGATGACTGTGATTAGCAAACACAGATCAGCCTCTTGGAAAACAAATACAAAATGAGTACAAGGCTGTATGATTGAGTTCAGCAATGTGGTTTCAAAACTAGGAATCCAGATGGGGACAGAGTGTGATGCTTGCATCCATTCTGTGACTCTGATCATTGGCTAGCTGCAGTGTACCTGTTAGCTTACCAGCTCTCATAAACACGCACACACACACACACACAAACACACTCACAAAATGAAGAAAACAATTTAATAAGAGATTGAAAACATAAAAATGTATATGAACCAGCAAATGAGTAGAGACAGGAGTGTATCCCGTAGTGTAGAATGAACATACCATGCTGTTTTTCAATAATCAGGGCAGGCACAGACACCTCTGAAGAAGCAATCATGGAGAAGAATGGATATATGTTGGTTCTAGACTGTTCAGTACATCTGCAGGTTAACTGTGACAAGCAAGTGTTCTGCTTGTCAGAACTCTTCATCTTTCTGTTACTGAACAAATATCTTAGTGATTCATGCAAGAAGGGAATTGTTTTGTTCTGAGTTTCAGAGGTCTCAGCCTGGAATCAGATGTTTCTGTGGCTTTGGGTGTAGCAGGGATTGAGAAAGCCCAGGGAGAAGCAAATGCACTCAACTCAACAACAGGAAGCAGAGGAGAGGAAGAGGAGGAAGGAGTTGGTCCACTTCCAAGGATAAATCTGCCACAGACTGAAGGCTCCATCTCTTAAAGGTTTCACTGCCTCCAAATCATGCAATACTAGGGAAGTATCTTTTAAAATATGAGCCTGGCCTACAAGAGACAGGATATCAAAGCCATAGCAAAATTAACTTAAACATGGAAAAATGCACATCTCACAGAGAAACTTTTCACCATGTCCTCATGGCAGTCAGCGATTGCTGCTGGTTTTAGCAGTAATTACAATGTGAGCAGAAAAGCTTTGTGAGATATTGGTCTATGTTGGGATGTGAACTGTGAGTAAAAATCTTAGTATTCTTTAGATTATCTTTCAAGGAAGTAGATTGTTCAAGCTGCTTTGTGGTAGACACTTTGAAGGAAAAGAGCTGTGTTGGAGACAATTTGATGTAGGTGGGTCTTCTTTCTATGTGTTGCTTTCATTGGTTAATTAATAAAGAAACTTCTTGGACTGATAGTTCAGAACATAGGTGGGTGGAGTAGACAGAACAGAATGCTGGGAAGAAGGGAAGTGAGGCAGTTGCCCTGAAGCTCCAGCCCAAGATGGATGTAGGTTAGAAACTTCCTGGTAAGCTATCACTTTGTGGTGCTACACAGATTAATAGAAATGGGTTAATCAAGATGTGAGAGTTATCCAGTAAGAGGCTAGAGCTAATGGGCCAGGCAGTGTTTAAATGAATACAGTTTTCGTGTAATTATTTCGGGGATTAGCCAGGTGGCCAGGAACTGGGTAGTACGAAAGGCAGATCTGCTTGCCTCATCACTACAACAATTAAGTGCAATATTCTAATGAAGAGTAATGAGAGGTGTGTGTGTCCCCAAGGAAGTCATTGAATGTCTCAGTGAAGACTGTAATAGTCACTATAATCACTATTTAAATGTGTGCATGTCACCAGGGTTTATAAAATATGGTTTAAAGAATCATGTTCTCCATCACATGCTCTTTACTGGCTAAATTAACTTGCTAATTTTCATGTATTTATTCTTTCCTAGAAATTCATGTTCATATAGTATGTCTTTACCTGAGGTAAAGAAATCTGTGGATCTCACAAGCCAGTGCTTCTCCCGTGGGAATCACTTCACTCATTTAATGTCTGCTCCTGCCTTCTAAAGCTAGTAGTGCCCAGTTGGAAGAAACTCAGAAAATTTGTCTAGAACTAAAGAACTGTTTTGCATTCTCAATTAGCCTTGAGTTTTATTAAAGGAAGCTTTTCAATTATGTCAACAAAAGCAAAACACCCACACCTACTAGGAATAGAGGGTTGAGACATATTCTCAATAGCAGTCAGCTAGATATCGGCAAAGACCTGCAGCCAAGAGGGGAAGCCCAACAGGGCCAGTCTGTGAAATCCTGCTACTGATCTCTATAGACAGAAGCCCAAGTCCCCTATTTTCTATTCAGCTCCAATTGTACTCCAAGATTTGCATTGAAAGTTTTTTAAGACTTTTCTCTGGGAAAATTTTAGAGCTCTCAAGGAGATAAAGAATTTGCAGTAGAAATGGGGCCATGACCCAAAAGCAGAGCTGCTGAGTGACCCAATTAATAAGGAAATAAGGGAGTGCTTGAATAAGGTCTATTTTTTTTAAAGCTGGGTTAAGTAGGGATTGTATACTATTGTGTGTGGGAAAGAAGGCAGAAATATAGAGCAGAGAGAGACCAAAAACACAGAAAAATTTACAGAATGTACCAACAAATTGGAGTGTGAGAGAAACAGTAAGACATGTAGGCAGATCTGGCATCAGAAGAAGGGAAAGACACACAGACAAAGAAACAAAAACATTTTGATTCATATATTCTTATTAAGTAGTAGTAAAGTAATACACTGAGAATAATCAACCATACAGTCAAATATTAAAAACTATCCTCAAATATGGAGCTGGAGAGATGGCTCATGGGTCACGCGTTTTTGTTCCAGCATTCTTGTCTGATTGCCAACAGCTGCCTCTAATTCCAGCTTCTGGCAATCTGACTTTCTCTTCAGACAACTGGACATAAGATAGACACACAGACAGACAGACAGACAGACACACACACACACACACACACACACGAGAGAGAGAGAGAAAGAGATTGATTGGGCCCAGGCCTGCCATGGACTTTTGAAACTTTAAATTCCACACACAGTGACATACTTTCTACAACAAGGCCGTATCTCCTAATCCTTCTAATCTAATCATACTGAGGAGTTCTATTTCCTGGTGACTAAACCTTCAAATATGTGAGCCTATGGGACTATCTTATTCAAACTACCACAGCACCCCATATCCAGCCAGTTAGAAGAATGCATGTCTAAGACCACAGAACATAAAGCAGAAGCCCATGTCAAAGACAAGCCCCCATATCAGTCTTGTTACTTCAATGGGAACACAGAGGCAATGAACTCTGAGATACACTGACCTCTTTCTTTAGTGCTCTTGAGATCTCTGTCTGGATGTCAAGGTCTGACTTATCATGGAAATAGAAAGTATGCTTCATTTTGACAAGACTTTGAACATTAATGAAGCCCAGATTTATCATACACATTTAAGAATAATAAGAATACCTTCTTGAATGGTCTTTAATCATGATAACCATCAACAAAACCATATAAAAACAGCCAACTAAAATGAAAAGTGTAAATTTCTGTGTAATAACCAAAATCAAAACAATAATTGTATCTTCCAATATTATTTTCATCTAAAAATTTAATTAGAAAATTAAATTTGGATTAAACTTTAAAGTTAAAATTCTTTTAAACACAAATGTAAGTTAGTTTTTCTATGTGTCTATGAGTCACACCTGAATGAAAGCTGAATGAATTAAATTTTAACTGAGAATGCGCTGTCAGTGTCAGGCAATGTGCACTTGTGAGCCATCTTACCTCCCAGTGTCAAATGTGATATGAATGATTGATTGATGTTCACTGACTTATTAACTTTAGAGCCCTGAAGGAACTGGAGGAACAATGGAAAACCATTGCTGTATGAAACCAAAGAGGCAGTTCAACTCAAATACAATAACTGACAGGTTCCTCAAACAAAATCTGTCTTCTGTAAACATAGAGAAGAATTTAGGGGGAGAATGGGAAGGAAAAGAACAGGGAGAGCTTGGGCAATTGACTATCCCCATGCCAGTAAAAAACAAAATAATGGCAAATGACCGATATTACATAGCATATACACCTCTGAAATTATCATTTTTTCGTAACCGAGGACCACTTGCAAGGCATGTCCTGTACCACTTCTCTTCATACATTTTCCTTTTTAAAAATAAAACTTTCTATTTTTAAGCAAGTCATCTGTCACTGAACATGAATTCATAAATCCTGAAGCTGACATGTTTCTATCTGCATAATTCCCTGGAGAGGTACCCAATCACTACATCTGTCTACACTAGAGCCTTTCTATTCCAGTGCATGACTTTTTTCTTTTCATTTTTTTCAATAATTCTTAAAAATTAATTTAGCTATTTCAGATTAAGTTTCTGTGGACAAACATGCACAGTTTTGGGTTAGTATGAGTCCTAAAATCTGATCAGTATGCCTAAGAATGCAATTGTGATTCTGACTCATAGTATATATGATAATTGCACAGATAGTTTTAAGAAATAAAAAAAACTATATTCCTAAATAGTGGCCACTTAACACTCAAACCAGTGATGTTCACATGACCCAGTTTTCATGGGCTCTTCCCTTCCCAGCAGGTGGTGTTGCTCTGTGTAATTGTATTTCTTCTGAGTGATGTGCACTGTTATCATTTTATGTTTCCTTGACAAATAAAAGCTATGCTGAGTGAGGTTTCACAGCTTAGTGTTCTTGTGGAGGCCCTAAAAGTAGAACTATGCGTGTCTCTGACCCTTTCGCCTGCTTTTGGAACCCTTTTCCTCCTTGTTTCCTCACACAGCTCTGATACGAAGGTTTATGCTTAGTCTTGTTGCATTTTGTTATGCTATGTTCATTTGACATCACTGGGAGGCCTGTTCTCTTTTGAAGGGAAACAGGAGCAGTGGATCTCAGGGAGAGGAAAGGTGTAGAAGACTTGGTTGAATGGAGGGAGGGAAGGTTGTTGTCAGGTTGTATTGTATGAGAGAACAAAAATAATAAAAAAGAGCATGGAAATTTCTCAAAACCATAAGCAATTAAAAGACAGCATGTGATAAAAGAATGCTGTAAAAAATTCTCATATTCAGCCTAAAGCTAATACCGTTTATCATGGGATAACTTGTGAGGTATAATAGTATAGATACCATAAGATGAAATGGATGTCAAAATACCAAATATAAACCAGTGGACAATTATTTCATCCTAAGATTATTATATGATGGAAGAGGTATGGGTTAGCAAGTAGGAGAGCCACTGTTCCAGAGTGTTGGGATTTGCTTCCCGACACCCACAGCAGGCAGTTTAGGAATGCTTGAAACTCAGTTTATAGTAAATCAGTTGCCGTCTTCTGGTCTCTGTAGGCACCTCCACGAATGTGTTTGTATCACTGAATTGAATACAAATAAAATAA
This sequence comes from Chionomys nivalis, assembly GCF_950005125.1. NCBI lineage: Eukaryota > Metazoa > Chordata > Mammalia > Rodentia > Cricetidae > Chionomys > Chionomys nivalis. The sequence continues at coordinate 46,073,149 of NC_080108.1, forward strand.
ATCCTTAAAAAGTCCAATATTATTATATGATTAATAAGAGCAAGTATGGCATGATAGTAAGGCTGCATCGGAATGCAGACATTGTAACTAGAAAGACTTTTCACTGACCTTTAATTATCTAAGTCATGAATGCGGGTGTATTTTAAAATACTAATTGTATTTAAAGCTAATCTGCTCATGGTCAGTAAAATGAAGACCAGAAATAGAATTAACAACCAAGAGAATTCTCCTTGTCAAAAGGAAAGCTGTGCATATGATCTCTGACCTCTGTCTTGGTGTGACAGCCAAGGTAGAATCATCAAGATTGGTAATGACCTAGAGGTCACCTCAGATGTAGTCACTCTGGTGATTTGGGTCAGACTTTTGATCCAACCTCTGCATATACTAAGAAGTCTGAGAGTCAATACACTGTCACAAAGGACATAGGATACCTAAGCAGTGCCCCCAACTTGTGTATCAGAGACCGGAGTGCAAGACTCCACAGTGATAGGCCTGTCTTTGAACCATGCAACAGTGTGAAATGGGAACTGTGTGTTGACTCTTTCAGAAGCATTCACCCACAAAGCAGCAGTTCAGTGATCTAAGACAGACTTGAAAAAGAAGCAGTCTTAAGAATCATTCCATGTTAGGCAGTGCTGTTGCACTCTTTAATCCCAGCATTTGGGAGGCAAAGACGGGCAGATCTCGGTGAGTTTGAGGCCAGCCTGCAAAATGAGTTCAAGGACAGACTCCAAAACTACAGAGAAACCCTATCTTGAAAAAAAAAAAAAAAAGGAAAATCAAACAAGCAAACAATATGTGAATATTTATGCTTCATCTTCTGTCTCCTGATTAAGGCTGCCATATACTCTGATGTGAGCTTAAGGGAACAGACATTTAGGAAGACATGCTGTGGAAGTCTCAAGAACAAAAAGCTGATTCTGCTTCTTTATACCATCGTGCTTCTCTGGTGGTCTCTGCACAGTATTTATATATCCCTGTTGCCATCAGCTAATTTCATCAGTTAGGAAAAACCTCCCGACAAGTTCATCCAAATGTTAAATTATCCCAGAGTCCCTCTGCACTATCTGAATTCTTGGGTTTTATTGAAAAACAAACAAACATAAATACAAAGAAAACATGTAAAGAGGCATTTGGTTACTTGTCAGTGATTAGTGGAAACATGTATCCTACAACACATCCCTAGTATGATCCATTCAGGAACATGTCTCATCATTTCTCGTCACTCAGAATTCCTGATAGCATTAGCTTTGCTGGTATTCAGGGATGAGCTGTGTCAGAAAGGGAAACCTGAATAAATGAAGAAATGAGCCATCTGCTCTGAATGGCCAAGCAGCTGTTCTTTGTCATCTGCTTCTCTGGAGCAGAGTTATCAAAGTGCTAATTCCAAATGTATTTCCTCTTGATTAAACCAAGTGTGGAGACTTTCATGACAGTGGAATAGTAAGGTGGACATCAATGATCGAATGATTAATGAAGAAGGTAGACTATATGATTTCATAGTTCATGGCCAAGTTTTCTCTCTTTAACCTTGGAAAGTATTTTTTCTTCATTGTGTTACAAATTCTGTGCTTAGCTTCCATTTATCATTCTACTGTCGTTATCTACATGTGCCCTGCTGTAGACAAGTCTACTTCCCTTAAATGTTACAGCAGCCACAGTACTCATTCACATAGTATTTAGGTCCACACACATGCCACTCCTGAGTAATTGAAATGCATGATCTCTTCCCAGCACAGATCTCCTTTCCCCGAAGTTAAACACATAGATGCTGGAGCCAACACTTGCTCTTCAGTTTCTTATAGGCTTGAAAAGCTTGGGAGTTATCTACGCTGCCTTCCCATCAAGACGTAGCCAGCACCATGTCTGCCTGCATGCCACCATGCCCCACTTCATGATGATAATGAACTGAACCTTTGAACTGTAAGCCACCTCAATTAGATGCTTTCTTTTATACAAGTTGATGTGTTCATGGTGTCTTTTCACAACAATAGAAACCCTAGGACATACATGAAGAAGAAGTTTTTCAGAAAAGGGCCTGCCTGGCTTAGTTCCTTCCCACTGAAAGCAGGATGTCCTTCAAAGCTTTGCCTAGTGTCCTCTGAAGTGTGTCACCTGGGATTACCATGGGGAGAATGGCGAATGTGCAATCAAGATCTGATATGCCCTGGGGAGGCTGCTTATGACTAGTACAAGATTTATTTTCTCCTTCTTTTCCTTGAGGCAGAGAGCAAAACTATTTGATAAAACTCCAGCATGCCAGTGTACCCCTTACTACTCAGAAAGATAGGTGGCTAGTGCATAGAAATCTGAATGGTCATCTGGGATGCAATGAACTTGGTTATGCCATCATTTTTCCTGTTTACCATGGGTGGGTGTTACTATTCTACAAGATGAAGGTAATACTTTTGGGATTGTTCTTTAGTGAATTTTGTATTGGCCAAAAGAAAAAAAAAAAAGAAATGAAAAGTACCCCCTCTCCAAAGAAACCAAGACAAAACCCTAACTTTCTGAGCTATTAACAACCAAGCTGTAGTATCAGGGTTTCCTAAACGTAGTGTGGCCCAGATTCTAATTCTTATATAAGCAGATTCATTACACTTCCCTCAACAAGGATGAATAGGGCACAAGCAGGGAAATGTGAGTGAGAACGAGGAGCAAATATTCCAACTCCTTTCCAGTGTTTAGAGTTCTGTTATTATTCAGCGACTTACAGAAATTCAGCTTTCCATACACAATGCTGTGCATATTCAAAAATGTTGCAAAGTCCTTATTGTGTGCTTCCTCTGGCAGGAACTCCACATTTTTTTTCCTGTAGGTGTAACTTCTCAATGCTGTTCAAATTCAATCCACACACAGCCATCCCTAATCATCAGTTCGCTCTGCCTTCCCTTTTCTCTGCTGGCAATTCCATTTCCAGTCATTCACTAGTGAGCGAAGTAGCAAGTGCTATTCATTTAATTCTGTTTATGATAATCCCACTGCAGCTCTCTTTATACCAGATTCACCACTTATGAGGATTCAGGACTTCAGAATCCTCTAATACAAATTTCCCCCCAAATTAAAGATTTCCAGATATAGGGATTTTGTTGCTAGAGTCCTATAAAGTCATTTATCTGTGTAGCTTTTGAAGTAAAATTCTTAGTGAAGGAATGTGGCTAACTAAAGAAATTTAATGAAAATAAAGCATTCGTAAAATTGCCTGACACTTGTGGTTGCTGCCACAAGCCAGCTATTGAAGAAAAACAAGCACTGTGCAGACTAGATAGAAAGATTCCTAACAAATGTACACAGAATCCACCCCCTACTTGAGGTTCCTATCACCAACTTAATACTCTAAAAATTCTGTTAAAAATTTCAGCAAATATGTTCTTTAGTACATTTAGTACCTTTCTGAATGTTTGATCAAGGGAAAAGGAGAGTTTCCTCTGGCCTTATATACAAAGGGTGTCTTCAGGGTGGTATTCTGTGTTCACCAAAATTATGAGTTTAGACCGCCTTAGGGAAAATAGTAAGGTTAATTTTTTTCCACATTACCCCAATGATAAGAAACACATATATTAGGTTTTCATTGCCCTTAGCTTAACTTCCTATCCTGCTGTTAACTGCAAGCTAATGCAAGTTTCTTAAATGTGCATTAGGTAGGATGAATTATGTCACATACTAATTAAACAATTAAATGAGGTAAAATCTACTTCATAAGTACTATAATGTATTGTTCTCATTTACTAAGAATGTTTGTTTAGTGATAATTTTGAAACTTGAAAGATTTGGTTCCTCTACCTTAAAGAATCCCTCCTTTATAACAACCTGATGTTCCTAAGTCAGTAGAGACTTCTAAAGAAAATGTGTTAACTTAGTATTGATATTCAAAGAAAATTCCCAGAGTGTCTTTTTAAAATTCAAATGACACAGTGCAGGATAATGTGCAAGACTATAATCTCAGCATTTAGAAGGCTTAGGCCAGAGAACAGCCTAGGCAACTTGAAGGAGAAGAGGAAGAGAATGGGAAGAAGAAGGTGGAGATTGAAGAAGAGGGAAAGGAGAAAGAATAAAGAAGAAAAGAGAATAATAAAAGCAAACTCCAAAACTTGTACAGAATCATAGAGTTTCTCTATCTTGAATGGTCACACAATTTCACATAAAATACTTGATAAACAAGCTTGATACCTTGTGACCTCTCCTACACACACACACACACACACACACACACAAATAAAAAACTTGCTAGTACTGTTGCTACCAAGAAAATAAAAAAAATAGTTTTCTGATTTGCATATATTTCTGTAATACAATGGTAAATAAAAATATTATTTCCTAACCAAGTATAAGTGATTTAAAAATTATCTGAAATTACTTACAATAGGATTTTGGTTTAGTTATTTTTCCCAGTACAGCTAAAATAAACATCCATAGACTGTCCAAGACTGCATAACTGGTAACATGAAGACAGATCCATCAGCAGGTGAGTCCTCTCTGCTTGGGTCAGCCTCTGCTTGGGCCAGTCTCCTCTTTGGGCACACCTTTGCTTGGGCCAGCTTCCATAGACAACACTTGCCTTGGGAATTTGATCTCAAATTTTACCACAGATGTAAACTTACATTGAGGTAGGAGGTGTACAGTCTTCTTTATAAATCAATAAAACTCATAGCCATGGACAACGATGGGGGGGAGGCTGGCATTTCTAACTAAGATTTCAACTTAAACAAGGTAAAATTTTCCCAGGAATTTATTTCTCAGACAAAAATGTGAACTAAAATTCCTCTTAGCATTGAGCAAAGCTAAGTGTAAAAGTTTTACTTCTGTGGCATCTTCCATGGCTCTCTGTTGTAAGGAGGTTATCCTAAGTTTCTAAACATTTTAAATGCCATATTCTGTAGTCTTTGAAAGGTTTGAAGAATGCCTATCCATCTGAAATACATCTGTGTACATCTAGAAAATCTAACTAACACTACTACAAGCTTGACTATTAAAGATGACTCTCTATTAACATATATTTCTTAATTATATATTATATTTTAAATGAGCTATACAAACACAATAATCAAGAACAAAACTTTAATTAAGAGCAAAAATATACATATAACAAAATTAACCTTAAATTTGTATCAATAAACCAAGATACATACCAATGAATATCTCTGTAGCATATCCCCCTTTAATTGTAAACATTTATAGACAATATTTAGGAATATGGGCGTAGTTCTCTCCATACTGCTTCCTGTTTTATTTTGGGCAAAGTAATTTTTGGGGGTGTTCACAGCAAACTTTTGGATGATTTTGGTCCATCAAATAATATTAGTCTGAAAACAATCCACAGATTCTCATCCCCTGTGGAAACAAAAGAAGAACCTTTCTTCCAAAGCAAAATATCGTAAGACCCAAATTCAGAAGTCAAGATACTTTTATAAATATACAGGCTGGTTTAGCTTACCAGTCCATACAATGAAATGTCTCTCTGTACTTAGCTCCTTCACAGTCAAAAAATTCAATAATAATAATAATAATAATAATAATAATAATAATAATATACATAATCCACACAGAGATTTCACAAAATCTCTGTGAATTTTCCACCTTTCCATGGCTACTTCTTTTTTATACCCTTTAATCTCTGACTGTCTGTACTCTGTTACTTTAAAGATTTTACATTTTTAAAAACTGTATTTGTCCAATATTGTTACCCATGGAGGTCTTTTCCATCTGGATTTGTCTTTATTGCATATCTGTAATTATTTTCTGACCAGAACTGCTTCGTCAAATGCTAAGCATTTCTTATAAGCTTAAGTGGTGCCATTGCTAGGGGAAATATGGCAGTGTCTGCTTGCCCTGCTCAGTCCAGCATGGTGGAACTGTTTGCAGCCTCTGAGAGCCATATACATTGCCCCATTTTCAGGAACACAGCCAGTCTATGTTACCATTAAGCAAGTTGTAATTGCTACAAAGCCAGTCCTCATCAGAGTTCACACTGGCAGTATGGCCCAGAAAGCTAGCATTTCAAAACTGCATGGCTTTTTTTCTGTTACTGCTGAGTCAGGAAAACCTCTCTTAAAAGAGCCATGCTTCTGCTTGCTTCTAGCAAACACAGTCCACCCAAGAAAATGCCATTACTAAACCATGCTTAACTCTTTTCTTTTGTGTCTAGGATTCCTTCCCAAACTCTCTCAGGTTTTAAGTGGATTTTATTTGGCCATATAGGCACCAATTTGTTGTAAGGAGGTCGTTTGGTAGTTCCAGCCACTCAACAACTCAGACCTGAAATAATCACACAGAAACAATATTATTTAAATCACTGCTTGGCACATAAGCTCTAGCTTCTTATTGCCTAACTCTTACCTATTAATTTAACCCATTTCTATTAATCTGTGTATCATCACTTGGCTGTGGCATACCAGGTAAAATTCCAGCATCTGTCTCTGGCAGGGCTACATGACTTCTCTCTGACTCTGCCTCCTTTCTCCCAGCATGCCATTTAGTTTTCCCCACCTACATAAATTTTGCTCTATCAACAGGCCAAGGAAGTTTCTTTATTTATCAGTGTTATTCACAGCATACAGAGGGGAATCCCACATCAGTTCTCTCTTACCTACTTTCTGAGGTAGAGAATTCCCACTCTTCTCTTCAGATGGTAGCCTCCTTCATGAACCAGTGTTGGTTGTGTATCTCAGATCTCTGGCCATTAAGGTTGCTTCCTGAGCTATCTTTTGGACTTTGGAAGATTCTTTGTAAGTATTATTTATGACCCATCCATCAGGTCCAGTTATTCCAGGGTCCTGAAGAGGTGCTACCTGAAAGAATCATGGACAGGAGAGAGAAATAAGACCAAGCAAGATTCTATTGTCAAGGTCTCATTTATTGAAGTAAGCTTTTGTCTTAAATAGTCCTCCAGTGCAGAATTTGGGCAGGGGGAAGGGGGAAGGGAAGGAAGGACTCAGCAGCTCAGCAGCTAAGTGGAGTAGTTGCAAGGTCAGCGGTTAGAGCACCCGCTGTTGGTGATAAGTGGAAAACAAAGGGAACACTCTGTGGTGTTTTCTGGAGCTTGAGTCTCTAAGAATAGCACACAATATTTTAGTTAACTTAGGTTTTATCTCCTTAGGTTTATTTTTCTAGGCCCTGTGAGAAAGGAGAGGCCCAAAATGGCCCCTAACAATTTTAATATACTTACTTTCTATATAGGCCAGCCAATGGTCAAGTTATTTTTTCCAGTGGCCCAGAGTCATTCATAATTAGCAATCTTGTTGTTCAGGACATTAAACTTGGTAGTAAGAGAATATCTTTCAAAGGGTGTGACCTCTGGTCAGAGCTATCTATTGCTCATCAGAGTTTTGATGAAACAGGTCGTTCCCTTCTTTCTGGCTTCCTGTTCTTTTAAATCATATCTCTCTCTCTCTTTCTCTCTCTCTCTCTCTCTCTCTCTCGTTCATGATCTTTTGAAGAAGCCATTCACAGTTAGACTTTACGAGAAACTGAATCATTGCAGATGCACATTGTCAAAATTGTATTTTGCTTCTGTAGGTCTACTCTATGCCCTAGAATTAAAAGCTTGTTATTATAGCTCCTGGCTTAGGAACCCTGACTATACTCACCCAAGGAATATTTCTAGCACACACCAAACACTCCTTAAGTTCAGTCCATATTTGCTCCTGCACCTATTATTCAGCTGGAAGGCTCTTATTTTTCCAGTCTAAGACTTTTCCATCGTGTTATGGAATCAACACTGTCTACAATCATTCTCTGAAAGGTCAAAGGGACACAATGGCTGCTGATGTCCTGAAAGAAAATTCTCTAAGTTTTGCCCAGAATTTAGTGTGTGATTGATGTCGATGGAATTGATTGATTTTCTATAAATACAACCTAGGTTTGGCCTTTTGTTTGCTTATAGCATAAGACTTGTAAGAGCAAAGACATGCTTTAAAATGTAAAATGGTGATACATATTTTATGTATTCATGTAAATATTAATATACCTACCTTTATATTAACAAGGCATTAAACACTATACATTGTGTGTGTGTGTGTGTGTGTGTGTGTGTGTGTGTGTCTATACACACAGAGGGAGAGAGAGCTTCTTTGACTTACGATAAAATTGTATTCTAAACTAAAAACATCTTAGGACAAATGTTTCATTTCATTTGTTGTTGGAAAACCACCCACAACTAAGCCAATAGTGAAACTGCTGAATAGCTCACATAGTTTATTAAATGCTTGGCTGAAAATTGGAATCACCAGAGTATTAGCACCCACCATAAATGCATGTTAAAAGACAGTATTTATTAAATGTGTACCAGCTTGGCCCTGTGGTGATGGTGGATAGGATGAGTTCTTGCCATCATTTCAGGGACAATGCATATGGATATACGCATTTGGTAGAAGAAGGGTGATGACTATGGAAATATCTCAGGCCTATGCAAGCTATAAAATTATATGGGTTGCCCACTTTCCAGCCATGGAGAACTAACGAGTTCTTTATTTTCTGCATTTTATATTGAAATTTATGAGAAAGAAATTAATTTATACCATATTTAGAATAACAGTATTTTGAGACTTACTAGTAGATGCATAAAACTGTATCTTCAGCAATCAAGTAGGCAAGGTGTAGAGGCAGCTTCTGACATCAATTTAAGAGCAGACAAAAACAAAAGTGGCCAAAGCCGGGTTTGCCAAACACACCAAGCCCTGCATAGTGTGGTCCAGTTGAATGCTGGCAACTAGAGACCTTTCCTTCGTCTTAAAACACTAATGTAAGGAGTCAGTGTGACGGAACCCAGCTTAATTTCTGCCCCATAAGCTGTCTCTGCTTCTATCTGTGAGGTACAGCACTCAGCCCCAAAGCCATTTGGTCCCCCTTTTCACTCACGGTCTACATACAAAGCACACTTGACAATGCAGATATGGAACCCAGAGCTCGTGTTTGTGCCGTGCAACTGCCATCACTCACAGTCCCCTCAAATGAGATTATTACTAATTCCATGAGTGTGTTATGAATATGTGTGGGCATGAATGAGATATTAGAATTAAAATATGGAAAGTAGGATATTATGTCCCTCTCACAAGATTCCTACTGCCCTATAAGACTGCCATTAAGAATTATTTTAAGGTTGTGAATCTCAGTTAAAATGTACGTGGGGAATTGACACATTAAATTCTCAGGCACATTTCCCCTTTAGAAGGAAGGTAAACATGGAAAATGCTCCATTTGGTAACAGAATTAGTCTGAATAAAACAGCTTCAGAGAGCTAGAAAGGCGATGTGGTACACACACACACTCAAACACATTTTACCAGTGTATAATATATACTTTATGTTATACTATTTTATTTGGGGACTGTTACTAGGGACAGATCCCAGAACTTTGCCCATGCAGTACCACTAAACGTCCCCAGACAAGCAACTGTTGTGGGATATTTGACCATGCAATGAAACTCTGTTAGTAAAATTAACCTTGGATCAGCGGAGAGAACCAGAAACTAGTTAAAAAGAATTAGCCATAGAGAGTATGGAGGACCCAGAAAGACAGATATATAGACACAGGAAGGAGTAGGAAGGGACTTACAGATTCAGTCTTTCGGGTTTGGGACAGTGTGGAGATCTCTCTTCTTGCTGCATCTCTGGCTGAAAAGAAAGACCAGCTGCTTGCTTCCTGGCTTCTCTGATCTATCAAGTTTTCTCCCCAACATCTGACCCTCAGATCTTTATTAGTAAATAGAACCACTTACATAAAAACAACATCTGACCCCCAGATCTTTATTAGTAAATAGAACCACTTACATAAAAACAACATCTGACCCCCAGATCTTTATTAATAAATAGAACCACTTACATAAAAACAACATCTGACCCCCAGATCTTTATTAGTAAATAGAACCACTTACATAAAAACATTTGGCTGCCATGGCCACAGCTGAGCTGGTGCCAGTAGCATGGAAATGCTGCCAGGCCATGGTCTGGGTAGTTAAAATATCAGTAGCTTCAGGTGGGGCCACTAAGTAAATATAAAAACAACAAGCAATTATGATTATTATATGAATATACACAATGTATACCTCCATGGCAATGATTTTTATTTGCAATAAAATCTCACTTATATCAATTTCGGGATTAACATTGTCAAGTTTATTGCTTGATTAGTGTCGCACAGAGGCATATAATGCTTACCCTGCCATCTCCTGGTCAATAGGCAGAAGTGCAAGTCCAGAGTTCTTGGACTTCATAGGCATCTTGCTGCTTCTGTTGTTTTAACAATGTTTTCAGGCTCAAACTCAGCTGAGCTAAGAGCAGCTCTGTCACTCTCCACGTGTGTGAAATAAAAGGTAAAATCTCTTACTAGACGAGCGGGACACAACTTTGTGAGCAAGGGTGTCCCTGAATCTTGGCACTGGTGCCCATTCCACCAGTCAGCACGCATTTCCCATCCACGAGTTTTACCGGGAGCCATTGTTGTCTCAGCACTCCTACCTTGGTGCTTATGCCCTTTAAACCATGGGTTCCTATGGCAGCTCTTTATTAATTCTATGACCTTAAATTTATTAACTTCCCTGATCTTTAACATCTTAATCTATACGGTAAAGACTCCACAAGGCACTGAAGAAACATTAAATACAGGAACCCTAGAGAAATTCACAGGAAAATTATTACACATGGAAAAAGAGAAAAACAAAAACCATTTAGCTGCTGTTCACTGTTTTAAGAATCTCTACTCGAATCTCCGCCCAGAATCACATCACTCAGACTCAGGGAACTGGAGACACCAAAGTGTCAATTCAGTTCATAAGGCTCTGTTCAAATATCATGGTTAGTGTTAGGGCAGTGTCGTCACCCAGAGAGGGGACAATACAGACAATGGCAGCTGTGCAAAATAAGCCAAGGATAAATGGATGATTTTTTTACTGACATATGGTTATTTTCTTTTGCAGTAGTAATAGAGTAAAACAAACATTATGGAAAGAATCTTCTACAAACTTTAGTAGACAAGGTAGAAAATATATCAAAGGAAATTCCATATTTTTATTTCTTCCCTGATTAGGTATACTCTTCAGCCATTTTATTTTATAATTTAATTTTATTTCATGTTTTTAAGGGAAAGACAGTGGAATGATAAAGGGATTCACACTCAATTTAAAATTACTCCACTGGTTTACCAGCATGGGCACAGTCTCCCATCAACTGCTCGAGCACAGTGTCTGTGGGATTGGAATTTATCACTGGCTTTCAAAGAGATCAGTTTCAACCTTGTGTGCTCCAGCTTTCTTACCGATACTCTGTGGCAACATCAGGAGCCACCTCAGAGATTAATTGTGAGTATTAACCCAAATGAACATATTCATTACATAAGTTATATTATTATATTTTATTTTCCATGCAAAAAAAGAGTAAACAAATAGTGCAGACAGAAAGGACAGTGCAAAACAAAGGCCTGGAAGGATTTCACTTGCTCGTTAGCTCAGCAAATTTATACAGAAAATGACTTCCACAACACAACAGAACCAACCGAGTCTGTGACAGATCAAGGCCTCCGTCAGTAGGGTCGCGTCACCTCTGCAGACCTGAAAATTCAGCCCTGTTGTGTGAAGACCCCAGCACAGGATTCGTGCAGGTCCTGGGTATTCCTGCCTCCCTCATACAGACTGTGGTGCTCAGGCTGAAGCCCACCCACACTTTTCAGTGTCCCCAAGAGATTTCACCCCACTCTAGCACTTGCTTTTTAGTAGGCCCCTGAGAATACAAGTAAATAGCTTTATAGCATTTAATTTATCTGATTTTCTCCTCTTTGGAGAACAGCACATGAGGTGGAGAATATCTTCATGAAGCTTGACTAATAAATGCTTTTGGTGTGATATAACCTACTCACTTAGTAAGAGCATTTATCCACAGCAAACAGGGTGATTTTTGTCACACACTACCCAACGCCCCTGTTTTGAGAGGCAATGTTCACTTTTAGTTAATGCCAATAAATTTGAAGAGTTCCAAACTCTGTGAAGAGGTGATGTCTATATTTTCATGTTCACTGCAGGCATTCTGATTAAGGTAGAAATCCACTGACTGCCCTCTTCCTTAGAGAACTGATCTGATATACCTTACACAGGAGCTTGGAGCTTTTGAGTTTCACCCCAGGAGATGCCCATTCTCACACAAGGAAGAGCATATCATGAGAATCACTCATCAGAGGGCACATACATTCTCTGAAAAGCAGAGATGAAATTTCCTGGAAATTTGTGGATTTCTAATGGAAGCTTCAATTTGTCATGCCTTCAAACTGATGTATTTCTTTGATTTACTTTAAGGATGTTTTAATGTCACACAAACTTCCATCTCATGAGTGTAAGTATTGTCAGCATTCTTATTAGTAGTATACTTCCTTCCAGTGTAGATAGGTTCCTTGCCTGTTTATATGTTTGATTATAAGGTGCATGCCTGCCTTGAGGCCAGGAAAGAGTGTTGGATACCCTGAGACTCGAGTTACAAAGGGTTATGAACTGCCCTGTAAGTGCTGGGAATTGAAACTAAGTCCTCTGGAAGATTATTCTTAACCATTGAGCCATCTTTCCAACTCCCATTAGTAGATCATTAGAACACGTTTTTTCTTTATTTTTTGTGTCGCATGTGTGCAGATTTGATCCTGTACCTAGCTTTGGGATTTTGTTGATAGAGGCATTCTCAGTTTTTCATGTCTCCCTGTTTCTTTTGTAATACAGAGATTCCCCCTCCCCATTTCCTATTCAATGCTAAAGGCCCAGCTACTTCAAAGATCATCAAGAAATGATCTTGAGCATGAGAAAGGCAAACTTCTCTATTTTTAAGCAGAAAGACCATTGGCTGTGAACTTTTCTTTTAATTCAAACCTCTCTTTAACATGCACACAGCTTTCTAAAAGCTCCCTGTGCTGGGGTCCTACCCTCTCTGACACTCCAGCCTTTCCTGGACCATTTGACAACACTCAGCCTGGGCCTTGCCCCTAGGGAACTACTGAATAGGAGCAGGTCAGTGTCCTCACTGTGCCTAGACTTGACAATATACCTTTCCTCACTGATGATGCACCCCTGTGTGTCTGCCATTATCAGGAGAGCTTGAACAATGAACTCTGTCCAATGAACTCTCCTCAAAGCCATTGATAAGACATTGTTAGATGACATTTTAAATAACTTTATTTTTTTAAATTTTAATCATATTGCCAACACAATTTGGAGGTTCTAGATCTGAACTGCATAATGTGGCCCTGATTTCTTTTCCCTTGAGAATGTCACAGAAATTTAAATTATTCTTTCCAAATGGACTTTTTTTTTTTTTTTTTTTTTGGTTTTTTCGAGACAGGGTTTCTCTGTGGCTTTGGAGCCTGTCCTGGAACTAGCTCTGTAGACCAGGCTGGTCTCAAACTCACAGAGATCCGCCTGCCTCTGCCTCCCGAGTGCTGGGATTAAAGGCGTGCGCCACCACCGCCCGGCTCCAAATGGACTTGTTTTGATGTTAAAGGGCTGTCCTCCACACCGTATTATCAATAGTTTTCTTCATTAATGTGGAAGAATGCTTCACATTATAATACTTCACAATATAATGTGTCTTTATACTTCAAGGTAGGCTTGAACTTCAAAATATCTTTCCAACCTGTTCTGACTTGGTTGTGTACACTAGTGTGAGAAGGTTGTTATTAACAATCACTTTCTGAAATACAAGAACATGATGGTAAAATAAGCCTTGCTAAAACCTTTTAATCATGTAATAATGATGGTGGTGTGTTGAGTTGTGTTTCTCAGAGCTGGTCATTTTTATTTGCATACTTTATCCTAATTGATCCTCTTGATAATTTTATGGGAGAGGCATTGTTAACACCTCTCCATGGGCTAGAGAAAGGTGACAAAGAGATATTAACTGCTATTATAAATTCCTGTGATTATAAGCCTCTGATTTTGTAATTTGAGAATTTAATTCCAGGTAATAGGACAAACGTCATGACTCCTTTTCCCATACCCCTCTACCATGCAGAATTTATTCATGTCTCCTACTGGTGAATCAGTGCTTGTTGGCCTGAGGAGGATACTTTAAGTAAGACTATGGACTTTAGGAACTCTCACCCTCTTCTTGGGTGGAGGAAGGCACAGTTCCCATAGGAGACATGAAGAAATTCTGCATTAATCCTTACTGACAGTTAGTTGGAATACAAAGCCCTGGTGTGTCAGTGAATCAACAATCAAGAATTGTTGTTCTAAGAAACAAATGTACAACTAAAAAGAAGGGGGAGGTGGGAGACCAAGTGACCATTATCTTCAATTACTTAGTTATCAACAATAATGAGAATACAGACTCCAATTTTTTTAGGAGCTATCAGATGGGTTTACTTCACATTTCCATGAAAGCCCTCCACTGTCTCCTCCCCTGGAGCAGAATATTGGCATAAATTAGACTAACTTTGTCTAGAATTTTGAAATTAATAAATGTATTTGTCTTCAGTTTTAATAAACTTGCTAACTGGCATGTTCCTTGTCTGCAGTGTCCTAAGCAACACACTGGATTTGTAACCTATGCTACCTCTGTCTTAGCATTTACTGAGGGACAAGATGTAACTACATGCTATGCTCTGAAATATATTTAAACATCTTTTACTTACTTGATGTTACTACCGTAAATTTGACCCCTGGGCAATACTTGTGCAAATGTCTAGGATGCACATTTATATGAAGAGCTTCAACAAACATCTCAATGGCATAAAAAATAGTGCTTTACCTTACAGTATAAGCGTCAGCAGCCACCACTTTGGACATATCTTTTCAGAGTCAATTGTGTACAACAGCGAAAAAACACTAATAGTTCTTCTTCAGAATCTAAAGATAACAGCTCTCATTTCTAAAATTAACAGAACACAGAATGAGGAGAAGGGTCTTTTTCTTGCTATAGATCCCATTGCTGATAGCCTGCTGTCTATCAGGGTGATGTGTGGTCAGAGACAAACCTTCAATACTGCTTGATATTTACAGAAAATAGAATCCTCCTAACACATTACAGGAACCAGTTGTTCTCCCGTTCCCTGATAACAAAAGAGATGTGTGGTTGAGCAGAGTGACATGACAGAGGAAAGCCCTTAGTTCTGGGGATTGCGTTATTTTCCTGCGTCCTTAGAGAAATCTCACTCTAAGCTGCAGTTTTCTGTCATTAAAATCTAGAGCTTTGAAGTAGAACAGAGCCTTTACTCCCAACAGTAGACTCCTTAAAGTACACTTGAACAGACCCAAACATGCTAAAGCAACAGGCCACAAGTCAGACATAACTGCAGTGCAGCCCTATCCCTACTTGAAGGACATCAGCTAACATCTTTGAGCATATTCGCAGAAGACACTGATTACTCAGATGACCTTCAGTTTGTGTCTGAGTGGAGTCATTTACTGTTGACAACTCTGTGTCTGTCCCCTATTCTCATGAAACTAAATTCATGTGAGTTTTTGTGGCTGTCTCCTTTTCTCTGTCATAGGTTTAATGTGAACTCCACTTTTAATTTTTCTTGTTCACACTTTGCTTCCTGTTCAATGATCCACTCACTTGGCACACGCCATTGGCAACAAGCATTCACTTAAGACATTCATAGGTTGAAAAAGATAAAGTTTGCATGTTCATTTTTAAGCATGGTTGCGCACAGTTCCGGAATCATATATGCAAATTAACAAGGGCACTGGAGCTCTAAATCTGCTGAGAGGGCTGGTCACTGTAGGAACCTACAGACAGTGGTTTTTAGGAACTGGAATAACTGGGCTTCTATTCATTAAGTGGTTTTCAAAATGTATTCTACAGTATAGAATATCTCTTGATGTGATGTTTTCTATAATTTTTCTGAATGTTTATAAATTTTAAAGATTAATAATGGATGATGAAAGCAATGAACGATTAGAAAATGAAGTCAAACAAATTTAGAAATCTATCTACCCATG
This sequence comes from Chionomys nivalis, assembly GCF_950005125.1. Lineage (NCBI taxonomy): Eukaryota > Metazoa > Chordata > Mammalia > Rodentia > Cricetidae > Chionomys > Chionomys nivalis. Next base: position 46,089,059 of record NC_080108.1, read on the forward strand.
AATTGAAAACAACCTATCTTATTCACTGACACCTGTGCTCATGCTCATGCCTTTGATTCGATATTATGATTTACACAGTGTACATGCAATTACATCATAAACAGAAACCCAAGTAGCTCAATATATGCTTTTGAGCTAAATCACACTCTGCATGTTTAAAGTAAATACCTCTAATTTTCATAATGTTCAGGAGAGAACACAGAACCAGCCACACACTGACAGTAAAGTGCTCTTGAGAACAGGGGCCCAGATACCAAGTCACAGTCACTGCCCCCATTCCTTTCTCTCTGCCTACCATCCTTTGTTTTAGATGACAAGAGTGTCATACACTGGATGCCATCCAACTGATATACATTTCAGATTTACCTTATTTTCCTATGTCAGTACATAAATGTTGTCACAGGTGATAACAGTTTCATGAGTTACTTACTTTCTTTCATGAATACCTTAAACTCTTTTCGTGAATGAATTCAATTTTTACAACTTTGTTTGGTGGGTTCTATTTGCCACATAAAAAAGTCTGCACATGAAGATAAACCACTGTCTAAAGTCTTCCTGTTACCACATGCTCTATGATGTTGAGACTGAAGATAAAACACCCTTCGTCTTGCTGTCATTGGAAAGCAAATATTACAACTGAAACTTCTGAATTGGCATAATTTATTCTCTCCTAATTCACATTTGGAACTTTATGGAACTAAATGATGGCTGTTACTTATTCAATTTTGTCTAATATATAATAAATATACGCTAGTCTTGGTGAAAGATATGCAGCTATAACTAATCTATTTTATTGGTGAAATGGCACAGGTGCTGAGTGACTAACAGAAAACTCATTTTGTGAAAATAAAAACACCACAGAAAATACTAAAATAATGATTTTTCATATGTTTTCTGTTTATATAACAAACTTATGTTCATGTTTTCTGTTTATATAAACCTCCAATGGAAGAAATCATACTTTTAAATACTACCTGTCTTGTGGGATTACTTCAATAATTGATCCCCAGCTATTAAAGAAACTTTTAACAATTCTTCTAACATTTACTCAGAAACAGTTTCACAAATGATGTCATGAATCACACATGAGGAAATGTCATTTCACAGCTCAGCAATCCCAGGTACCATTTGCTTCCAAGTTTCAATTGCATGGGTTTTGCTTTGGTACAATTCCACAGTCAACACATAAAGGTTTGAACCGTCGCTGCATTGGTCACAGAGAAAATGTGATCTACAAAAACAACCCCCCCCAAAAAAAAGGTGCTTTAAAAAGTGCTACTGGAAATAGGTTCTTAGGACTGGAACCGCAGCCTCAGGAGCAAATATATTCTCTTTCACACTCTCCCGTTAAAGACACTTCTGTGATCCATTTACGCAAAAGGTTACAAATTCTTAAAAGTGTGTGCATCAGAGTCCCTGTGTGCAGGACTTGGGTGGAGAAACTCATAGTCCCTCACACCATTTCACTGTAATTAAAGTGAGACTCCTTCCTATACCAAACACATTTCCTTAAAGGTGTCTGTGTACAAATGAGTTTTCTGGTGTCCTCTCTTCCTATGGTATATACAACAGCTTCATGCTTAGGTTGGAATGATGAACAGAAGATGTGGGGGCCTTGGGCATTCACAGCGTACATTGCTGGAAATAGGTTCCCACGGAAGCAGGGGGTGCAGCTGCTGATCAGGGCCCAGTGGAGACCTCACAAGTGACTCCTACTGGGGTGACAATAAGCGACCATCTGCTCAAAGTTGTACCATGGAGAACCATCAGAAGTTGGTAGACCTTCACTCCTCCCCTGCTACACCTTGCTCCTCAAATCACTTGAAAGGTCACATTCCAAGGGCATCAGGAGCATGAACACAGCATCAAAGAAGAGAGGTTCAACAGGTAATGCCCAAGCCTCCACCAGTACACAGTGATCCTTTTCAGGAAGAACTTTCAAAGAATTGACCTCCCACCATCTTTTCAGTCCCCACATTTCCTGTTTCTGAAGTGTAGGTAATGCCTTGGAATAGCAATTCAATTATCATGCATAATGAAACTGTTTGAGAAGTACAGCCATTCTCTTCCAAAGCTCTTCAACTTACCCATGCATTTGTGTTCTTAGACCACATGCATTCATGCACACATTAAGTGGATCTCTGTATTAGCTACATTTTCAAACCATTAGCTTGACTGTACTCTTGAATTTCTATGTGCTTTCTAAACAACAAAGACAATATGCCAGGAAATTAAGGCCTTTCTTTCTTTCTTTCTTTCTTTCTTTCTTTCTTTCTTTCTTTCTTTCTTCCTTCCTTCCTTCCTTCCTTCCTTCCTTCCTTTCTTTCTTTTTCTTTCTTTTTTAAAGTTCTATGGGGGCTCACTGGGAAAAGAGTGGAAAATGCTTGTCAGAATGAAGGTGAAATTCACGTTTCTTTCAGAACAAACGAACAAGTCTAAGCCTAAAGTGTTTATATTGTTCATGCTGATAAAATTATAGGATGTCTGTTTGATGTCTATGGGGTCTCTAATTGTAATAACAAGGGGGAGAGTAAACAGAACAGACAACTACCAGTCCTTCCTATTTAGAAGGCAGAATTATTTAGAAGTGGCAATAGCCATTAGAGCACTACTATAAAGCACCTTTCTTATTCCAACTATGGCATCAGTTTCAAAGGAGTCACTCTTTCCCTTCCAGACAGAGGTGAACACCAAGCCTACAGTAGTCAAAACAGGAAGTTCTGAGAAACTCTACTAGGAAAGACACATGACAGGGCAAATGTTCTTCCACAGTAGAGTTTCAGCTCCACATCCCCCAAAGTGAGAAGGAACTTTAGAATCAACAAGTGGCGATTGTCACTCTCTGTGGATTTAGCCAACATAGTGTAAGCATGTGAGATGCAATTGCTTCATACAAAGAACACTAAGAAAGTCACTAAACAGAAAACCTTGTCACAGGTGACCATGGTTGAGCCATGTCGTGTTGCTCAACAGTACAGCAAGCCCATCATGACTATTGTGACTGTCTTCACAAAGCTTTGCCGTCTGGGTTTTAACCTTTATGCTTGCCTTATGACAATAAGAACTTCTGAATACTGGAAGGAGAATGGAATTCTGTGAGAGTCCTTTAAAGCCTTCTGGCAAGTGACACACTGATAGTGTCACATTCATTTTCAAATATGTGAACCTTTAGAAGGTATTCTGGGGACCTTTCTTTCTTTCTTTCTTTCTTTCTTTCTTTCTTTCTTTTTCTTTCTTTCTTTCTTTCTCATTGTATTTTATTTTTGTCCATATTGAGTTTCATGATGATGAGGATGACTGGCCAGGTCTCTTCCTCAAGAGGTCACCAGATCTCATTACAGATGGTTGTGAACCACCATTTGTTTACTGGGAATTGAACCTAGGACCTTTGGAAGAGCAGGCAGTGCTCTTAACTGCTGAGCTGTCACTTTAGAGTACAATGCCCTTGCTTTAAGAATGACAATACCAAAATAAATACATCAGTTACATCAGTCCCTTAGGGGATCGAGTGCAACAAAATGTCCCAGAGCAATTATGTAAATGGGTTGCTATTTATGGCAATTTGCTTTTCAAGGCCATTTTGTATTTTTTGTAAAATTCAAATACCAACACTGGAGAATGTTTTTTTATTTATAATTTCTAATCAGAATAACTTAATATTTTGTAATAAATGTGTTGACCTTCAGTCTTAATGATATTTATAGAAATTAAAACTTTCATAGATAGGAATGTGATGGCTCTTGCTTTATGGAACTAGAAATGCTTTGGGTGGAGACAATAGAGTTCATGTACTTCAATGGCAGCTGCTATAAAAAGCAAAGGGACTGTGGGATCTCAAGAGATGCTTACTGTCCTGCATGCCACTGTAGGCTGGCTTTCCTTTATTTCATCATTTACTGTTTAATGAGTATATTGACGGCTTCTGCTTTAGTATAGACTTTAGAAATGTGCCTTCTTCAAAATAACACACAAATAATGATTAAAGCAGAAGGGGGGAGGAAATGACAAGTCCTGGAAGACAAACATTATCGGTCTGTTGGCACTCCGCAGTATTCATTGTTCAGAGAACTCTTGCTTTTTCTTTTTTAGGATGAAACAAAATTTCAGGGATTTATTATCGTGTATCTGATCATATAATTTCTTTAGCACTAAGTAGTTTATGTAGAAACAAATACTAGTGCACACTCCAAGAGAAGGTTTAATCATAGATTAAATTACAAAAATAATGAAATCAGAATGTCTACCATGGATTCAATACTTCTCAGTGAATAAGGAAGGCAATTTACAACCTCCTCAATGGAATTTTTTTTAAGTGAAAGAGAAAGATTCGATTAAAAATTCAAAGACAATGTTTCAGTCAACATTGATTTTTCTCTCCCCTCCAAGGATATTTCAACTATCACTCAAAAGTTCAGTGGCACATTTTTTAGTAGGTCCTTAAGGCAATATATTTAGAGTAATTTACCATTTGACTTGATGTTAGTTATTTTAAAACATCACCTCAATATAGATGTTCAAAATAATGCCCTCATAGCCTTTTTAAAATGAATTCAGATGTTTCATAAAAATAATGATGGCTTTATTACAGCAGGGCTCATTAGCACCACCAGTAAAGGTCTACCGAGTTTCTAATTAAGCACTTATTTCTTAAGAGCTCACCAGGAAAGATTACAGTCTAGTCGTGCATAAAACATCAGTCTTATCATGGGTTGCTGGTGCTTTTTTTTTTGTACTACATTATCAAAAAAAAGGGAAACAGGGGATATCTTTCCTTTCTTTCTTTCTTTCTTTTTTTTTTTTTGAAGCAAGTATATAATCAGTTGAAGAGACAGTCCTTTAGAAGAAATAAAACTAAAGTTCGATTTCAGTCTTGTAAAGCCACTTAGTTCTGTTCAAGAAAGACAAACTATCAGTTTCTGGAGCTAAATGGAGTAGTTTCTGCATGGAAAAGAAAGGTAGGTTATGCTACCTGAAGAAACATGTACACGAAACAGAAGCATGGATTCTTCATCTCACTTTAAAGAGCGTGTAAGCCTGCTTCACCCCTTCCATCTGAACCTTGTACAGTTGTGTGTCTCTCCTTTAGTTTTGGTGAGTTACACAATCAGATAGTGTCTCCATTCAGGCGGATTTCGAAGAACCCACACCCTGCGTGTTTTTTTTTTTATTTTTATTTTTATTTTTTTATTTTTATTTTTATTTCACAGAGGCCAAAGGAAAGGGTTGCTGCCAGTAGGCTGGTCAAGGCATGCAGAATAAATTCAGTCCTGGGCACTGAAACAGGCCACCCTTGTGCTGTGCTTATGGGAGAAGAAAGTAAACCCATCACCAACTTTGAGATTACATCCCAGCAGCAGTCACAAAGCGTTTGAAATCTCCACTAAAAATAGGTCCTCTGAACTGGGGTTGAAATTCTCATTCACTGCCAGTGATGGAGCACAGTGCCCCATTGTTCCCAACTAGGTTCTTCTCTGCCTCGGTCTACCGTCTTCTAACTTTAAAAACAGCCAAAGTCACCTGCCACCAAGCCCACTCAAGACGTCAGCCAGGCCAAAGGATTTAGCAAGTTCTGCTTTCTCTGGTTTCCTGAACCTCAGAATTCCCTCCACTGGGAGGGCGGTGGGGGGGTGGGGGCAGGGAAGAGGCGGGGGGGGGGGGGCGGTAGGCGGAGTTCCTTAATTGCTGGCAAGGGTTTAATGTAAACAGGCACCTACGACTTTCCCTTCTCTCTCTGCTTTTTACTATTCCTGACTACAGAGATGGGGGAGCGGGGAGGATTTCTTTTTTCTCTGAAGGGAAGCTCTTGATCCCTGAAGGCAGGCAATCCTGAAACTTTCTCCGGGGGCTGGGGAGATTATAGAAGGGCTCTGCTCTCTCCAAGGATTTTGATCCTTAATCACTCAGATAGCGTCTTGTTTAGGTGGGAGGTGCGTCTCTCCTGTTTAGTGCAGCCTGCTGACTTGGGGGCCTCAGGCTTCTGGACTCACCTGGTGCTGAGGACCGAGGAATACAGGCAACACGGGAAGCAAGTAGTGTTCAGCTTTGAATTTCATGTTGCCGTCCTCCGGGGTGCCCCTTCACTCTGCCTCTACTCTTGCCTTCTCTGGTCAGGTTGGTGGCTGCTCACTGACCTTCTCTTGTCCCAGGAAGCCCTCTCTAGAAATTCGCCCACCCCCACCCCGTCAGACACCACCCACCAACCTACACACATAAACACTGATAGAGACTTTGTGAAGGCAAGGCCAGGATGGTCCAGCTCTGTGGTCAGAGCCTCGGAAGGAGGAAAGGACCCGCTGCCTTGCTAGCCAGCTGCACTTGGCCACTCCCGTGAGCACTGAAGCAGATCTCCTCTTCCCCAGCTCCTACTGAAGACAGGAGGGGAAGTGGGTGGCAAGGACCAACAGATGTCTCTCACCAGCTTGCAAGGCTTTTGCAGAGATATTGCTTGGAGAGTAAGCTTAAAATACTGTGCTGATTAGATGCGTAATGGCTTTCCTGCTGCGGAAGGAGGGTAACAGCAGCCAGTGCAGAAAGGAAGCCGGCTCTTACCCAAGTGAAGTTAGGAGGTCTCTATCATGGAAAGGGGCCTGACTAACACGAAACCCGCCGCTCTTGGTTCTGGTGCTTCCGGGTCTTCTCTTTTCTAGTCTTTGTGCCTCTTGGTTGCTGCCTGAGTTCACACCCCTTCAAAGATCTTTTTCCTGTGAGCAAACTCCTCAGCAAGATCACAAAGACAATTGTTTTTAACTCGATGGCACAGAGGACTCTGGATGCCACTGTGTTTCGTGAGGTTTCTAACTGCTGTATTCCAAGCATCCAATGTTTAAAAAGCTTTATTTAGAAATTTTCGTCAGAAAAGGGAAACAGCACAACTTTAAAGCAATCTACAATTTCGAAAAATCAGTTTTAAAAGAAAGGCGACTTCACCTACAGAGATTTGAAACTCCAGGATCTTATTCCCTACCCTGTGTGTGTAAGCGTGTGTGTGTGTGTGTGTAAGCGTGTGTGTGTATGTATGTGTGTGTGTGTTATAAGAAAGTGAACATGACATTCCTCACAAGAATCAGTGTTCTAGAGTAGACACTACAATTTTCCCACCAAAATGTGAGGAAAACGAGAATCACCAGTTCCTTGACAGGATTTTTGTTTCCTAACACAGAACTAGTTATCCTAAGACAACTTTGCTGCTGCTGTGAATGTCACACCTGAAATTGGTATATGCTAAAGAATCAGGCACATGCAAGTCTCAGAGGATGAAGGGCAGCAGATGCTGTCCAGAGGGCTCATTTAATGACCCATGTTCTCTCCAGGAAAGGCATCTAGAAGGAAAATTCCAAAGAATAATCTGTTAGAAACTCAGTATTGAAGGTGAGTTTGAAGATAAAATACTACACTTGTTATCAGATTCTAAATAGGGTGGAAAAGCAATTCATTAATCTTCAAATTACAGTTTTCTTCCAGTCTATGAAGACTGATGAGTCTAACTTTAAAGGCACACATACTGAAGATCTTTGTTGTTAAAATCTTGTCATTAAAAAGACACATTAGTGTGTTCAGCAGATACCACCCCTTGGGCAGCAGTAACATCTATATAGTTAGTTATATAGTTACGATTATAGTCAGATACAAACTAATGCCTTGCTGGGTTGTCTTTTAGAACAGAAAAGAAAAACAGAACAGAAGCAGCACAATGGTAATCTAGAACTAGGATTTCAGGGGGAAGGAGACCCAGGGACTCTTTCTTTCTTCTGCTATGTACCCTAAGTAATACTCAATTTTTCAACAATCCTCCTGTCCCAGCCTCTTGAATGTTGCCATGCTTATTTTTAAAGGTGACCATCTAAGTTGTATCTAAGTTGCAATAATAACAAAAATATTTATAACAAGAAATAACACTCATTTGAAGGATGTCACTCTGCTTATTAAACACCAAGTTTGCATTCAATATTTTAATGTCTTTACCCCATGAACCCAGCGTGGTCGTTCCCACTGTTTGCCTCTTCCACAAGCGTCTGGTAAAGAGTGGTCAATCCCTGACACGAGTCACCAGTCATTTCCACAGAGCAGTGGCTGTTCAAATTGTTTTGACACCACTCCATGATTTATACACTCTTAAGGGACAATATTTTGTGAATACTATAATGTAAATCCACAACATGAGTTTTATCACTTGACTACCAGATATACAACCTTAAACTATAATGGAAAACCTTCAGATTATCCACTAAGGGAAGAGTTTGAGTAGTACTTAGACTGGGTCTCCAATCTCGGCTGTACTCTGTATGGGACACCTATAAAAGCCTTTAAAAGGCATTAGAGCGTCAAGGAACCCTTAGCTGAAGGTGATCCTGCGTGAGATTTAGGAAACTCTTGCAGGGTTAGAGGTTTAAGAATCTATGTTCAAATGCAGACATCTCTTAAAAGATTCCTCCCCCCTTCCTTGGAAAATCATAAGAGCATGAACTTCAGTTTTCTATAACAGTATGTCCAAAATTCAAAGAAAAACTTCTTCTCTAACCTTGATTCTCTGGCATTAGAGTGCCAGTGTGAATCCACTCACCACTGCGCCCATCTCTTCCTTGCCCCCTTCTGGTAAGTCCCACTCTTCACATTTCAGACCGACCGGTACAGTTCAGTCTCATGTGGCTTTTTCTTCTCACGCTTGTGTTCATTCACAAACATTCTCAGCATTCGTTCATTCACGGCATGGCTGGCGCCAGTGCTTCCTTCCCTCCGTTTGCTTTGTGGTGCTGCGCTGAATGGATGCCGAATGGACATGCGGTTTGCTAATTCAAAAATTAGCAAACATGAAGCTTTTAAATCTGTTATGAATCATCTTACCAAGATAAACGTAAAAGATTTTCCTCATAAACAATGATTTTTAAAAATTATATTGGATTTATAGCTGAGTGACCTGGCAATCCTATGTTTAATATTTTGATAAAGTGCCAAATTGTCTTCCAAAATACCAAAAATAATGTGAAGGTGCTAATTTCTCTACTTTTCTCTTGTTATTATAGATGCCCTATGTGGAGTCCCATGTACCAGATGACATTGCTAAGCATGTTTCCATTTGTTTAATGGCAATAAGCACACATTTTTGGATATGTAATTATTTATAATTTATAACTATACTATTGTAGATGTCTTTATTTATAATTTTGGCCCATTGGTTTACTTTTAATCTTATTTTGAGATTTAAGAGTTCTGTATTGGCTTTGAGTTGAATCTCCCAGGGGCTAAATGATTCATGAATGTCTCCTAATGAGTTGTGATGGAGGAAGGTCATTGGTTAAAAAATAAAGAAACTGCTTGGCCCTCATAGGTTAGAACATAGGTGGGTGGAGTAAACAGAATAGAATGCTGGGAGGAAGAGGAAGTGAGGTAAGATGCCTCAGACAGACGCCATGCAGCTCATTGCCAGGGCAAACGCAATGAAGCAAGCCGCCAGGTCAGACATGCTGAATCTTTCCCCGTAAGACTGGTGCTACACAGATTATTAGAGATGGGTTGATCGGGATATGAGAATTAGCCAGTAAGGGCTAGAGCTAATGGGCCAAGCAGTGTTTAAAAGAATACAGTTTGTGTGTTGTTATTTCGGGGCATAAGCTAGCTAGGCGGCCAGGAGCTGGGGTGGCAGGAACACAGCCCGCAGCTCCCACAACAGAGTTGGTGTCTTTACACCTTCCCGACAATTTCATTTGGAGAACAGAGGTTTCTCTGTACTTTTTTCTCCTTTTCTCTCACTTATCATATAGTCAAGATGACCTTGAACTTCTGACTCTGCCTCTACCTCCCAAGTGCTATGATTATAGATAGGTGTGTGCCTCCGTGCTTTGCTATGCTCATAAATTTAATGGGCTCCAGCTTTTTTCTTATTCTCTGCTACCTATGCCTTTAGAATTATGTATATATGACATATAATGTATTATATATATATATGTTTTACAAAATGTAATAAACCATATCTGTATTTTTCTCAGTATTATGATGTTGAAGCTCTGAAAAGTAGGCTCATCTAGGTGTCATGTCCTGGATCTTTAGTTGCAGCTCAAGAGACTGAGGTAGGGGGATTATAAGATCAAGAACTATGTGGGAAATTTAACAGGACTTTGTCTCTGAACAAAGTACAAAGGGCTAGGGATGCAGCTTAGTTTTAGAAATGTTGACCTGGCATGTGTGAGGCCCAGGTTTCATGCAGCATCCTATACTTTACCCCTAACCCATTTAGAGTCAACTTTTATAGGTTTATGGGAGTAGCCAAGTTCATTCCATGGTACAGAGTTATCAATGAGCCAACATTCATTCGTTGAAAGAGCTACTACTCCTTTTCCAGTTTCATTGTTACTATTAGTGATCCAACATTCATTTGTTGAAAGAGTTACTCTGTTTCCAGTTTCATTGTTGTATTATTTCTTCTCTCTCACAATACTAACTTAATTTTCCTTACATTTTGGATGGAATGGATGTTATGCTGCCATATCATAAACTACAATAACCTCTAAAATTTCAGTTTTGACCTCCTGGTTTAAATTCTATGGTTTTACTCCTGAGTCTTACTTGCTACTTTTTATGGTTGTTTTGCACAGTATGACTGTGGATCTGAACTTTATCTTCAGTTTAGAGATCTTCACCTGATGTTATAAATGTATTTCCTGTGCCCAGGAAATATATAACTTATAATTTTATATAATACTATCCCTCTTTTTAACCCTCACAACAATTAAGAATTTTCTTATGTGTATTTTAACCTTAAGCCAAATTCAATCAAGTAGAAATCTTTCATGACCGTTCCTCTGTCACTGAATATTTTCAAATATTTCCTTAACTCGGTCTCCCAAGTTCTAAACCTGAGATTCAAGCCTTCCTTCGGCCTCTGTCTCTAATTATTCAGCTTTTATACATATTCATTCTTGCCTTCAGTAGAGCTCTGCCCCTGGGTTCTCCATCTCTTGATTCACAAATAAGCCTCTGGTCTTCAAGGGGATTCACTTAAGTGTATTACTCTGGCTGAAGCTCACTCAGCTGAAGACATCTGAATAGTTATTAGGCCTCTCAAACATTGGACGCCATGTGTATAACTTTCGTCTTCACTTGTGGTTTCGTGTTGTTTTATCCTAAACATTTTCTCCAATACATCTGTAGAATTCTTCATGGGTAATTTGTCTGTCTGTCTGTCTGTCTGTCTGTCTGTCTCAATAACTGAGAAACAAAGATAATCATGACCCTTCAAGACCATAGTTTCTCTCTAGAGTCTGCCCTTTTACCCACTGACTAGTGAGATGTCCCTGTTAAATGCATGAAATTTTGACTTAATATTGTATTTATACCACATTTTCCTGATCATCAACAAACTATAAAATGTTAAAATATACATAAGAAAATTCTTAATTGTTGTGAGGGTTAAGAAGGGCAATGGTATTATATAAAATTATAAGTTATATAAGTTTCTGTAAGCCAGTTATTAATTTTCTACAGATTGATAAGTTAATATGGGAAATGAGCACTAAAGAAAATAAAAAAAAATATTTATATGTTTTCCTGGTAAGTTGTGTCCTATTTTTGGTCTCCCTGTTTTATCACTGCTAATTAAAACTAATGAAAAGAAAGCTTGTCTAATGAGACCGATTATCCATTTGGAGAAAAAAAAATGCCCAAATTGTCTTGAAAAAAGAAAGAAAAATACAGAGCCAAACAAATCCTTGCTATTTGTATGCAAAACAATAAAATTACAAATAAAAATAAATTAAGAACATTGTAAAAGTGCCAAGTCCAGTGACTTCAAGTTGGTCTCTGGATGGCCTTACTCTGTTTAATTTCTTCCTCTTTAGTCTTTCTACTTCACATGAATGATGCAGGGGCTCTTGATTGACAGTGTACAAAAGGAGAGCTCTGTTGCCCTGTGCGTGTGTCCCTAGGTCCTTGCTTTGCTAGTGGTACCACAGGCAAATTAGTCTGTGACCAAGTTCATGCATTTGAAAATACAGGCAACCATAATTAATGCTAGTAGTTTTTATGGGGCAGAGGCTAGTGATGGGGCCTTTATTTGTAGACTAATCTAACCTCTAATTCCTAGCAAAGCTCTTACCTCAGCCTCCCAAGTGCTAAAATTACAAGTGTGGGCCACATCCCTACTCCAAATAATTGACATTACATATACAATATGGAAACCATTTGTCCAAATGCAAGGCTTGTGCTATAAATTTAAACCTGCTTTGGGCCAACAGTCTGACACAGAATCCTTCAGGGCACACCAAACCAATGAGACTTCATTGTAGAAATGTTTCGAATAATCATAGCAATATCGTACTACAAGAAACCCTTTTGCTAAAAGCTTTTTGAGCCCATTGGTAGTTATTTCCAAGCACTGACATGTCTTTAACATGTTGCTTAAGAAATCTGTCCACTTTTGAATAATTAAATGATTTCTACATTTATAAATCAGTAATATTTCTTGCTTCATAGAAATAAGTATGATGTGGGATTCCCCTCTGTATGCTGTGATTACCATTGATTAATAAAAAAAAAATACTGCTTTGGGCAGAACAGAGGTAGGTGGGGAAAACTAAACTGAATGCTGGGAGAAGGAAGGCAGAGTCAGAGAGACACCATGTAGCCTCAGCTGGGGATAGAAGCACCAGAACCTTGCCAGTAGGCCATGGGCTTCGTGGTAAAACATAAAATAATGAAAATAGGTTAATTCTAGATGTAAGGGCTAGCTACCAATATGCTTAAGTGATTGGTCAAGCAGTGATTTAATAATATCGTTTTTGAGTGATTATTTTGAGTCAGAGCTACTGGGAACAAACAAGCAGCCTCCTACAAATAAGGATTTTTTTTCATGTGTATGTTTATTTGTCTTGATGAACATTATAGCATACAATTTACACCTTACTTCCAATGATGAATCAAACAAAACAAAACAACAAAAGAAACCATGAAGGCTTAGCCTTGTCTCGACACTGGTCACATAATTTGTCAGCCTCTTAGCCATATTGATATTTAACTTGAAATAAAATTAATGATAAGATTTTTGCTTCTAGGCCTGAAGGAATAATTAATTTTGGATTTTTCTCAATTTCTCTACACAATTGAAAAAAATGAGGAAAAAGTGAACTGACAATTTGTGATCTCCAGGAAACTATAATGATGACATCATAGAAAATTTCTACCCAATTCTTAGTGAAGCCTTATAGCCACCATGACTTAGGAAGGGAGAGGAAAACAGAATCTCTCACCAAGGAGCTGAAAGTCAGATCAGGATCTGTGGAGTGCACTGTATGTAGGGGGAAAGATGACTACAGAGAACAAACTGCACAGAAAATACCCAAAGGCCTGCCTGGAACTCACTGTTGGTCTTTAGCCAAAGAACATACTGTGTGAGCAGAGGGCTGGATCTTGCAGGCTTCACTAGGCTAGCCAACAGCAGCAGCAAGTCTGAGACAGAGTCAGACTAGCAGAGTTTGCACAAAACCAGAACTGAACTGAAATTTTCCCCCATCCATAGAGACGTCTAAGAACGGGTGTGAACACTTAAAATGTTGAGATAAAACACAGGAAAGACTGTTTTAGAACAAAAACAGGTAAACAAACAAAAAAAAACACTCTTAGTGTAAGGGAGTGATCAAGGAAATAAGGAAATAACTGCCTGAAGAGTCATAGAAACAATGTATAAAGAAAAAAAAGAGAGATGTCTGACAGTAACAAAAAGACCCACCTACAGAAGAAATCCAACCTTCCCTGGAGGAAGCTGTCAGGGTGCAGGATGCCTATGCTGTGTCCAGTCAGTGTCAAACATGCAGTGAACTGTGGGGACAAGGAGGGAATGGGATGAACTCCGAAGGACAAAGAGAATAGCAGTGAACAAAATCCAAAGTCCTAGACTTGGAATGAGCAGAATTAAGAAAACAGTGCAGGTAACACTGCTGTGACAAAGCATAAACACTTTAGAATAGATAACAAGTGAAAATCACAGTGTGTGTTAATAGTGAAGAATGAACGGTGAGGGATCTGGGCAAATATACCGGAAAAGGCTTATTCAAATGAAAGTGGATTTTTTAAAAAGGTTTTTAGAGACAGGGATTTTTTTTTGGGGGGGGGGATGGATCTCCTAAAACTAGCTCTGTACACCAGGGTTGCCTTGCTAAGATCCGCCTGCCTTTGGCCTCCCAGGTGGTGAGATTGAAGGCTAACACCTCCACTGCCTCACGAAAGTGGAAGTTATTAAAATGTGAACTTAGCTGATGAAACATGTCAAGTAGTCTGATAAACACGCACTTGGAGATCTAAAAGACTAAGGGAAGCTATTACAATACAGAAATCATATGAGAAATTCTGAACAACATATATATAGATTTGCTGTTTGGACAAGTTTTTCAAAACCTGAGCAGAGTTTATTCCATATAGAGCCAAATTAAAACTTCAAAAATGATGAAAATTAAATTGTATCTACAAGATGTCAGGCTGGGAAGGTGGCAAAAAGAAACCTGTGAAACAGGCCAAGAAGCAGGCCAAGGAAATAGACAAGGAAGATAAAGCTATCAAGCAGAAACAAAAAGAGGAGAAGAAACTCAAGGAGCTAAAAGCCAAGGCCACAAGGAAGGGACCCCTGGCCACAGGTGGAGTTAAGAGATCTGGCAAAAAGTAAGCAGTTCCTCATATCTGAGATGCTGGTTACCCTCTTCCATTCCTATTTAAACATCTGGATTCCCTGCCATAACATCTTTGCTATCTACAGCTAGAACAAAGTGTTATTCTAGAGCCTGTTAAACATCTGTATTCCCTGCCATAACATCTTTGCCACCTATAGTTAGAATGAAGTGTTATCGTGGAGCCTGTTGTACATTGTAATAAACTTTTGTAAAAAAAAAAATAATAAAATTAATAATACAATGAAAAAATAAATTGTATCTACAAACCCCAGATTATGAACCCTTCCACATTCATAGCAAATTGGCTGACAATGGCAAATAATGTTCTGAGGAGATAGAAAATATTTGTAAAATTTTGAAGTGTTGTTAGTCCAGAAATTTATGCTGAACAGATTATCTCTCCAAAGTGAGGAAAAACAAATTGGCTGACAATGACAAATAATGTTCTGAGGAGATAGAAAATATTTGTAAAATGTTGAAATGTTATAAATCCAAGAAATTTATGCTGAACAAAATGTCTCTCAAGAGTGGGGAAAAATATATTCCCTAATAAGTAAAATCCAGGCTTATTAGCCGCAAAACTCTCTAAAGTCTAGCATAGCTAATATAACTTAGGCTGAAAGGCACACTATATTTCAAAAACAGTATTTTATGGATTAGGGTGAATCATTTCAGAGAATATGTATATGTATGCATACATATATTTACATATATTTTATTCTTTAAGGATGCAAAGGAGACATGTTCCATCGTAGGATTTGAATATGCTCTAGAGGTGTGTAACAGCAGTAGGGCAGAAATGGGTCAGTTATTATACTCATGGTTGTAAAATATCATCTCTAGACAGAGTGTGAAACCGTGAATGCCTGAGGTCATCACAAGAGTAAATAATAAATCAAAGTGAAATGCACACAAGAAAATTTCCAATAGACGTGAAAACCAAAACAAAAATAGAAATAGAAACATTAATGCAAATTGGACACTAAAAGAAACAGAGAGGGATGATAGAATCAATGAAAGAACTGTAAAGTAAATAATCAAATGGTAGACATAAAAAAGCTGTATCAAAAAAAAATTTAAAAAAAAGCTGTATCACCAAATAAAGCAGATAAATATTAATAAAAGCTATCAGCTAAAATAAGAGGTGCTCATACAACCAAGACCATATATAAGACATGTTTTTGAAAATATGAAGTTAAAAAAGTTTGTATAAAAGCCTGTCTTGCAAAATTAATAAAAACAAAAGAACATTTTAAGATGTGGAATTTTATAGAAGATAAGAAAAATATTTTTATAATATACATATGTATCTACATACATGCACATGACAACAATTAGTAAAAAGAGTATATGAATTTGAAGGAGAGCAAAGAGGTATATATGGGAGGATTTGTAGGGAGGAAAGGAAATGGGAAACAATGTCATGACACTATAATCTCAAAAAGAAAAGGAAGGCATTTGTAATATGAATGAAGAATGCTTGAGCACATTTTCTGTAAGATTGTGCATTAAACAAAAATATGCTTGTAATACTTTGAAATCAAAGAAAACAGAGGGAAGCATTCTATAACTTGGGATTAAGAGTTCCTTCGTGTGCTGACCAGTTCCATGTCAACTTGACATAAACTATAGTCATCTGAGTGTTGGGAACCTCAACTGAGAAATGCTTACAAAAGTTAGGGCTGCAGGCAAGTATGTGTGGCATTTTCTTAATTAGAGCTCTATGGGGGTGCTTAGAGCCCATTGTGAGTGGGGCCATCCTTGAGCTGGAGGTCCTGGTTCCATGAAAAGAGCAGGCTGAGCAAACCACAAGGAACAAGCCAGTGAGACGCATACCTCAATGGCCTCTGCATCAGCTCTTGACTACAGATTCCTGCCCTGTTTGAATTTTTGCACTGATTTCCTTCAAATTTGGACTACAATATGAAAGTATAAGCCAAATGAACCCTTGCTTCCCCTGTTTGCCTTCGGCCATGGTGATTCATCATAACAATAGGAACCCTTACTAGGACACTTCACAAAAGGGCACCGAAGGGAAAGTCAATTGCAATAGATACTATTAACACAGAGACCCTCAGCTGGTACATATTCAGAGAAAAGAAGCTAAAGAGTACTCAACCCAAATTGGGCAAACATATTTTATCCTCTCTCCTAATTGCTCAGACAACGTCAAGGCATAAGGAATAAAAAAAAGACAGAGGCAGATGAAATACAGGACATAATGATTTCTGGAAACAACAGAGTAAATGAACAAATGAATTTACAGGGATCTGAGCATGGAATTGGTGAAGTAAGCATGGAATTCAGGCAGTATGTTTTTAACATTTTACAGATGGTATATAAGGTCTTTTAACATTTGATAGCAGCTGGGAGAAAGAGCTTTGCTTAATAACATGTTTTAACTTGGGAGAAATCCTCTTAACCAGGTATAGTTGAACAATACAATTTTGACTGGATGGGGTAGCATGTCAGCAAACAAAGTCGGATGTGGAGGGAAATGAGTGATGGGGGAGAGGAAAGATACAAAAGGAGTTGGGTGAGTATAAACAGTCAAAAATTGTTTTTAATCATCAGAGAATTAATCAAAATATTATTTAAGAGACCTTGTAAATATTATTTCAAAACAAAAATATGTCTTATTTTTTTAAGAAACCACTAAGAAAGTGAATCTATAAAACAGGGATGTTAAAAAAAAACTTTTCCATGTTGGCTTTAAAAATACTACAAATATGTAGCAGACTCTTAAAATCATTATTGAAATGATAGTACTGTGTGTGTGTGGTATAGTGTAGTGGTACAACACTGGTTGAGCACATGGAGAGTCAAGGTTCAGTTCCTAGTCCTGTGTACCCAGGCAGCTGTGGTTGCATGGAACTGCAATCTCAGCATTTGGAAGGTGGAACAGGAGAACAGGAAGTTCAAAATAATTTTCATATATATGAGAGAGAGAGGCAGAGAGAGAACTGGGAGATTTTGAGACCAGCTTGGGCTACATGGATCTCTGACTCATTTATTTTTATATTACAGTAATTTTTCAGGTCTCAATAGTTAGGAGATAGCAGCATGACTCTCTGTGTGCTTAAAACCTTTGGGATTCAGTTCATGTTACTTAATTTAATTTACTTTTTTACATTAGAACTCCACTTTGGGCATCTTAAAAGTACAAAAAAACATTGGAGATCTATTTGCTGACCATCTTTTCAGGAGAGATATTCTTTGTCAAGAAGTCCAAAATTCTATGTAATGCTCACTGTTGTTTTTAAAAATAATTCACTTAATATCCTTCATGACATTTTGAAGTAGGGATTCTTAGCTCCAGTGGATACATAAGGAATCCTAGCTCAAGAAACCCTATGGTTTGCCCCCTAATTTCACAGCTGACAAGAGCTGTATCTTATCCTGAATCTGTGCTAGTGTCAGCTGCAGCATGAGCCAACGGTTGACTGGAAGGGAGCTCATCTGAAATGGTCTATTTTTGAGCAGGGTTAATCTCTATTTTCTCTCCATATCACTTTCTTTTACTTTCTTTTCTTTCTTTTCTTTTTTTTTTTTTTTTGGCCTTTGGAACATTTAATGTTTAAAAAAGAAACAATCAAAATGCATTTATTTAATATACATTATAATGGCTCAGTCATACTTAACTTAAAAAAAGAAATAAACCAAAAATAACACCACAGACTAAGATACACAGTCCTATACAGACAGCAAGGGAAGAACAGACCATCTGAGAAAAAAATAAAAAGACTGGACAAGAGAGAGTCTAGACAGTTCAGGTCAGGTCTCTTGATGTTTGACTGACTTTGATTGGTTTCTTCTGGATAGTTCTTAAAAGCTGCCCCCACCCTCCAGAGCTCTGCAAAACATGTGTTCAAATAACTAACAATGTTGGCTTCTCCTAGCAGGCCCTGGATAGACAGAATGTTGGACCTGGCATCATATAGAGCAGACAACTTATCCCTGGAGACATCCACTCAGATGTTACTGGTACAGTGGTAGTAGATCTGAGGAACTTCACTGTGGGTGTATTAAAAGGGTTGCCACTGGGAAGCTCTAGAAAGTTTGATCCCTTGATTTTCATACATTATGACAGCTACTCCATCTATGGCCCCATCTACTTGAAAATGTTGACTGACCCAGGAAGGCAAAAATTGTCTTGTCGCCAGATATCGTGATAGCCATCAGCTCCTGTTACAATCCCCTGCGCAGATGCCTTGGGTGACGAGGCTTACCTGCTCAGTGGACAGTGGTGATGTCTGGGTCCACAGGGAAAGGTCATCTTGATGGCTTTGTTGGGTAGACTGATATCACTCTCCAGAAGTAAATTAGTTCAACTTATTTAACCTGCCCACTTGACTGAAAATTTAACATTGTCTAAGTTAAGAAACCATTTAAAACCTATGTTCATTTCTGCATGTTTGCAATTAGCTTAATGCTGTCCCAACATATCAAGTCTCTATAATGACAAACAAGCTTTTTAACTTATTTAGTTTTAAAATTTCTTTTTTTATTTTCAGTGAAAGATATCCATATAATGTTTCTCTGTCCATGTCTGTGTTATCAGAGTGCAGCCTTCTGCAACTCCTGAAGAACAAGTATGTTTTTTTTATTTATTTATTTTTTAATTGAAAAAAAAATTCCCGCCTCCTCCCTGCCTCCCATTTCCCTCCCCCTTCTCCCGCCCCTCCCCCCCTCCCCCCACTCCTCTTCTCCTCCCTCTCCAGTCCCAGGAGCAGTCAGGGTTCCCTGCCCTGTGGAAAGTCCAAGGTCCTCCCCCCTCCATCCAGATCTAGGAGGTGAACATCCAAATTGTCTAGGCTCCCACAAAGCCAGAACCTGAAGTAGGATCAAAACCCCGTGCCATTGTCCTTGGCCTCTCGTCAGCTCTCATTGTCCGCCATGTTCAGAGAGTCCGGTTCCATCCCATGATTTTTCAGTCACAGTCCAGCTGGCCTTGGTGAGCTCCCAATAGATCGGCCCCACTGTCTCAGTGGGTGGGTGCACCCCTCGTGGTCCTGACTTCTTTGTACATGTTCTCCCTCCTTCTGCTCCTCATTAGGACCTTGGGAGCTCAGTCCGGTGCTCCAGTGTGGGTCTCTGTCTCTATCTCCATCCATCGCTAGATGAAGGTTCTATGGTGATATGCAAGATATTCATCAGTATGGCTATAGAATAGGTTCATTTCAGGTTCCCTATCCTCAGGTGCCCAAGGATCTAACTGGGGACATTGCCCTGGGCATCTGGTAGCCACTCCAAGTTCAAGTCTCTTGCCAACCCTTAGGTGGCTCCCTTAACTAAGATATGAGTTTCCCTGCTCCCCTATCCAACCTTCCTATATCCCCAATCATCCCGTTTCCCCAAGTTCCCCTCATCCTCTCCTTCACACTTTTCTCTCTCCATCTCCCCTTACCTCCATCCCACCCTACCCCCAAGATTCCAATTTTTTGCCCGGCAATCTTGTCTATTTCCCATAACCAGGGGGATAACTATATGTTTTTCCTTGGGTTTGCCCTCTTGTTTAGCTTCTTTAGGACCACAAATTATAGACTCAGTGGCCCCCTATCCATGGCTAGTAACCAATTATGAGTGAGTACATCCCATGATCTTCTTTTTGGGTCTGGGTTACCTCACTCAGGATAGTATTTTCTATTTCCATCCATTTGCATGCAAAATTCGAGAAGTCATTGTTTTTTACCGCAGAGTAGTACTCTAATGTGTATATATTCCATACTTTCTTCATCCATTCTTCCATTGAAGGACATCTAGGATGCTTCCAGGTTCTGGCTATTACAAATAATGCTGCTATGAACATAGTTGAACAAATGCTTTTGTCATTTGATAAGGGATCTCTTGGGTATATTCCCAAGAGTGGTATTGCTGGGTCCAGGGGTAGGTTGATCCCAATTTTTCTGAGAAACCGCCACACTGATTTCCAAAGTGGTTGCACAAGTTTGCAGTCCCACCAGCAATGGATGAGGGTATCCCTTTCTCCACAACCTCTCCAGCAGAGGCTATCCTTGGTGTTTTTGATTTTAGCCATTCTGACAGGTGTAAGATGATATCTCAAAGTTGTTTTGATTTGCATTTCTCTGATCACTAAGGAGGTTGAGCATGACCTTAAGTATCTTTTGGCCATTCGAACTTCTTCTGTTGAGAATTCTCTGTTCAGTTCAGTGCCCCATTTTTTAATTGGGTTAATTATCATTTTAACATTTAGTTTCTTGAGTTCTTTATATATTTTGGAGATCAGACCTTTGTCTGTTGCGGGGTTGGTGAAGATCTTCTCCCAGTCAGTAGGGTGCCTTTTTGTCTTAGTGACAGTGTACTTTGCTTTACAGAAGCTTCTTAGTTTCAGGAGATCCCATTTACTCAATGTTGCCCTTAATGTCTGTTCTGCTGGGGTTATACATAGGAAGTGATCTCCTGTGCCCATATGTTGTAGGGTACTTTCCATTTTCTCTTCTATCAGGTTGAGTGTGTTCAGATTGGTATTGAGATCTTTGATCCATTTGGACTTGAGTTTTGTGCATGGTGATAGATATGGGTCTATTTTCATTCTTCTACAGGTTGACATCCAGTTGTGCCAGCACCATTTGTTGAAGATGCTTTCTTTCTTCCATTGTACACTTTTAGCTCCTTTATCGAAAATGATGTGTTCATAGGTTTGTCGGTTAAAATCCGGGTCTTCTATACGATTCCATTGGTCGACTGCTCTGTTTTTATGCCAGTACCATGCTGTTTTCATTACTGTAGCTCTGTAATAGAGTTTGAAGTCAGGGATGGTAATGCCTCCAGAAGTTCCTTTATTGTATAAGATTGTTTTGGCTATCCTGGGTTTTTTGTTTTTCCATATAAAGTTGATTATTGTCCTCTCAAGATCTGTGAAGAATTTTGATGGGACCTTGATGGGGATTGCATTGAATCTATAGATTGCATTTGGTAGAATTGTCATTTTTACTATGTTGATCCTCCCAATCAAAGATCAAGGGAGATAATTCCATTTTCTGGTATCCTCTTCAATTTCTTTCTTTAAAGACTTAAAGTTCTTGTCAAATAGATCTTTCACTTCCTTGGTTAGAGTTACCCCAAGATATTTTATGCTGGACTTTTTTTGGAAGGGAGGTTTTTGATAACAGCTTCTAATTCTTCACGACTAACCGGTCTATTTAGATTGTTCACCTTGTCCTGGTTTAACTTTGGTATATGGTATTTATCTAAAAAAGTGTCCATTTCTTTTATGTTTTCCAGATTTGTGGCATACAGGCTTTTGTAGTAAGATCTAATGATTCTCTGAATTTCCTCTGTGTCTGTGGTTATGTCCCCCTTTTCATTTCTGATCTTATTAATTTGCAAATTCTCTCTCTGCCGTTTGATTAGTTTGGATAGGGGTTTTTCAATCTTGTTGATTTTCTCCAGGAACCAGCTTTTTGATTCATTGATTCTTTCAATTGTTTTCTGTGTTTCTATTTTGTTGATTTCAGCCCTCAGTTTGATTATTTCCAGTCTTCTACCCCTTCTAGGTGAGTCTGCTTCTTTTTTTTCTAGAGCTTTCAGGTGGGCTGTTAAGTCTCCAATGTGTGCTTTCTCTGTTTTCTTTAAGTGGGCAGTTAGTGCTATGAACTTTCCTCTCAGGACTGCTTTCATAGTGTCCCATAGGTTTGAGTATGTTGTTTCTTTATTTTCATTGTCTTCAAGGAAGACTTTAATTTCTTTCTTTATTTCTTCCTTAATCCAGGTATGGTTCAGTAGTTGACTATTCAGTTTCCATGAGTTTGTAGGCTTTCTGGGGGTAGCATTGTTGCCGAATTCTAGCTTTAATCCATGGTGATCTGATAAGATACAGGTGGTTATTAATATTTTTTTGTAACTGTGGATGTTTGCTTTGTTACCGAGTATGTGGTCGATTTTTGAGAAGGTTCCATGAGATGCAGACAAGAAGGTATATTCTTTCCTATTTGGGTGGAATATTCTATAGATGTCTGTTAAGTCCATTTGATTCATTACCTCCATTAATTCTCTTATTTCTCTGTTAGGTTTCTGTCTAATGACCTGTCCATTGGTGAGAGAGGAGTATTAAAGTCTCCTACTATTAATGTGTGCGGTTTGATGGCTGCCTTGAGTTTTAACAATGTTTCTTTTACGTACGTGGGTGCTTTTATATTAGGGGCATAGATATTCAGGATTGAGACTTCATCCTTATGAATTGTTCCTGTTATGAGTAGAAAATGTCCCTCTCCATCTCTTCTGATTGATTTAAGTTTGAAGTCAACTTTGTTAGAAATTAGTATGGCCACACCTGCTTGTTTCTTAGGTCCATTTACTTGATAAGCCTTATCCCAACCCTTTACTCTGAGTAGGTGTCTGTCTTTGTAGTTGAGGTGTGTTTCTTGTAAACAGCAGAATGTTGGATTCTGTTTTCGTATCCAATCTCTTAGTCTGTGCCTTTTTATAGGTGAGTTGAGTCCATTGACATTAAGTGATATTAATGAGGAGTGGTTGTTAACTCCGGTCACTGTTTTAGTAGTAGATTTTGTGTTTCCCTTCTTTGAGTTGCGCTGGTAATGGGTCTCTAGATGCCTGAGTTATTGTGGTCATTGTTGGACTCCTTGATTAGTGATTTTCCTTCTATTACTTTCTGTAAGGCTGGATTTGTGGCTACATATTGTTTAAATTTGTTTTTATCGTGGAAAATTTTGTTTTCTCCATTTATAGTGAATGAAAGTTTGGCTGGGTATAGTAGTCTTGGCTTGCATCCACAGTCTCTTAGTTTCTGCAGTACATCTATCCAGGACCTTCTGGCTTTCATTGTTTCCATAGAGAAGTCAGGTGTAAGTCTGATAGGTTTACCTTTATAAGTAACTTGGCCTTTTTCCTTTGCAGCTCTTAATATTCTTTCTTTGTTCTGTATGCTTTGTGTTTTGATTATTATATGGCGAGGGGATGTTTTTTTTTGATCCAGCCTATTTGGTGTTCTGTATGCTTCTTGAACCTTCGTAGGTATAATTTTCTTTAGGTTGGGAAAGTTTTCTTCTATAATTTTATTAAATATATTTTCGGGACCGTTGAGCTGCTCTTCTTCCCCTTCTTCTATTCCTATTATTCTTAGGTTTGGTCTTTTTATTGTGTCCCATATTTCCTGAATGTTTTGTGATGAGAGTTTGTTGGCCTTGCTGTTTTCTTTGATCAGCGTGTTTATTTTCTCTATGGTATCTTCAGAATCTGAGATTCTTTCTTCTATCTCTTGTATTCTGTTGGTATGCTTGTTTCTGTAGTATCTATTCGTTTACCTAGATTTTCCATGTCCAGCCAGCCTTCTGTTTGTGTTTTCTTCTTTGCCTCCATTTCAGTTTTCAAGACTTGAACTGTTTCCATTATCTGTTTGATTGTTTTTCCTTGGTTTCCCAGGGTATCATTCACTGATTTACTCAATTCTTTAAACTTTCTGTTATACTTCTCATCCATTTGTATAAGGGCATTTTTACATGCTGTTTAAGGGTGTCAATCACTTTCATAAAGTCAATTTTTTCTACTTCTTCATGATTAAGGTGTTCATGTCCTCCTGTTGTGAGGTCACTGGGTTCTGGTGGTTTCATATTATTTTTCAGATTGTTGGGTGAATTCTTGCATTGGCGCCTGCCCATCTCTTCCTCTGAATGCTCTCCTATGGATCTTCTTTTACAGGATCAGGTCTCCTTGCCTACTGTTGTACCTTCCCAGTGATGGTACTCCCCAGTGATGGTTCTCCTGGTGCTCTAGTGATGGCTCTCCTGGTGACAATATCAGATCTCTGTGCCCAATGATGGCTCTCCTGGTGCCAAGATTAGCTCTCCGTGCCCAATGATGGCTCTCCTGGTATCGAGCTCAGATCTCCCTGCTGGTTGGGTAGTTCGTAAACAAAGCGCCTACCTTGCTTGGTGCAGGCAGGCCAGTGAAACAAAGGAACTCCCGCCTGCCTGTTTGCCCTGAGGATTTGCCCCCAGCGCCCAGACAGGCTGAGCTAGGTTGTGTTATGTGCCCAAAGAAGGAAGGGCGCAGAAGGAAGAAGGGTTCTGGATGCAAGCTGGGTGGGGTAGGAAGAGAGAGGCAGTCTCAGAACAAGTATGTTAATGAAGACATCACAGTATAGGAACAATGTTAAATAGAATTGAAAGATCATTTCTAAAATATTCCCATTTCCCACTTGCCAGTCTTTTCTTTTTTTCCCCATAAACTCAAAAGTCAAAACTTCCATGTAACCATTGCTTCCAAAGAGTCAAAGAGAACATTCAATGATGTCCCTTCACACTGATAACTGATACCTTAGTCATTGCTGCCCCCAGCACAGCCTGGATGCCGAGACTGGCGGGAGGTGCCAGGATTGAGACACAGAAGCTTCTTTTCAGGTGGAAGAGCAGCAACCTTTATTTTGCCCTGAGCTAAAAGTCTTTTATACCTTTACTGCTTCTGTGGAAAATCACCAGCCAGAAAGAACACAAACATCCTTGTCAATTACAGACCTCAAGGAAGTTCCCCTCTCCCTCAGGGGGAGTGAGGGCAGCTAGATCACAACAAGTCATACATACGACAATGTGTGAAATCACAGACATTTTATATTCAAATGCATCTGAGAAGAAAGATCATGATGATCAAATAATGTGTTGTTGGAATATACTTTGTGAATTAGAAATGATTGCTCAGTTTCTGTAATGCTCAGTATTTCACAACACATGTAGAATGGTCAATATGGACTCTAACATAGTGTATCTAGGTCCCATTTTAATGTCTGGGATCATGAAAACTCTCAGCCTATAGTCTGCTCTTTTCTTCTTGACTTTTTCTATTAGTTGGGTGTAATAAACAAATACCAACTGTCTGCTTTGGAGAAAGACTAATATTCCATGAATTTGTGGCAAGGAAATGGATGAATTCATGCTGTTGTTCAAAAGTAAATGTGTCTCTCAAGGGTGGCTGACTACACTGTGCAATATGTTGCTCATAATATCAGCTTAAGCATGACCTACAGTGGACAATAAGAAACCACACATAAAGTCAACACCCAAACTCAACCAGATATCCCTCCAGGGTATTTGTCTTTCCAGACCGTATTTGACATTCCATTTTATTTGCTTTATATGGATTTTGTTTCATTTCAGAGTGATTGGCGTTGCCACTCCCATTTAGCTTTTCCTTGGAGATACAGAATGAAGTTATTCTCGGTGGAAGATCTTGTTGAAAGTCACATTCAGCCATTCTTAAAATGAATTTCTCTTACAGTTTCCCTATATTTCCATTCACATTTTTAAATTTTTTTCTGTTCATTTATTTTGTTTTGAAGTTGTGAATGTTATGGCTTCTCTTATTTTTAAGTGTGGCCTCATTGGAATTATCTGAGAACTAAGTTCCTTTGCTGTACTTTAGTACTTCAACTCTCAAATGTGAAAGGAACTGTTAAATCAAAGTAACATTTAAGTCTCTATTTATTTCAAGACTCTTTTCTTTCCATTTATTAATATATCTCAAGCTCACATCCACTATACTCTGCATACTTGTGTCTCTGGAAATAAGACTGCCCACTAAACAACTGTACAGTAATATGCTGTTTTCTTAGTCATTCGCTGCAAAAACAATCAGATGCAAATAGAGAATGTACCTCTTTGAAAAAAAATGATTGCACAATTTTTCGGTTACAATTACATAAAAATGTAATTAGGTAATTAAACCTGTTCTTACTGGACTCTGAAGTTCTATAAATATGCAGCAAATAAAAACAAGTACCACTGTTATGGTAGATATAAAACCTAACTACAAGGATGTAGGTGACATCTAAGGTTACCCTGGACACCAGTAAGCTATCTGGGATATTTGTTAGAGAATGATGCATGAAAGTGGAGTATTCTAAATGCCCTGTCAGATTCCTGTCTGTTCTAATTGAGAACTGGCTACGTAAGCATCTTTTAGCCAATGAAGAATGCAGGGATTGGCAAGAAAGCATCTTGACAAAAAGTTAGAAGCAAGAAACTCTTGCTATTTTTCTCTCTTTGCTAGTTTTAGTGCGGGTTGAGTTGACATAAGGACAGCAGTAAAGTTCCCTAATTAGTACTAGGCTCTCTTCAGGTTCAATTTCTGTTTAGAGAATACTGCCCACTTTAACTACACATATCAAAATATTTTTGGGGCAATGAGGCTATTGTTCTCAAGGTCATACTGAAGCTGATGGAGAAAATAGGGTGGGGTAGAATCAACATTAGATTCAATATAAGAGGAGAAAGAATGAGTCCCCTTCCTAATTTACCCCTCTTCTCAGAAATGAAAAGATTCTGGAGTCAGACAAAAGGAAAAATGTTAAAAGTTATTTATGTTGCATGTAAGTTTACTAATGTATTTGCAATGTGGAGGATGGAATGCAGGACTTCTCGTTGTCTAAGCAAGTGACTATTATTGAGTTTAAAAATACCTTCTGCCTTTCATTATGTTGACTGATATTCTTCATGTATTGCAAGTGGAAGTCATAAGGGAAATGGGTATAAAATACAAATATCCCTTAAGGGCTCAGTTCTATTTGCCAGACAGTATTTAACACATCTGTTATCTCACTCAATTTAATCGTACATCCTCACCTTTGAGATGCAAATATTTTTGAGAAATTTCAGAGAAATATATTTAAGTATAAGGAGTTAGTGCATAATGACAGTTTATTTCATATTATGGCACTTGTATAATCCTGAGCAAACATTCTTATCTTCAAGTATAAATGACATCAATGACATGACTCACTCATTTCTTTCTTTCTTTCTTTCTTTCTTTCTTTCTTTCTTTCTTTCTTTCTTTCTTTCTTTCTTTCTTTCTTTCTTTCTTTCTAAGATTTCTGCCTCCTCCCTGCCACCGCCTCCCATTTCCCTCCATGTCCCCCAATCAACTCCCCCCTCCCTCAGCAGCCCAAAGAGCAGTCAGGGTTCCCTGCCTTGTGAGAAGTCCAAGGAGCTCCCACCTCCTTCCAGGTCTAGTAAGGTGAGCTTCCAAACAGCCTAGGCTCCCGCAAAGCCAGTACGTGCAGTAGGATCAAAACCCAGTGCCATTGTTCTTGACTTCTCAGCAGCCCTCATTGTCCACTATGTTCAGCGAGTCCGGTTTTATCCCATGCTTTTTTTAGACCCAGTCCAGCTGGCCTTGGTGAGTTCCCAATTTTAAATAAGTACCATATACCAAAGTTAAACCAAGGCCAGGTGAATAATCTAAATAGACCTGTTAGTCGCGAAGAATTAGAAGCTGTTATCATAAACCTCCCTTCCAAAAAAAGCCCAGGACCAGATGGTTTCAATGCAGAATTCTACCAGAACTTCCAACAATAGCTAATACCTATACTCCTTAATGTATTTCACAATATAGAAATAGAAGAGTCATTGCCAAATTCCTTTTATGAAGCTACAGTCACCCTGATACCAAAACCTCACAAAGACTTAACCAAGAAAGAGAATTACAGGCCAATCTCACTCATGAACATCGATGCAAAAATTCTCAATAAAATACTGGCAAACCGAATCCAAGAACACATTAGAAAAATTATCCATTATGATCAAGTAGGCTTCTTCCCAGAGATGCAGGGCTGGTTCAACATACGCAAATCTATCAATGTAATCCACCATATAAATAAACTGAAAGAAAAAACCATATGATCATTTCATTAGATGCTGAAAAAGCGTTCGACAAAATTCAACACCCCTTTATGATAAAGGTCTTGGAGAGATTAGGGATACAAGGGTCATTCCTAAATATAATAAAAGCTATTTACAGCAAGCCGACAGCTAACATTAAATTAAACAGAGAATAACTCAAAGCCATCCCACTAAAATCAGGAACACGACAAGGCTGTCCACTCTCCCCATACCTCTTCAATATAGTGCTTGAAGTTCTAGCAATAGCAATAAGACAACATAAGGGGATCAAGGGGACTTGTATTGGAAAGGAAGAAGTTAAACTTTCGTTATTTGCAGATGATATGATAATATACATAAACGACCCCAAAAACTCTACCAAAGAACTCCTACAGCTGATAAACACCTTTAGCAATGTGGCAGGATACAAGATCAACTCATGATTCACTTCTTAAAGCTATGGGGAGTGAAATATTGAAGGAAGAAAGAGGCCAGAAGCAAGCTATCAGATACAGTACATGCCTACTGCCTTACTAATTATAAGGGACACATTCACTCTTCTCTTCCTCCCTCCCCTTCTCCCATCTCCCTCCCCTTCCATGGTCCCTTCTCCCCCTCCATATTCCCAATTTTTTTCAGGAGTTCTTGTCTGTTTCCCTTCCCAGGGGGATCCATGAATGTCTCTCTTAGTGTTCCCCTTGTTACCTAGCTGCTCTGGGATCTTGGACTATACACTCGTTATCCATTGCTTTGTGTCCAGTGTCTACTTATGAGTGAGTACCATGTTTGTCTGTCTGGATTTGGGTTACCTCACTCAGGATGTCTTTTTTAGGAGCCATCAAAGGGCTAGCAAGAAACATGGCACTAGGGAAATTCCCAGGAATCCCTAAGGATGACCCCAGTTAAGACTCTAAGCAACACTGGAGGGGACACCTAACTTTGTAACCAGATTGATGACTACCTTAATTGTCATTATGGAGTCTTCATCCAGTGACTGATGGAAGCAGATACTGAGATCTACAGCAAAGTACTGGGCCAGGCTATCAGAGAACAGTTCAAGAGAGGGAGGAGCAATAATATGAGCAAAGGAGTCAAGATCAGGATGATGATACCCACAGAAACTACTGATCTCAGTTAATGAAAGCTCACTGACTCTGGACTGAGAGCAGGGGAACTTGCTTAGTACCAAACTAGGCCCACTAAATGTGGCAGACAGTTGTGAGGCTTGAGTGGTCTGTGGGACCACTGGCAATGGGACCAGGATTTATCCCTAGTGATTGAACTAGTGTCTTGGAGCACATTCTCATTGGAGGGAATATCTTGCTCAACCTAGATTTTGGGGTTAGGGGCCTTGGTTTTGCCTCAGAGTGAAGTGAAGTGTCAGACTTTGATGATTCCCCATGGAATGCCTTGCTCTTTCTGAGGAGTGGAAGGTGGGTGAGGGAGAAGGGTGGGGAAAGAAGAGAGGAGGAGTGGGAATGGTGCTAACTACATAAAGTTAAAAAATTGTATTTAAAAAACTTAATAAAAAGTGCATAAAAAGGATTAGAGAGAGAAAAAAGGAACACTTGGGAACTTGTTCAGAATTCCTCTTCAAGATCTGCATTTCCTCCCTCTCTGCTCAAAATATCAATTGCACATGAGTCATCCCTTCAAAGAAATCTGTCTTTGTGCTTAGAAAACTGCTTTACCCAATTTACTCGTTGTTCCAGGGCTCATCTGCTACTCAGAGACAATTTCACCTACAGACATATAAGGCTACGCTGTCTTCCTCAAGTAGAGAGGATTCTACAAGAACAGCATCTAAAAAACTTCCCAATATGCCGTCTAAGGCCTTAGCTTCAGGAATACAGCAAGTCAGTTCCTTTCCTGGCCCCTTTCCAATCTGCCTTCCTTTCCCAATTCCTTTTGATTAACCTTCTGAGTTCTACCCAATAAACCTAACCTACGTGCACCATCTTGTCTCATCCTATTTTCAAGGAAGCTTTTCTAAAACACTCATCATCTGATGAGAGTGGTGTGTGTGTGTGTGTGTGTGTGTGTATAGGAGAGAGGGAGAAAGAGAGAGATTACTTAGTGTAGTCTCAATTGCTGCATTTATGTAATAATAAAATTAATCTCTAATGTATTAATTTTTGTTTGCTTTTAGAATTAAAAGAGATTCAACTTGTAAGTCATTTTTTATATTATTCTGCTTCTTTTTACTTGAATGGTAAGGACAATTATACCCCTAGGTTCTCTGAAGATCAAATGATACAATAAAAATAACTGAAGTGTTATCAGGTACCAAACAAACATGAGACATATTTCTAATCATTACTTAATCAGAGAATGAAGGGGGTACCAAACAAGAGTCTCATTTGAAAGTAGAACCTGTTAAGTTAAGGTCAAATTCTGTATCCAAATTTACTGTTTTCTCAGAGATCTTATCTAGTATGCACAGAATAGGAAATAACTGAAAGTTACCAAATCTTTTGTACTCTTTTTTTTCTACTATGGGTTGTGATACTGAATGGTTCATTTAGTCTGATGAGTTTCAACTATCTGCAATCCATTTGATATGTAGATTGAAGCAGACACGACGAAAACATTAATTGAAAATAACATTTCTAGAGCAGTTGGAACTTTTTAAATTAATAAAATCACTATTTTGCAGTTACCATTTGCAGGAAAGCAGTCTAAAATGAGATCCCAATATAAACATTTCAATAATAGAAGGTAATTCATGTTGTAGTAATTGTCCTTACCATTCATATGATATCAGAGAACACAGTTTCTACAGTTTTTAAAGAACAAGGTTGCCTAAGTGCTGTGTAAGATTCAGGTGTGCAAAGATGAACTCAATAATAATAAAGCATTTGTACATGTAATAATAATAAAGCATTTGTACATGTGGGTGAATTTGTGGCTTCAGTCTAGTGGGTAACTGTGGTGTGCAAACACACTGTGTCCTGTAGTCAGCTGTTTTCCACCTTCAGCTCCAGACTATAGAAACTGTGTACCCTGAATAAACTGCTCAGTTTTTCTCTTTACCTTGTAAATCCCTCTGTGGAGGCAGAATGTTAGTACTGTAGAGTTGTGAGGATTAGACAGTGTGTTTCTGGTAAGTCACATGCAGGAGGAACTCTACAGTTGGACATTCTTAACTATTTGCAGTCTAATGATATCTAACAGTTGGAAAAAATTTCATCACCAATGACAAGTCATGCAATATTTTTTGTGTGGATATTTGAACAATACTATAAGATCAAGAATCAATACAACAAAGGTCACTCTCTATCAGGTTTTTCTACAAAGTCTGTCAGAGTTAAAAACAATGCCCAAGACAACAACCCAAGGCATCCAATCAATGACAGAAAGACGATATAGTCCATGTTTTCAAGGCTGATCTGTCTCCAGAAGGCATTTAACAATTTTCATGTATGCACGTGGCCTCTGTTTATGAGGTAAGCTTACCACTTAGAATTTCTCACAATAACGTATCTTCCTAAGGCAGAAGCAGATATCTCTCTGATAAATGATAGCTGTCTTGTTTAAGGGAAATCAATAAATTATTCAAAGAAAATTGTATTAAAATTTCGGGGGAATGAAGTAGCAAAATAGTATTGCTCTGTAAATCCTTCAGCAATTTAACCATAACAAACCACCTCATTATGCAAAAGAATTTTAAAAAATGTCACACAAAGGAGTTAGAATCATTGGATTCCAGGTAGAGAGACTTAAGAGTTTTATCCAGCTCATATTCTTGTTTTATGGATGAGACAAGTGGGTCCCTGACTGGACACAGCAGTGTTTAACCTGAAAGCAGTGCCTGTGTTCGCTAGCTCAGAGCTTCTCTAATTACTACTACCATGCAGTATAAACACTACACATCTACTGAATTACAGATCTTCAGAAGCTTGGCAAGCGGAATGCACTTTTTAATAAGAATGAACACATGCTAGCATTTTCTCTCCTTTATCCACTCCTCTTTCTAAAGCCCGTCCACAGCTTCAGAAGTGCAGGGCTCATAGAACAGACTAGTCTGTGCATCTGCTTTACTCTTGACTGTAGGACAAGAGCCCCATACAAGTGCATTCTTCATAAATAGTTTCTCTGAAACTGAAAACATAGAAAGATGATTCTGTTTTAGTTTGGGATGAGTGAAAGAGAATGCTCATGCTGGGGCAACCACATTCGGCCCCTACAAGCAAAAATGCTAACCTTGGGAAAGTTTGATAAGACAGAGAGATTTGATCACAACGAACAGAGAGCGTCTTGACTAAAAAACACCAAGAGACAACAGAGCACTTGGGGCTTGAAGGCTGTTGCAAACACATTATAGCATTGAGTGCAGTGACAGCTGGAGACAAGTTCTTCCCAGTACTCGTGGGACACTGGGGCACAAAATGTCAATGAATTCAAGATTCTATTCAGCTAATATATCTTTTCTGGCCACAATAGTACAATATTTGGAAATTAATAAATTTATGACTAAAGGAACACAAACAAAAAATTAAATAGAATCCTCTTCATTAACAAAGAATCAAAGCAGAAATAAAGCGACATTAAAAAGAACCGAGAACAAAACTGAAAACCTTGACATAGCAAACTTCTATGATACAGAAAAATTGGTTCTAGGAATAAAATTCAGTTCAATAAATATGTACATAAAACAAAAGACAAAATACAAACTATTTAATTTCAGACCACGGGGAGCTAGAACAAAGAGGGAAAACTAATTTTGAAGATAACAGAGGACTGCACACAAACTAGAACAGAAATGAAGGAAATAAAAACCAGAAGGAAAATGAGAAAGAATGGTGAGACAGAGTTGGCTTTTTAAAAGACAATTAAACAAACCACAGGTTATATTAAACTACCCTCTACAAAAAAAGACAAGGACTCAATAAATAAAATTATTGTGTAAAACAACGCATTATAACACATGACAGATATAAAGAATCTTAAGAGGCTTCCATGAAGAATTACACAATAGTGAACTGAATAATTTCTTGTAATGTACAACCTACTTAATCAAAAAGAAATAGACTATCCAAACAGACAATAACTCTGAAGGTTATTGAGTTGTTAATTATTTTCCTTTCAATAGAGAAAACCACAGGGCTATACAGATGGCTTCACTGGTGAAATCTCTGAACATTTAAAGAATTGCTGACAAGTTTTGTAGTGCTTTTGTTGAACAACTATTTTGTACTTTTGTTGAAATATTATGAAACTTGTCTTATGAGACTGCATTTTTCTCATATTAAGGTCTGGTAAGAACCCAACAAAAAAACACTATTTTATGGCAAGATCCTTAAAAAGCACAGATGCACAAGCCTTCAGTATGGGAACAACAAGCAAAGTACCAAAGTGGGTTGAGCAAAGAGCACAGAACATCTATCAGGATTTGTCTGTGGATGAAAGGTAGCTTAGCAAGCTTATCAATTAACCAGAAATGCAGAGTAAAAATGTTAAAACTGGTAACATTGCATTCTCAGTGTGTACAGGAAAGTAAGTGATGAGGTTTTAAGCTATTTCATTATAAACTGTTTCTGCAGCATTTTCATAATAAGGCTTAAAATAAAAATTAAATTGAAAAATTGAAGGAGCATGCATCAACATAATGAAGGTTCTATTTGACCAGCCCAGAGCTATTTTCCTACTTTGTGCTAAAAATTTGAAAATGCTAACAGTAATTTGAGAACCAGGCAAGAATTCTCAAAGTTCAGCACACTCTTGAAGATTGTAGCCTGAGGTATAAGAGAAAAGGTTTAAAATCTTCTATATTGAAAAGAAAATGAAGTTGGGAATGGTGGGGTATGGGAGGTCCTTCTGTCTATGTGTTGCTTTTATTGGTTAATGAATAAAGAAACTGCTTTGGCCTATATCAAGGAAGAATGTAGATAGAAAGCAAAAACTAAACTAAATGCTGGGAGAAAGAGTGTGGTGTTATGTAATGTAAAGAGAAGTCATGTAACCCCACTGGAGACAGAACCTGGAACATTACCTGGTAGGTCACAGCCTCAGGTGATATTCAGACTGCTACTAGATGGGTTAATTTAAGGTATTAGTTAGTCAGAAATATGCTTAAGCTATTGACCAAGCAGTGATTTAATTAATACAGTTTCTGGGTGGTTATTTTGGGAGTCTGAGCAGCCTGAAACAAACAAGCAGACTTTCCTACAGTATAGTGCACCTTTAATCCCAGTGAAGGCAGAGGCAGGCAGATCTCTGTGAGTTCAAGGTCAGCCTGGTCTACAAATGGTTAGTTCCAGGACAGCCAGGGATACACAGAGAAACCCTATCTCAAAGAAGAAAGAAAGAATAAAAGAAAGGAAGGAAGGATGTATGAAAGGAAGGAAGGAAGGAAAGAAAGAAGAAAGAAAGAAAGAAAGAAAGAAAGAAAGAAAGAAAGAAAGAAAGAAAATGAATCAATGTGTGCTACCCATAGAGACTATGGTCTCCCCCCACCACAACACTCTAATGGCCTTGCCCCTTTATCCCTCAAAATAAAATAAAGCAGGAATTTAAATACAACAAAGGATGCAAAGATTAAAAAAATTGAGTTCAGTAATGTTGGAGGCTACAAAATTGTCATGCACTACACAGATGTATTTCTGTACACTGACAAAGAACTATTGAAACTACAAATAAACACTAATCAATATATGATATCATTAGAAATAATTTACTGGGAACAAATTCAACTCAAGGATGCAAAATTCTAAATACTAGACATTGTTAGACAGTGATGATAAGAACTGAAGGAGATGCAAATACACATGTGACCATGTGTCTGAGTAATGAATGTTCTTTAAATTAATCACAAAGCAATCTGTAGATCACCTATGATCCTTGTAACATTCCAGTGATAGTTTCTTAGAAATAGAAAAGCAATCATAAGATTTTTGTTTGGAATTGTAAAAGCTCAAAAAAAAAAAAAGAACAAAAACAAAAACATTAGGAAGAGCAAAATGCAGCAGGGGGTCTCAGCGTTTTATACTTCAAACCTTATTATAAGGCTAAAGCAATCCAATCAATATGTCACTGACATTAAACCATAAACATAACAATCACTGTGGAGAGCTGAGATACAAACTCATACAAACTGAGCATTCCAGCTTGATTCCTGTTGCTGTGATAAACACTGAGACCAAAAAGCAACTTAGGGAGGAAAGTGTTTATTTGACTCACACTACCGAGGTCACCACCCGTCATCAAGGGAAAACAGTGCAGTAACTCAGATTCTTGAGGAAGGAACTGAGATGCTGAAGTAGAGGACATGGAGGAACACTCTTGACTGGTTGACTTGCCCTGGCTTTCTTGGCTATGTTTCTTATAAAGTCCAGGACCATCTGCCTAGGGATGTTGCCACATCATGTGTGCTGGGCCCTCTACATCACATATCAATTTAGAAAATATATGGTCATAGGCCAGTCTGATGTAGGCAGTTCCTCATTTGACTTTACCTCTTCCCAGATCACTCAAGTTTCTATTCAATTGACAGCCGAGGGTAACTGTGACACATAGTTAATGGTCTTTTACAAAGAGCCAAGAATACACACTAGAGACAGGGTATGCACCTCCATAAGGATGGTTGCTGAAAAAGGAGTCTCCCAACACAGAGAAGGAAAGTAAGCCCTGTGGTTGACATCATTTACAGAACTGACTCTAATGGGAATATATACTTAAATATAGAATCCAAAATCAGAAATGGAAAAAGACCTCTATCACTGGTCTTCATAACATTATGTTATTATTATTATTATTACTATTATTATTACACCAAAGCAGAGGGAACCACAACAAACATTGGGTCGTACTACATTTTACTGCAACTTCCTGCACAATGAAAGAAAGAAACTGCTGAAGACTACTAAGTAGGAGAAAATACCCAGCCACACACTTGAATTCTGTGGGCAAGTCATAAAATCCAGTACTGACACCTGACTAAAAATGGTAAAAGTGGCAAATTAACATTTATAGAAACATAACCACATAAATATGACCAAGGCAGATCTTAAAAATTGCTGGGTAGCACTGATCTTCAAGAAAGGCAACTCCACAGTGAGATGTCACTCATGCCAAGGTGACGGAAAAGTAAAATGACATGAGATGAACAGCAGTGGGGAGCTGTGAAGACAGAAATTCCTAAACACATCTACTGAGGATATCAATTATTATATCAATGACAGAGCACACTACCGAATTACCTTAAAATTAATAATTAAACCACTTCATGATTCAACAATCCCAGCTCTGGTAGCCTGCCTGTGAACTAATACGACAGCTCTCCCTCGTGTTCCCTGTGGATCATCTAGTGAAAAAGTTATGGAAACAAACTAATTGTCCATGGACTGGTGAAGCCCTGCACATGTACAGTATGTTTGTGCAATATTCTATCATTCAGCGCTGGGTGTTATATGACAATATGAGTGAATATGAAGACACTGAGGTCAGTGAAACAAGTCAGACCTAGGAGAGCTGTAGTCCCTGTGAAATATGGAATGTTGACTTCTCTGACACAGAAACACAATGGTGGTTCCCTGAGTAATTCAGAGTAACTGGCAGATCCGAGTTATAAGACAGAGAATTGTAAAGATTGCATGTTCAACCTCACTTAGTCAGCAAAACTGTATCGTTTGCAAAACAAAAGTGTGGAGAAGCAGAGTTAATTTTTGCTTGGGTTGTTCTGGTTCTGTTGAAGATAGCCCAATCATTACCTTAAGTTCAACTTGATACTACAGAACTGTAAGGAAAACCTTTGATGATCTCAGGAATTCTAGGAGACCAATCATAAATGAGTATTTTCTGAATGGAAGCAGAGAAAATACAGAAACTCCAAACATGAACAATTATTCTACACAAAGGTATATGCCAAACCTTTACCGAGTACGGCATGCATCCTCTAGCAAGTGTGTAAGTTTCTAGTTATGAGCTAACATACAAGAAAACTTGACTTCCATTGCTTTTATATAAAGCTGGAAATGAACTCTGCTCTCTTCTCACACGCAAAGCTATTCGAAGCAGGAGAAACATCTGGTATTACACCTTGATTTTATTTAATGTATATGGCAGATATGTTTGAAAAAATTTCAGTAAGGATGCATTTGTAAGTTTTCAACCAATAGTGAGAGTTTTATCAGGTCTTTCTCTTACATTGATAGCTCTCTAGTAATGACATGGAGACTTTTTCTTAATTCTGTGAGCTTGACTTAGCTTAGCTTGTTCCCAACTATCTCTTACAACTGAAATTATCCCATTTATATTCATCTATGCTCTGCCACGTGGCCCATTACTGCTCCTCAGTACCTTGGTACTGTTTGGCTGACTTCCTCTGCATCTGGCTGGCTAATCTCCTGCACCTCAGATTGTTTCGTAGAGTTCCTATCTCTCTTTAGAAGTCCCACCTATCCTCTCCTGCCTAACTATTGGATGTTCAAATCTTTATTAAACCATTCAGAAGGTGCTTTAGGCAGGTGAGGAAGGACAATTACACATCTTTATACAGCATACAAAAATTATCCCAACAGAGAGTAGATGGAGAAAACTGTTCACAACACATGCATATTCCACAGCACCCTGCTACAGACAGAGCAATTCAATCACTGTGTTCATGAGCAGAAGAGTACTTATATCCCATAATAAGGAACTATGCAAAAGTTGTTATAATATATAAAGCTGTATATGGCATGTATTTGGTGTTTGAACTGGTTAGTAATTTTTCATGTCTTTAAGTATGGCATGTATCATTATATTTATATGAATTTTTAAGAATTTTTCTCATTTGTTGAATTTTGAATTACAGGAATGGACTATAGAAATAAGATAATGATTTTTATTTAAATAGTGTCTCACCACGTTGTCTAGGTTTGCTTTGATCTGGAATATTCTGGCTGGTTTAATGGAAAAAATTATTTTTAGGTAGAAGTTTACTGCATTGCAGAGGGCTCTAGCCATGTGCACAGAGCATAGTAGTTTATTTGCTGACTCAATATCCACATTAAGCAATGTTCACCTCCCTAGAAACATCCCTGGCTGGGTCTCTGAGTGAACATGGGGAAAGTAGGACCCCTGGTGACTTCTGCCTCAGCAACAACTAGGACACTATAAAAGGACAGGAGAGACATTGGTCAAAGGACAGACAGTGGCCTTGTTTACAGCTGAAGTAAGACAGTGACTAATAGACCTATAGAGAAGGTCCATGCCCACATTCTGAGTGGAAAAGAAGAGGTATGGGGTACCGGCTTCAGAATAGTTAAATGTTTATTTATGTGGTCTACCCTACAAGATTCGGCTCATTTTTCACATATGACTAAGATGAAATTTTCCCATTCAGTTACATGTTGGCCGTGGTCTGCCTCAGTGTCAAGATCCTCAATGAACTGATGTGGTTTTAACCAATACTCTTGGACCCTCAGCAACTGCTGACTTTATGAGACTTTGATCAGAAAGTCTCTGATTTTATTATCAAGACTTTGATTTTTCTTCCAAGTAAGTGTCTGCTAAACTAAACAGCCCTGTCAATATTATAAACATTCCTGCTTTAGCTTATTAACATGTTTCTTTATACTCTTTTCTTACTGATCAACCCAGATTTATTTCTACGGATCCTAGTGTCCTTCAGGTACATTTCTCATTTCTCCTGTTCTTTGCTGCCTCTATTATTCATTGCACAGATTATTCTCTAAGAACCAGTTCTGCCTGTCTTTCTCATTATTTCTTTTTACATATGTTCATAGTGTAAAATCTCCTTTTAAATTTCTAGGAGCGCTCAGTGTAATGTTTTCCATAATATATTATAAAAGTTTGATAATTCAAAAGATTTATAATTTAAATTTAACATAAGTACTAATGAGAAATCAAAAAAAACACACACTTTTGATATTTTAATGTGCTCTATTTTTGGAAGAAAATACAAATGATTGGAAGTTCTCATGTAACCTGGAGTGAGTGCTGACACATTCTAGGAGTTTAATTACTGTTATTCTGATGAATAAAAGAATAATTGCTAAAGTAGGCTTGTTGGTCTTAGAATTTCTGTTGCATTTTTAACATTTAGTCAAAATAGCTGCTACACCATGAGTATGAAAATGCCAGTTTCTGAAGCTTATGCTATGAGATATGGGAGTGTCAGGAAGACATAAGTACAGTAACAAATCTAACTCAACAAGAAGAAGGAAAGTCAGGCACTCCCAGGGCACACATCTGTAATCCCAGCACGTGAGAAACACAGGCAAGAGGAGCTGGCCTAAGGGAAGTTTCATAGTGAGTTTGAAGCCAGCCTGGATTACATGAGCTGCTGTCTGAAAATGATGAAAAGAGAAAATGGGATTGGGAGTTTATAAGAGAAGCAGAATTATGTAAGTGGACAGTTGGATGGCTGTGCTCTAGGCAGAGGCCTTCTCATGGTGGTCACAAGCTTAAGCAGGGGCTCAGAAATGAGGTCTTTTTAGTGACCAATGGGACAATGGATACTGCAAAACAGTGGAGGTTTGGAAGACAGAATGAGTAGACTGAATGGGGTCATGAATGAGTGCACAGGATATATAAAAACTGAAATTGAAGTCTCAAATAAACTGTACAAGTGTAAATATGCAAAACGGCATGCAGAAGTCTTCTTTGTGCTACAAGGTCTGTCCAGATGAAGCCTCTGGTACAACTCAGTTATTGGAGCTGATGTTACTGCAATTTGTAGTAGCTCAGGCGAATCCAGAACCTTTCTGCTCTTGGATGATTTGTCTGGTGACCCCTAAACAGAAGCTCTGTAACAAGAAAAAACAAATGGCTGTAAGGAGTCATTTAAGCAATTCACTCTCCCTGTTAGCTTATTTGAGGGCATGAGGAGTCTTGGCCCTGACCCTTGCCTTATTAGTTCTGATGCAAAGATTCACATTGAAAAGTAGCAAGGCTAATGTCTTTAGATGAAGTATCATTTGAAGTTTGCAAATAAATGTGGGCTTCTCAGTAAGCCTGATTTCAGGGGTGAAAGTACAGAAAAGAGCCACAGCTGGAGTAAGGTGGGAGCTTCTCTAAGCCCACACTCACTACCCTAGGCCATCTGTCCCCCTAGGGGATGAGGCTCTGATTACAAGGACTCCAAATTACTGTTATAATTTTTATGATAGCCTCATTTGCAGTGATTTCATTTGGCCTGCAGAAACAGCATTATGGGCAGTTGTGACCACCATCACTAAAAACTTAATGAGGATAAAATTGATTTCATCAATTTCCTGTCACCATTCAGCTTAAGCTCTCAAAACCTGCTGTTTATGTAACTTCTCTTTCCTAGTAAAGAAAGTCTCGATCTCTGTTGTCCTTGCAGTCTTTGAGAAAATTGCTGGACTCTAATCACTCCTGGGGGAAGCAATGGAGCAATGCTGCCTAGGCTTGTGGAAGCACTTAATAATCTGTACAGTGACTGTGATATCATGTTTTATGTCAATGTGGTAGTTTGAATGTAATTCGCTGCATAATCTCATAGGGAGTGTGGTGTGGGAAGTCCTTCTGCATATGTGTTGCTTTTATTGGTTAATGAATAAAAAATCTGTCTTGGACCATGATATGTAGAGAAGAGCTAGGCAGAAAAAGCTAAATTGAATGCTGGGAGAAAGAAAGCAGAATCAGGAGAAGCCATGTAGCCTCATCATAGAAGGACACTGGATGGAACTTTACCCAGTAAGCCACAGCCATGTGACGATGCAAAGATCAATAAAAATGGGTTCAATTAAGATGTAAGAGCTAGCTAAAAAGAAGCTCGAGCTAATAACCAAGCAGTGATTTAATTAATACAGTTTCTGTGTGGTTATTTTGGAGCTGAGTAGCCAGCCTCCTACTAAAGGAGTGTCACTATTAGAAGTTGTGGTTTTTGTTGGAGTGGGTGTACCTTGTTGGAAGTAGTGTGTCCCTGTGGGTGTGGGCTTTGAGGTTCCCTATGCTCAGGATGTTGCCCAGAGTCTCAGTGGATTTCCTATTGCCTGCAAGACATAGGACTCTCAGCTACTCCTCCATTACTACATCTGCCTGCAAGCCACCATGATCCCTGTCATGATTATAAGTGCATACCCCCCGATTAAACATTTTCCTTTATAAGAGTTGCCATGGTAACAATGTCTCTTCACAGTAATAGAAGCCCTAACTAAGACAGTCAGAAACCTCTGCCTTTTTCTTTATTATTTACTGGGAGCCTTGCTTCTGCAACAAATGATCATATTCATTTTTGAAACTCAGCAACGAGGTTCTAGCCAATGAGAATGGGGTAGAGGATATTGAAACTTTATAAAAATTCATTCTTTGTCCTAAATGCTTGAGGTATAATCATAAGGCTGCAGTATTGCAGCTGTAGTGTGAACCTAAGTCAGTTCTGTGGTAAGACGCGCAGGCAGCGTTGTCAGTTCTGTGTACAGACACATGGTCAGCAGTCTCATTTCGATAGAGGGGTCAGTCACACACATGAAACAGCTTGAAGCTGTGTCTTTGGTTTGGATTGGCACCATTGTCCTGTGTGTCTGTGTATTGCTGTGTTTTTGTCCTGACTTAAAATGACACTGACGATATAGGACAGACTTAAATCATGACTTCTTTGACTTTGATATTGTGATCACGTACAGGACTTTAGAGATAGGGCCATAAACATAGGGGTATATTTTCATCACTGCCTTAAACATTTCATGAAAAGGAGTCAGCCTTGGTCCTAAGCATGAGGCTGTGGGGCAGCATGCTGTATGGCTGGGTGGCTGGGCTATGCAGCCTTGTTGTTGCAATGTAGCAAGGCCATCAGCCACAGTTGTAGGAGGTGGATGTGCCCCAATAGGATTTCAAACACTAAACAAGAGAATCTGGGGTTAATTGCTATGGCTTGGAAGGTTTAAACAGCCTTTTCCCCACCCCCAAGCTGTATACCACTCATGCTGGTAGATGAGTTCCCTCTGCTTGCCCTGGGGGCTGCATGCTGCATGCTTCAGCTTCTGGTCAAACCTGACCAAGGTTTGGCTCCACGGGTCAAGGACTCTTTCAGATTCAATGGGTTATAAATATCTGTCATCATTTATAGGGGCTAGTTGTAAATTTTATTGGTTAATGTACAAAAAAAAACCTTCTATTGGTCTCAAATGTTTCCCACTGGTACATGATTTATGTGATGTAAATTTAAAGGTTTTTTGTTATAGTATATGCATGTTTCTGCTCCTGTTTAAAATATTGTAGCCATACACTATAAAAAGTTGTAAAACGGGATGTAAACTACGTTTGCTGTGGTTTCTCATAAATGCAAATACTGAATATGCTTGTTTTGTTAAAAAGTTTGTCTATGTAAGTTATCTTGCAAGCATGGAGCTGAAAATGATCTATGTTTGCTGTTACAAGCCTGACTTCAGAAATTTATCACTGAGTTCCGATTACTAAATTTGGGTTAGCAAAAATTCAGATAACTTTTTGGTATAGATAATGTTAAAATTGCTATATGCTGTTTTTTTTTTAATTAAAAAGCTGCCTTTAGAATTGTATTATGGATCTTCCTTTGTTAGATCCATGTTTCATTTACTTAAAATCTATGCATAGGTAATTGAAAAAAACAAAAGGCATAATTCCTGGTGTAGGAGGTCCTTCTGTGTTTGTATTGCTTCCATTGGTTGAATAAAGAGACTGTCTTAGCCTTCTGATAGGGCAATTAGATAGCCAGAGTAGACAGATCTGGATGCTAGGAAGAAGGGCAGACAGAGAACTGCCAT
The DNA here is from genome assembly GCF_950005125.1 of Chionomys nivalis. NCBI lineage: Eukaryota > Metazoa > Chordata > Mammalia > Rodentia > Cricetidae > Chionomys > Chionomys nivalis. The sequence continues at coordinate 46,132,052 of NC_080108.1, forward strand.
GGAGACAGCCACCAGGTCAGAAATGTTGAATCTTTCCCGGTAAGCCACGACCTCGTGGTGAAATACAGATTATTAGAAATGGGTTAAATCAAGATGTGAGAGTTAGCAAAGAAGAGGCTAAATATAATGGGTCAGGTAGTAATTTAATTAATACAATTTCTGTGTGGTTATTTCGGGGGTTAAGCTAGCTGGGCAGGATGCAATTAGTGCCTCCTACAACAATTGGTGCCTCTATGTGGTCGACTAACTCCACATAAAACCAGAGAGGGCTTGAAAAGGAATTCTAGACACAAATATGGAGTATAACACAGCCTTTTTCTGTTTGCTGGTGGGCTGCCACAGAGAAATTTTACTGACTCAGCAGACACAGGAGGAAAAAAGCCATGTTATTTTAAAATGTGGCTGCCTGGGCTGTGCCGCCAGAGCAAACTCCAGCTATAAAATATTTCAATGACATTAGTGGGCCCCGGGTGTTTCTGTGCCCACTAAGGTTGGGAGGAAAGTGGCTGAGATCATGCCTGTGACTCAATGCTCCCTGCCTGGGCAGACAGTGGAATCATGTCTACTAGGCATACACAAGCAGGAGAGCATAGCGGATTTCTGTTACCATATAGAGAGATGTTTCCAGGCTGCATAGTGCTCTGCATGGCAGATTTGGCTGTAACTCAAATAAAAACAGTTTATGTGCTGCATGCTCATTCTCAGAGTTAAAGTGCTGAGTGTGGCTTCTACCTGGCAGCCCCAGAGCTAGCAGAAATGGTATGTCCATCATTTTGAAATTGGAGAAAGGCAGAGCCAACATCCAGAGTAGCTGCAATCAAGCTGCTTAGTGTTTTAAAAGCTCTTCAAGACAGTAGAGAATTAAGGACATTGCAAAAGGACAGATTCAGACATAAAAAATCCTCTACATGGGTCACACTGTTAAATAAAGGTACATAGTAGGTTTAAAAGAGAAAAGAAATAAAGATTATCAAGAGTTATAAAATAAAGTTAATGATTTAAAAAAAGTCTTTAAAGAAAGAGTAAAGTAATTGAGTAAAAATAAGCCAACAAAAATGGAAATTTCACAGAGAGTTTGGATTCTGTGTATTATTGTGTTTTTTTTTTTAATTTTTTGACTATAAAGGAGCTAAGTACAGAGAGACATTTCATTGTATGGGCTAAGCTAAACTAGCATGGATATTATAAAGGTATAATGACTTCAGAATTTGGATCTAAAGATATGATGCTTTGGAAAAGAGGTTCTTCTTTTGTTTTCACAGAAGATGAGACCCTGTGTATTGCTTCTAGACAAATATGGTTTGATAGACCATGCCCTCCTGAAAGGTTGCTGTTAATACCCTCAAAAACTTACTTTGCTCAACTGCTGACTGAGATGAACCTAGCACACAGGTTATACAATGAAAGACCTGATTAACAGTACCCCCATTCAGCACGAAACAGTTTGGAGAGAAAAAACTGTGCCCATATTCCCAAATATTGTTTATAAATGTTCTTTTACTTTAAAGGGGGATATGATATAGATCTGAATAATTTGCATTGTTACGAATCTTGGTTTACTGATACTAATTTAAGGACAATTTTGTTATATACATATTTCTGATCTTGATTGAGGTATTGTTATTGTATAGTTCATTTAAAAGATGTAATGTACTGCCTGCCCCCTACTTCCCTGGGTCCCTGGCTCATTGGGGCTACCAGGAGTCCCTGTGTAGGTGATGAGAAGTTCTATCTGGACGGGTGACTGTGTGCTATCCTAGGCAGACTGTCCCGGTAGAGAGCACAAATGCCCTCCCCCAGCTTCTGCTGCAGGGCTTTCTTTCCTACATATGCGCTCCCACCCCACCCCCAAGCCTGCCTTGCCTGCAGGGTCCTTTGCTGTGGAACAGTTTCCTGCCCTTTCACTAAGGCTACCAACCCAGAGCAGTGAGTGCCGGACTAGAGGGCAGGCCTCAAGGTCCCCACCAGGGAACGTGGGCCCCTGCTGCTGGGGCTGCAGTGTCTACTGTGCTCTCCTGGACCTGCTCTGCCTGCCCCCTACTTCCCTGGGTCCCTGGCTCAATGGGGCTACCAGGAGTCCCTGTGTAGGTGCTGAGAAGTTCCATCTGGACGGGTGAGTGTGTGCTATCCTGGGGCAGACTGTCCCAGTAGAGAGCACAAACACTACACTAAGGCTACCCAACCACAGCAGTGAGTGCCTGCCTAGCGGGCAGGCCTCAGCAACCCCCAAAAGGGAGCGCAGGCACCTCCAGCTTGTACTGCAGTGTTGCCTGTGTTCTATTCGACCCCGCCCTACCCGTTGCATTTGCCCTTCTTTCCGCAGGTCATTGGAATACCAAGCGTCCCTGTGTTGGTGTTGAGGAGTTCATCTGGAAGGGAACGGTTCCTGCCCCTACACTGAGGAGATACACCCAGAGAGTTAGTCACAGCAAAGACTGGTCCAAGACACCAGGCCTCTCCTGGCTCCATTTGAAGGAAAAGATGGGCAGGCGCCAATGCAAGAATTCCCCCAACAACTTGAAAGGCAACGTGACATCACCAGAATCCAGGAATCCCGAAATAAGAAGTGTAACCCTAATCCAGAAGAATTAGAAGAATTCGACTCAAAAGTGAATTATATGAAAATAATAGAGGACCTTAAACAGGAGGTGAAAAACTGCCATAATCAATTAGAGATTACAAACAAAAAGGTAGAGGAAATGAATAAATCTCTCAAAGATATCCAAGAAAACCAAGAGAAAAAGGAAAAAGTAATCAAACAGGTAAGGGAAACGGTTCAAGACTTGAAGAATGAAGTAGAAGTAATAAAGAAAACACAAACCGAGGGAAGGATGGAGATGGAAAATTTGGATAAACGAACAGGAACTACAGAGACAAGTACCACCAACAGATTACAAGAGATAGAAGAAAGAATCTCAGACACTGAAGATACCATAGAGAAAATAAACACTCTGATCAAAGAAAACAGCATAAACAACAAATTCTCATTACAAAACATTCAGGAAATCTGGGACACAATAAAAAGACCAAACCTAAGAATAATAGGGATAGAAGAAGGAGAAGAAGTACAGCTCAATGGTCCAGAAAATATATTTAATAAAATTATAGAAGAAAACTTTCCCAACCTTAAGAAAGATATTCCTTTGAAGGTCCAAGAAGCATACAGAACACCGAATCGACTGGATCAAAAAAAAAAAAACATCTCCTCGTCATATAATAATCAAAACAAAAAACATACAGAATAAAGAAAGAATATTAAGAGCTGCAAAGGAAAAGGGCCAAGTTACCTATAAAGGTAAACCTATCAGAATTACACCTGATTTCTCTATGGAAACCATGAAAGCCAGAAGGTCCTGGATAGATGTACTGCAAAAACTAAGAGACCATGGATGCAAGCCCAGACTACTATACCCAGCCAAGCTTTCGTTCACTATAAATGGAGAAAACAAAGTTTTCCAGGATAAAAACAAATTTAAACAATACGTAGCCACAAATCCAGCCTTACAGAAAGTAATAGAAGGAAAATCACAAACCAAGGAGTCCCACAATGCCCAAAATAACTCAGACATCTAATGACCCTTCACCAGCACAACTTGAAGAAGGGAAAAACACAAACTCTACTACAGAAAGAAAGAAAGAAAGAAAGAAGGAAAGAAAGAAAGAAAGAAAGAAAGAAAGAAAGAAAGAAAGAAAGGAAAAATGACCGGAGTTAACAACCAGTGGTCATTAATATCACTTAATATCAATGGACTCAACTCACCTATAAAGAGGCACAGGCTAAGAGATTGGATACGAAAACAGGATCCAACATTCTGCTGCTTACAAGAAACACACCTCAACGACAAAGACAGACGTCTACTCAGAGTAAAGGGCTGGGAAAAGGTTTATCAAGCAAACGGACCTAAGAAACAAGCAGGTGTGGCCATACTAATTTCTAAGAAAGTTGACTTCAAACTAAAATCAATAAAAAGAGATGGAGAGGGACATTTTTTTACTCATAACAGGAACAATTCACCAGGATGAAGTCTCAATCCTGAATATATATGCCCCTAATATAAAAGCACCCACTTATGTAAAAGAAACGTTACTAAAACTCAAGGCAGTCATCAAACCACACACGCTAATAGGAGATTTCAACACTCCTCTCTCACCAATGGACAGGTCAATCAGACAGAAACCTAACAGAGAAATAAGAGGATTAAGGGAGGTAATGAATCAAATGGACTTAACAGACATCTATAGAACATTCCACTCAAATAAGAAGGAATATACCTTCTTCTCTGCAGCTCATGGAACCTTCTCGAAAATAGACCACATACTCAGTAACAAAGCAAACTTACACAGTTACAAAAAATATCCGTAACCACCTGTGTCTTATCAGATCACCATGGATTAAAGTTAGAATTCAACAACAATGCTATCCCCAGAAAGCCTATGAACTCATAGAAACTGGACAGTCAACTACTGAACCACACCTGGATCAAGGAAGAAATAAAGAAAGAAATTAAAGTCTTTCTTGAATTCAATGAAAACGAAGACTCAACATATTCAAACCTATGGGACACTATGAAAACAGTGCTAAGAGGAAAGTTCATAGCATTAAGTGCCCACTTAAAGAAAACGGAGAAAGCACACATTGGAGACTTAATAGCCCACCTGAAAGCTTTAGAAAAAAAAGAAGCAGACTCACCTAGGAGAAGTAGAAGACTCGAAATAATCAAATTGAGGGCTGAAATCAACAAAATAGAAACACAGAAAACAATCCAAAGAATCAATGAAACAAAAAGCTGGTTCTTGGAGAAAATCAATAAGATTGATAAACCCCTATCCAAACTAATCAAACGACGGAGAGAGAATACGCAAATTAACAAAATCAGAAATGAAAAGGGAGACATAACCACAGACACAGAGGAAATTCAGAGAATCATTAGATCTTACTACAAAAACCTGTATGCCACAAAATTGGAAAACGTAAAAGAAATGGACACTTTTTTAGATAAGTACCATATACCAAAGTTAAACCAGGACCAGGTGAACAATCTAAATAGACCTCTTAGTCGCGAAGAATTACAAGTTGTTATAAAAAACCTCCCCACCAAAAAAAGCCCAGGTCCAGACGGCTGCAATGCAGAATTCTACCAGAACTTCCAAGAAGACCTAATACCTATACTCCTTAATGTATTTCACAATATTGAAACAGAGAAGTCATTGCCAAATTCTTTTTATGAAGCTGAAGTTACTCTGATACCAAAACCACACAAAGACACAACCAAGAAAGAGAACTACAGGACAATCTCACTCATGAACATCGACGCAAAAATACTCAATAAAATACTGGCAAACCGAATCCAAGAACACATTAGAAAAATTATCCATTATGATCAAGTAGGCTTCATCCCAGAGATGCAGGGCTGGTTCAACATACGCAAATCTATCAATGTAATCCATCATATAAATAATCTGAAAGAAAAAAACCATATGATCATTTCATTAGATGCGGAAAAAGCATTTGACAAAATTCAACATCCCTTTATCATAAAGGTCTTAGAGCGATTAGGAATACAAGAGTCGTTCCTAAGTATAATAAAAGCTATTTATAGCAAGCCGTCAGCTAACATCAAATTAAATGGAGAGAAACTCAAAGCTATTCCACTAAAATCAGGAACACGACAAGGTTGTCCACTCTCTCCATACCTCTTTAATATAGTGCTTGAAATTCTAGCAATAGCAATAAGACAACATAAAGTGATCAAAGGGATTCAAATTGGAAAGGAAGAAGTTAAACTTTCATTATTTGCAGATGATATGATAGTGTACATAAGCGAGCCCAAAAACTCCAGCAAAGAACTCCTTCAGCTGATAAATACCTATAGTAGCGTTGCAGGATACAAGACAATTCCAAAAAATCAGTGGACCTCCTATACACAAAGGATAAGGAAGCAGAGATGGAAATCAGAGAAGCATCACCCTTCACAATAGCCACAAATAGCATAAAATATCTTGGGGTAACTCTAACCAAGGAAGTGAAGGATCTATTTGACAAGAACTTTAAGTCTATGAAGAAAGAAATTGAGGAGGATACCAGAAAATGGAAGGATCTCCCTTGCTCTTGGATTGGGAGGATCAACATAGTAAAAATGGCAATTCTACCAAGGGCAATTTATAGATTCAATGCAATCCCCATTAAAATCCCATCAAAATTCTTCACAGATCTTGAGAGGACAATAATCAACTTTATATGGAGAAACAAAAAACCCAGGATAGCCAAAATAAAGGATCGTCTGGAGACATTACCACCCCTGACCTCAAACTCTATTACAGAGCCTCAGTATTGAAAATAGCTTGGTATTGGCATAAAAACAGAGAAGTCGATCAATGGAACCGAGTAGAAGACCCTGATTTTAACCCACAAACATATGAACACCTAATTTTTGATAAAGGAGCTAAAAGTATTCAATGGAAAAAAGAGAGCATCTTCAACAAATGGTGCTGGCAGAACTGGTTGTCAATGTGTAGAAGAATGAAAATAGATCCATATCTATCACCATGCACAAAACTCAAGTCCAAATGGATTAAAGACCTCAATATTAGTCTGAACACACTGAACCTGATAGAAGAAACAGTGGGAAGTACTCTACAACATATGGGTACAGGAGATCACTTCCTAAGTTTATCCCCAGCAGCACAGACATTAAGGACAACATTGAATAAATGGGACCTCCTGAAACTGAGTAGCTTCTGTAAAGCAAAGGACACTGTCACTAAGACAAAAAGGCAACCCACTGACTGGAAGAAGATCTTCACCAACCCTGCAACAGACAAAGGTCTGATCTCCAAAATATATAAAGAACTCAAGAAACTAGACTTTAAAATGCTAATTAACCCAATAAAAAAATGGGGCACTGAACTGAACAGAGAATTCTCAACAGAAGAAATTCAAATGGCCAAAAGACACTTAAGGTCATGCTCAACCTCCTTAGCGATAAGGGAAATGCAAATTAAATCAACTTTGAGATACCATCTTACACCTGTCAGAATGGCTAAAATCAAAAACACCAATGATTGCCTTTGCTGGAGAGGTTGTGGAGAAAGGGGCACACTCATTCATTGCTGGTGGGAATGCAAACTTGTGCAACCACTTTAGAAATCAGTGTGGTGATTTCTCAGGAAATTTGGGATCAACCTACCCCAAGATCCAGTAATACCACTATTGGGAATATACCCAAGAGATGCCCCATCAAATGACAAAAGTATCTGTTCAACTATGTTCATAGCAGCATTGTTTGTAATAGCCAAAACCTGGAAGCAACCTAGATGCCCTTCAATGGAGGAATGGATGAAGAAAGTCTAGAATATATACATATTAGAGTACTACTCAGCGGTAAAAAACAATGACTTCTCGAATTTTGCGTGCAAATGGATGGAAATAGAAAACACTATCCTGAGTGAGGTATCCCAGACCCAAAAAGAGGAACATGGGATGTACTCACTCATAATCGGTTTCTAGCCATAAATAAAGGACATTGAGCATATAATTTGTGATCCTAGAGAAGCTAAATAAGAAAGTGAACCCAAAGAAAATCGTATAGTCATCCGCCTGGAGAGGGGAAGTAGACAAGATTGCAGGGCAAAAACTGGGAACTTGCGGGTGAGGTGGCATGGGGCAAAGGGGAAATGGGATGAGAAACGTGAGAAGGGGAGGATGGGAGGAGCTCGGGGGATTTGGATGGTTGGGATATAGGAAGTTTGGATATGGGAGCAGCGAAGTATATATCCTAACTAAGGGAGCCATCTTAGGGTTGGCAAAGAGACTTGACTCTAGAGGGGTTCGCAGGTGTCCAGGGAGATGTCCCCAGCTGGTACCTTGGGCAACTGAGGAGAGGGAACCTGAAATGACCCTATCCTATACTGATGAATATCTTACATATCACCTTAGAACCTTCATCTGGCGATGGATCGAGGTAGAGACAGAGACTCAATTTGGACCAACGGTCTGAGGTCTTAAGGTCCAAATGAGGAGCAGAAGGAGGGAGAACATGAGCAAGGAAATCAGGACCACGAGGGATGCACCCACCCATGTGACAGTGGATCTGATTTATTGGGAGCTCACCAAGGCCAGCTGGTCTGGGACTGAATAAGCATGGGTTGAAACTGGACTCTCTGAGCATGGCGGACAATGAAGGCTGATGAGAAGCCAAGGACAATGGCACTAGGTTTCGATCCTAATACATGAACTGGCTTTGTGGGAGCTTAGCCTGTTTGGATGCTCACCTTCCTGGGCCTGGATGGAAGTGGGAGGACCTTGGTCTTCCTGTAGGGCAGGGAATTTGGACTACTCTTCAGTATCGAGAGGGAGGGGGAATGGTGTGGGGGTTGGAGAAGAGTAGTGGGGATGGGGGGAGGGGAGTGGGGGGAGGGGGCAATATTTGGGAGGAGGGCAGGGAAATGGGAAACGGGGAGCAGGTGGAAATATTAATTAAAAAAGAATAAAAAATAAATAAAAGATGTAATGTATAATTGGGAAGTATAGGTTGTTAACGGATAATCATTTATAATAGTCAAGTTTGTAGTCATGTTAGCTAGATTTTCTAGATGTGCATAGATATATTTCAGTTAGGCATTCTTCATATCTTTCAAAGTCTACAGAATATGGCATTTAATGTTTTAATAACTTATGTTTTTTCATGACAATGAGACACGTCCGCTCCTGGCAGCACCAATCAACTTCTAGAGGAAGATGGACATCAAAGAGGCTCCTTATGGAGTTGGTTAGCCATTTGTGCAAGAAACTGCTCTTGCCTGGACTGTTGCATAAACTAAACACAAAAAAACCCTCAGAGAGAAGACTGCTGAACTTGCCTAAAGGTGAGATGGTCTTTTGGGGTTCCTGCTTCATGAAAGAATCTGCGAGACATTCTGCAGGACACAAAAGAAAATGACTGAACTGTCTTTAAAATGTCCTGCTTCATGGAAAAGTCTGCTTGATACTATGGGCCTGTAGGCTGAAGATGGATGCCTTAATGGTACAGAAGAACTTTGGGTGACTGTCCAGGCAGTGAGATGTCTCTGTCATTTCTAGAGTTTTGGAAGTTGCTTACTTCTTGCTTACTTAGATAATATTATATCCTTCTGGAGTCTTTGATGGAGTTGAAGAATGGATAGTTATAGTTTTCTTTAGTTATCATAAAATATAAAATAGATATAAATATTGTAACTATAATTCTTGCTTGATTACTGTTCTGTTATATGTAATTTTATTATGTTAAAGCTGTCTCTTTTGTTTTAACAGAAAAAGAGGAAATGGTATAAGAGGTCCTTCTGTATTTGTATTGCTTTCATTGGTTGAATAAAGAGACTGCCTTAGCCTTTTGATAGGGAAGTTAGATAGTCAGAGTAGACAGAACTGGATGTAGGGAAGAAGGGCAGATGGAGAACTGCCATGGAGCCAGCTGCCAGGTCAGAAATGCTGAATCTTTCCTGGTAAGCCACGACCTTGTGGTGAAATACAGATTATTAGAAATGGGTTAAATCAAGATGTGAGAGTTAGGCAAGAAGAGGCTAGATATAATGGGCCAGGGAGTAATTTAATTAATACAATTTCTGTGTGGTATTTCGGGGGTTAAACCAGCCAGGCAGGACGCAGCCCTTGCCTCCTACTACAAATTCCATTTTAAATTTTGGATTGTCATTTTGTTAGAGTTAAAAAATAATAAATGTCACATGATTTCACCACCATCTTTATCACATGGAGTGGGCCTAACAAATCTCCAAAATAGTTTAGATTGGGATAAATTTTTTTATAATGACTCATGTCCCTTTCTAAAATGTACTTTATTGTTGATATTCTTGATATTGCAAAAAAAAACACTTAAAAATTAATTTTTTAAGACTGTGAAACATCTGCGCTATAAAATGTTTTATATCGTTAAAAGACTAAAAATTAGGGTCAAAACCGTAGCACCAAAGACTAACCAAAGACAAAATTGTTCTTATCTTGGGATGCAGAAAACAATGACCTAAGCAGTTTGATAGAGGGCTTAGAACAGTGTCCAAGCCTATCAATCTTCATCTTTTGGAGGTTGTTGAACAGGGACAGTCTAGGACCACCTGCATGTCAGATGTTTAAACTGAGATCACAATATAGGCAAAACTGCAGTTGTAGCCTCCTTGTCTTTGGTAACGTTGTTGGGTTTAAGCTATTTGAATAAACTGAGTCATAAATTTTTGTATTGATACTAAGAGATTTAGACCTCCTCATCTGGGGAAAGAATGTTTCTATGTCAGTTACTCAGGGGTGAATAGAAACTCAGTGACCTTGTTAATGATAGAGACCAAAACACTCACAGGGAAGCTGGATGAAAGCTTGTTCAATTGGTCTCCTTGGTCAACAACCTTGATTCCAGCTCTAACAGGCCCCTAAAAATCCTGCTTCTTCTTATCAACAGATTTGACACCCTAGACAGACAGGACCCATGATCGAGTCCTGTCATTGGTACTTGTGAAGAGGGAAAAATAAAAAGCCAAGGGCAGCTTTCCCAGGTCAACTTATACACACCTGCCAAGATGGGTTCTATAGAGTGTCTCAGTTTACCCTAGGGCAATGCTAGCTCTTAGACTCCCTCCTGTTCCCATTTCCCCCTGGGGCCTGTTCCTTGCCTTTGTAAGAGACAGCATTAACAGCTAGACATAAACTTGTTCTGTGTTTATCCTCGGAATAACTAATTCAGTTTCCTTTTTAGCTTTAATTTAAAATAATTACAGAGTATGGAGTTCTAGTTTTGTAAAAGCTGCTAACTTATAGATTATTAGGAAATGAAAGTTAGCCAGTCATCTTAAAAGTACTGTTTTAAGTTTGACTTTAAAAACATAGACAGGAAACTAAATAAGGCTTATTACTTAAAACAAGTAATAAAAAAACAAAGTTTGTCTAATCAGACATACCTAGGCAACCTCATAGTTCAGAGATTTGAAGAATATGGCATTTAAAATGATAATTTAAAAAGCCTATCATAAGCCGGGCGATGGTGGCGCACGCCTTTAATCCCAGCACTTGGGAGGCAGAGGCAGGTGGATCTCTGGGAGTTCGAGGCCAGCCTGGTTTACAAGAGCTAGTTCCGGGACAGGCACCAAAGCTACAGAGAAACCCTGTCTCAAAAAAAAAAAAAAAGCCTATCATATTAGACAGAGACTCCAAGATCCTAGCAGTAACCCAGGGTCTCCAAAGAAGATTATGAGATACCATGAGGTCTCCACCTAGATTACAATGATGCTGACCAGTGGGCAAGATGCCCCCAGCGCAACACTGGCTGCCAGGACCCAGTCCAGTCTGTGAACAGACAGCAGAACTTTGGAGAATTGATTGCACCACTTTTGCCTAGACTAACGGTATATGGACTCTGGTCCCTGTCATTTTTAATAGATTTAAAAATTGTTTGGTCTGTACTCAGATATACTTTATTTATCCTTCTGAGATCTCTGATAGTATTGATGGCTAGGACATTTATAATGTCAGCTTAACAACAAAAGACATCCAGATCCTCACACAAAGCTACAGCCAGCTTGTTAGCTCATTAAAAACTAATAAGCTGATAGAGCAATGACTACTTGCTGTGTATGTCACAAGCTCAAGATTTTAGATTTATTCTAGTTGCCATTTAAATATAAACGTAAAGGTGTTTCCCATTGGGCCAAAGACATCACTGTCCAAATAATACATGGTTCTCTGGACAGCAGAAAAATATATATGCTTGTAACAAATCTGTAGTTTTCGTTAGGACTCAAAGTTATTAGTCTATACCTTCTGTTTGCAGATACCTGTTATCTGTTCTTTTTCTACAATATGTCTTTTTCTTTAAGTAAGTAAAGTTTAAACTGTTCCTAGTTTAAACTTATCTCAATAAGCTTCCACTTGGCTGGCAGACACATCTAAGTATCAGTTGCTGACTACAACCTGCTCTGAATGGTGGAGAGCCCTGGACTTCCTGAAAGGTGATGTGGACCAGTCCAACTGATGTGAACACTCCCTGTTCCTTCAATAAAGTCTGATGAGTGCCCAATTGCCTAAATGCTCCTCCCTTTGGCCAGCCTTTCAACCTGCTTGGGCCTGGATAACAATGCCCCATTGTCAGCTTGAAGCAGTTACAGAAAGGAACACGTTGTCCCATGCCCCCTTCCCAAAATAGGTTAAAAGGCTGAAACAAAGGAAAACTCCCTGGCATGGGGACAAGATAACTACCTATAGTGCGTGTTAATATACTAGGTCCAAAGTTGTCAATTAATAGATTTATTAACTTAAGTAGTTCCCTGCCTCCTTAAAACCAAAGGCAAGCAGGACTCAAGATTGGGTCCTGTCATCAGTGCTTGTGAATGCGGGAATGTGAGGGCCAGCCATGATAAGCTAAGTATGGGCAGGTCACCCAAAGGAAGTTCTTTACTTCCAACCATTATCACCTGCCAGAGTAGAACTCAGCCCTCGATAAATTTAATAAGAGGCCTGAGTCTCAGTAGTTTACCCTGAGGCAATACCTGGTTGCAGAAAGAACCACAAACTGAGATTACCTAGCACTACCCAAAAACAGATCATCCAAAGGAAATGGCTAACATTCGAATTGCTGTAAATAGGACCATCTGCCAGCACACACCCACCAGGACACCCCTAGACAAATGTCAGCAAATCAAGGATTCTGAACCTCAAAAACCCCCCACCCCCACTTTTACTACTATAAAAACCCAATTGTAACTGAACTCTGGAGTCTGTATATTCCAATATGTTGGACATGTAGAGAGACTGAGTTTGCAAACTTGACTAAAATAAAGGCTCTTTGCTTTTACATATGGGACTTGGTCTTCTTGTTGGCTTTTGCACCTGAAGTGGTCACATAGCACTTACAAACTGGCTGTCCTGGGTCAGGATATGCTAATGTTGTTCTGCTGCCTTCTTTGTAAATACAGAGATCCTGGGAAGAACGTTAATTCAAGCTAGTGACAGAGGAGCCACAGCTGCAGACTTGACTTTAGTCCCCTGATTGCTGTGAACCCCTCAGTTTACTTTTGGATATAAAAGCTGTTTTGAGAATAAAAACGGGTGATCTTTAGGATTTAAATGTACCCCGAGACTCCCTTCCGATATTGCTGTGTAAACTGTGTCTCAAGATTTCCTTTGCCTCCACACCAGTCCAGAGAGATAATTTATGTTGGGTTTGGACCCCAACACTTATGCAAGATCAATACATGAGATAGTTATAGATTGCTTTGCTTTTGCTTCTTTTATGTTTTTAAAAAAGAAAATTAGATTATTTTTGCAAAATGGTAGAAATTAAGAAGAAATAGTGGAACATTCGAACTACTAAGTAGCTCCATGTAAAACTGTTGCAAATATGAACACAATAAGGTTGGGTTTTACTGCACTTAGGGAGCAAAAGTACAGAGATGTGGCTCACAAAATAGATTTTGTGCTTAGATCTGAGTTTAGAACATGGCTTCATAGTTTCCCTGGTGTGACTATGATCAAGTTATATAGCCTCTTTAAGAGCCTTAGAGTTTCCATGTGGGAACTGCTTCATACATCTTTTTATCACTGCTGTTTGTAGGTCACAGGGGTCAGAGGAGTAGGGAGAATTCAGTCATTTAACGTAAGAGCACAGAGTTGCAGTTGTCCATTAATGGTTGCTTTTAGAAAGGCTTTCCTACAGCCCAGCCTAACCTCAAACTGACTATGTAGCCAAGGATGGCCTTGGATGCCTGATATTTCCACCCCAGTCTCCTGGGTACCAGGATTATAGACAGAAGGATTACAGACAAAACCCAGCACTATGGTATTTACTGATTTTTAACATAGTTATCTCTGTGTTATGGGCTATGGTAATCTAACAGAGGAAAATCTATTTTATATATGATGATGAGAGTTAATGATAGGTGACTGGTTAGTTGGCATAATAGGTAAAGGAGCTTGTTGCCAAGCCTAATGGGCTATGTTTCATTCCTAGAACCCAAATGGGGCTGGAGAGATGGCTCAGAGGTTAAGAGCACTGCCTGCTCTTCCAGAGGTCCTGAGTTCAATTCCCAGCAACCACATGGTGGCTCACAACCATCTGTAATGAGATCTGATGCCCTCTTCTGGCATGCAAGCTACATGGATGAGAAGGGGAGGATGGGAGGAGCTCGGAGGATTGGGATGGTTGGGATATAGGAAGGATGGATACGGGAGCAGCGAAGTATATATCCTATCTAAGGGAGCCATCTTAGGGTTGGCAAGAGACTTGACTCTTGAGGGGTTCGCAGGTGTCCAGGAATATGTCCCCAGCTGGTACCTTGGGCAACTAAGGAGAGGGAACCTGAAATGACCCTATCCTATACTGATGAATATCTTGCATATCACCTTAGAACCTTCATCTGGCGATGGATCGAGGTAGAGACAGAGTCTCAATTTGGAGCAACGGTCTGAGCTCTTAAGGTCCAAATGAGGAGCAGAAGGAGGGAGAACATGAGCAAAAAATCAGGACCACGAGGGATGCACCCACCCACTGTGACAGTGGAACTGATTTATTGGGAGCCCACCAAGGCCAGCTGGTCTGGGACTGAATAAGCATGGGTTGATTCTGGACTCTCTGAGCATGGCGGTCAATGAAGACTGATGAGAAGCCAAGGACAATGGCACTAGGTTTCGATCCTAATACATGAACTGGCTTTGTGGGAGCTTAGCCTGTTTGGACGTAGATAGAAGGACCTTGGTCTTCCCGCAGGGCAGGGAATTTGGACTGCTCTTCAGTATCGAGAGGGAGGGGTAATGGAGTGGGGGGAGGAGAAGAGGAGTGGGGATAGGGGGAGGGAAGTGGGGGGAGGGCAATATTTGGGAGGAGGGGAGGGAAATGGGAAATGGGGAGCAGGTGGAAATTTTAATTAAAAAAGAATAAAAATAAATAAATAAGTAAAAAAAAAAAAAAAAAAAAAAAAAAAAAAAAAAAAAAACAATCTCTCGGGAATAGATCTGTATTGCCAGGAGCGATTGTGTCTCACTACCACAGAACTCTAAGATTATATTAAATGCCATTTTCTACAGCTCTTTGAAAAAAAAAATAGAACCCAAATGATGGAAAAGGAGAATAAGTCCTTACTCTGAGTTATCATTTGACCACAGGTTTGCACATATTTCACAAAATTGAAATATTAAAAACATTGCACAGTTGTGAATCTCTATGTTTCATTGTCATCTACTGTAAGAAACTTTTCTTATGAGGACTGAGTGATGCGGTGATATATTGGTATAGCAATAAGTCATTAGGAGTTATTCTATCACTAGATTGCTTTAGCAGAATAGTAGTCTAGGTTTTCCCCTAGGGATCATGACCTATCTAAAGTTCCTGACTTTAACAATGACAGGTCCTCTTCTCTCAAGGCTCAGGTTTCTGTGCTGAAGAGAAGGGAAAAGGGTGGCCAGATTCACAAATTCTAGACAACTCAAAAGAAACAGGATTTTCCCAACAGAACAGGCATGAAGCACATAAAAAATCTCAGAGGCTATGACAGCATGCACACATTCATGCCAGACAAACTCCTACCATGGAGAAAGGAAGTTGATGCAAAGTCCCATTGCTAACCAAGAAGCTCCTTACAATAGATGCCTACTGGGAGAGGGAAAACTAGTTTTCTCTAATGAGTGATATTGGGTATATCAACCACACTCCAGGGTAGGCCCCATGCTCAGGGGTAGTAGGCCAATACAAATCGAGCTTGATGTTTGTACATGGGTATTTTATTTTTTGTTTGTTTGTTTCTTTGCTTGCTTGCTTTGGTTTGAGTTTTCTTTTTGTTTAAAACAGAGAAAGAACATGAAGTTGGGTTTGAGGAGTATCTGGGAGAACTGTGGAAGGAGTGTTGTAAGGAAAAGCGGCAGGCCTCATCCCACCGCCCAGCTAGCTTAACACCCGAAATAACCACAAGATCTGTATCAATTAAATTGCTGCCTGGCCCATTAGCTCTAGTCTCTTATTGGTTAACTCTCACATCTTGATTCAACCCATTTCTAATAATCTGTATATCACCACAAGGCCGTGGCTTTCTGGGAAAGATTCAGCATGTCTGACCTGGCAGTTTCATGGGGAGCAATCTCTGACTCTGCCTTCTTCCTCCCAGCATTCAGTTCTGTCTTCCCCACCTACCTGAGTTCCGCCCTATCAACTAGACCAAGGTAGTTTTCTTTATTCAACCATTGACATCAACACAAATACAAAGACCTCCTACACCAAAGGAGAAATGAAAAAAAAATCAGTTAAGGAACATAATCAGATTTCCCTCCCCTCTATTCTCAGGTGAGGATATTTTTTTTCTACTTCTTTTCCAAACATTTTGACAGTCTTAGTAGAAATTTTAGTATAAGTCATTCTCAAAAGGAAACCCAACAAAAAGAACTCATGTATTCAGGATTCTAGGAGGTATACCATGCCAGAAATGACATGTCCTTTGTTCTTTTCATCTTTTAAAAATATTTTCTGTGCTTTGTGATCTTCAAACATAAGCACTGTGTACAAACTCCCTGTCATGTCTACTGCTTCAACTTCTCCCCATCTTTTTTCTCCTCCAAAACTTATAATCTCTTTACAAATCTTTATTGTTGCACAACCTAGTGATTTCATGTAGCATTGGTTGTATGTACGTGTTTCCAGGACTTTCTGGATGCCCCCAAGGCAATGATGATGTCACCATTACTTGCTTTGATAACAGTGAGAATGTGAGCACTGGGAAGTGGGAGGAAACTGCAGAATAAAACAAACAAACAAACAAAAACAAATCCCACAGGAATAACATTTGAAAATGATTTCAAGGGTCCCTTTCATCCGTTAACTTTCTGTGTTAACATTAAAGGACATTATGATGTTATCTAGAATTTGGGAACAAAAATTATTAAAGAATTTGTCCCTTCTACTGTGCTTTCTGCAAGGATTACAGGTTTGCAGCCACAATGACTGTGGGGAGTTTGGAACATTGCAAGCACAGAGCCAAACTATCCTGTGTTGTTTTTAGCCTCCAGAGTAGCTATTTATTGTGTTGGTGTATATGAGAAAACATCCTCCTGGACATTAGATAAATCTTTCAGAATGTACAAAGTAACACCTTGCTCTTTTCAAGCAGAAGTTTAAGGATGAGATTAGGTCACTCCTGAGACCTGTAGCAGAGATTTTCATACTTTGCTTTATCCCACCTATCTAATGCCTCCACTGAAGCATTTGAAAGGTGACCTTGTTTATGACTCCTTTGCTCTGGTCCTATAAAACCTCATCAGAGTGGTAGTATGTTAGAATACGAAATTTGGTGAAATGTGAATCTCTGTTTTCAGGGTATCATCACTAATATTGGTTCAAACAAAAGAAAACAAAACAAAAACAAGACAAAAACATACAACAAAACAAACAAAAACAAGAAAAAACATTAAAACAAAAAACACTTCTTGCTTCTTTTCTCCTTTGAGGTGAGAGCTGTGATTTTTTGCAGCAGCAGCTTCTAGGATCTTGACATCTATTCTTTTTCCAAAGCCTTACCTGTGAAGAGACTTTCAGGATCCTGAGCCATTTGGTTTGCAGAAGTGAGTGTTCCTACTGAGATTTTCAATAGTCACCTTTGACACTTGCCTCTAAATGAAGGAAATAACAAAAAAAAATTCTAAATGCCAAGAGGTCCTCTAGAACATACTTGGTGCAGTTCTTTGAAATGAGTCAGAGGCCCTGCTATGCAAATATTTCATAGCTCTAAAGTAAGCTCTAAGTAAATATTTCAAGGTTGTCATTCTGCAATATTTAAAGTGGGAAATGCATACGTGTACTTACCAATAAATCCATACACATCAATCTTCTCCCACTTCTAATGGAGAGTTGTCTGTCAGCCACTCCCAGTTACAGATACAGGAACTATTGTGTGAATTTTCACTGGGATTGGGCTCAGGAAATGGCAGGTCCTAAAATATTCTGTTGGTATTCTATTACTCTGCTATTGTTCCATTGCCAATTAAAGCAAGAGTCAGAAGCAGCTCTAAGAGAAAGGAAACTATAAGCCAAGGTGAACATGAAAGATGCTATGATATATTTTCCACAGCTGAAATGTGTTATGCTTAGTGGTACAGAGCTGTCATCCCAGAACTCAGGAGATGGAAAGGAGAAAGATTACAAGTTTGAGACTAGCCTGGGCTGTATAGCAAGGTGGTATGTCAAAAATATATGTCCCCAGAAAGTCTAAACTATTGAATTATTTATTTAGTGACAAAAAATAGAGACCAAATTTATTGGTACACGGCAGGATGAAACAAGGAACACTAAAGATAAGTAGGAACAAGGGCTGCTGGAGGGAGGATTTGGGGAAAGGATCTCAACAATACACAACCCAGGCAACGGGTTTTAACCATATTCTTCACCATGTTCTCATTGCTGTTGGCTTCTCATCTTTAAGTCACAACTCTCCTAAACCCACAAGGAAACATGAAGTAACTTTCAGTTTTATTGGGCTATTTTTATGATTATTTTTCAGTTCTTTTAGAAAACATTTGCTATAGTCTTCTTCATATCCTTCCCTTTACTTACGTCAAACAAGGGCAAGACTACACTCAGTTGCAGGTGGAGTCTTTTCTCATCCCTTAAATGCTACCTAATGGTAAAGATGTGACTGGAGAGGTGACCTTTGCCAATGGACTCTAAGGGGCAAGATGAGAAAATTGCAAGCCACAGAATATGCAACATCTTTGATTCAGGGAGATCGTATACAGATCTTAAAACACTGTCCAGTGATTCCGAAAACATAACTAGAACATTCATTTCACTATTTCTGCCATAAAAAGCAAGCAAAACATGAATGTCCTTCATAAAGCAAATATAAAAAAACATTGAAAAGTCTAAGGAAGGCAGACTAGCTAGGGGCCTACCTTAACTCATTGCCAGTGAGACAGAATATTCAAGAAAAACACACTTAAAGGTAAAAGATTTGTTTTGGCTTACAATATCAAAGATTTCAGGCCAGTGCCAGCAGGGACTATCACAATGGTTTCAAGTAAACACCCTGTAACAGGAATTTATATGATGTACAAAATAAGTGCTGGGATGTGTTTCTCATGATTGAGTAGCAAGCTCTGTTAGATGTTAAACTATCCTCTTAGTTTTATTGTTTTATTTTTAATTAATAACTGACACCTACTAAAAACAAGCTATAGAAATTTAATGTGCTATTATTCAATATATCACCTAGCTATATCTGAAATGATTAATAATGTTCCAAGTATAAAAATTGTGTTGTGGTTGTGAATACTTTTATGGCTAAAGCTACTTTGAAAAGAATAAAATGCCTGAAAACAAGCACCTGTTGGAGAAAGTTAACAGATGTTTCTTCCTCCTCTGGCTGGCCCTGGGAAAATCTGTCTACTAAATGTGAAAAGCGCTGACTTTGTGCAGCTCCTTCTGATTTCAAATAATATCTACCTGGTAGATTTTCAACATTTTCTTCATATTTGAAACATGCAATGTTGAAGAATGATTCCTTACTCAATGAAAGCCTCCTTTTCATATGCAAAAGAAATGTGTACCATTCAGAATGTGAGAAGAGTTAGAAGGATCTTAAGCAGTAGTTGGGGTTGACATGAGGGATATGAGTCAGTTAAAGGGCAGCCCAATAACATGCATCGCTGTTCTTGCAAAGCCTGAACCCGAAGTATCACCTGCTGTAACTGCACAATTGGGCTACACAGCCTGAGAGATCTGTCAGGAAAATAGCTCGGGAGCACGTGTCACGGTGATGTGTTACTCGGTGACACTGCGGCAGCGGGTCTGAGAAGACCGTCGGGAAGGTGAAGGAGATGTGGAAGGACTTTCTCTGTGATGAATGACACTTCAGAAATAAGCGGATGTTTGGCACCCAGTTATTTTTAGCCTGATTCCACTAACCTTGAAAGACAAAAAGGGCACCATCTTAGTGTGAATTACTCAGTATGATGATATAAGGTTTCAGCTATTGCTGCTAACTGATTCTCTCCTTGACCCCACATTCTGCATGTGTCCAGTTTCTCAGTGCCAATCAATTGTGTAACTTGGCCTAAAAAGCCCGTCATTGTTTCCCTCTCCTCCTATATCTCTTTCTCCATTTTTTTCTCTTTCTCTACTTCTCCACAGTCCTCATAATTTTTCTCCTCCTTCTACTGTCGCCTCCTCTTATTCCTCCTCCTTTTCTTCATTTTTCCTCTCCCCCATCTTCTTCTTTCCCTCGTTTCTCATTTGCCCCATTCTCTCCTCTTCCACGTGCTCCCCCTCCTCTTCCTCCTTATGCTCATCTTCGTCCTCTGTTATTTTTCTATTTGTTCTTTCTTCTTAACCGCTTTGTGGATATACTCTTCTGGGCAAACAGTGATGTTAGGTTGATGTGTGAGGTGAACAGAACAATCTCTGATTCTTCGCATTGGTTCTAAATCCCCACTGTCACAGCATCTTCAAGGATTACATAAACTTTAATCTGATAAGGAAAAGAAGCTAGGCTTGGGCTTGAGTAGTGGTTGTCTTAGCTTTCAAAATAACTTATGCTTTGGATATTTTCCATTCCTGTGGGTTACCAGAGGAGAAATAATTGTCTTTTGTTTGTCATGGATTCTTTGTTTGTACTTCTATTAGAATTTATTCATAACTGTTTAGTAATGTTTTTAATGTTTAATGTCTTCCATTTTGAGGTAATTGTATGTAGATACAGAAGCTGTAACAAATGTACAGATCATATGTACGATTCTTGGTTTATAAAACAAATATCACATACAGGGAAGAACAAAATGTGTCTATTTCCTACTTTCAGAACCTCCTCCCTGTAAAGCCTCCTCTATGCTATGCCCTTTGCTACTCACTACTTAACCCATGCAGCCACTAATGTGCTGTTAGTATAAGTTTCATCATCTCAGGAATCTTATGCAAATGCAATCATGCAACAAGCAGAATTTGAGGATTTGTATTCCTCCTATTGGAGGAAGTATGTCCCTGGGGGTGGACTCTGGGGTCCCAGAAGCCCAAACCAGGACCAGCTACCATGTATGTCTGAAAGTCGCTGTATCCCATCAATGAATTAAACATCAGAAACTGTAAACAAACCCCAGTTAAATCCTTCTTTCTTATACCACATTCATGGTGTGTTTTCACAGCAATAGAAGAAAGACTAAGACAATCCTGGCTCTTGAGGGGCCTTTAGTGGTGCTTCCCAAGCATGCTTCATATTTAGTTTGGTCTAACAACATACATGGAGGTGTTCTGAGTGCCTCCTCTCAGACTACTTAGACTTAAAGTCCAGATTTGCCTCTCAAACATGGGAGTGTTGAGAGGTAGACTCTCATTTCTTCAGGGCCATTTGCTTGCATGGAGAAAATACTTTTCAATTGTTTTATCAAGCAATTAGGCTGCCCCTTCTGGAATAAGTAACCCATGCCCGCGTCTTCATGTTTGTGGATCAGACGTTAGTTAAGAGAACACCCGGTTATCTCACTCATCTGCACTGAGTGTCTTGCTGTGCATAAATTGTGCGTCCTCAAATCATCAGTGTTCAGTGTTTATAGGTGGTTTATTGTTAGGGCTTTGACTCCATTAGAAGGTTAACCCACTGATGACTCAGCCCAATGGACCAGAGGAGGATCTTAGAAAATGTTCAAACTAGAGACTGATTGGCTCTTGCTGTGTGACCTTAAAGATATTGACTATTCTTGCCCCCCTCTACTTTCTCATTCAAGAGAGAAAATTTAAGTGTTAACTAACTTGTTAAGTAATACTATTAGAAATGACATTATAAAAGTAAAATATATGAAAATTAAACACTAGCTTAATAGTTCTATTTGTATAATAAAATATATTTTACCACAGGAAAATTTGAAACAATAAATAAATTAAAAACATTATGTTTAGTATAGATACATTTATAATTGGATGAAATCCAGCTGCAGTATCCACTCTTAGATAGGATGAATGCAGTCCAGGATCAATGATAAAAATCAGATAAGATTCAAAGCCCTTCTGTGAAAAAAGGGCAGACAGCTACTGGGGCACTAAACTGTGAAGTGCTAGGACTTCAAAGGTACACACAGGAGTTCTCTGACCTCTGGGATTTTTCTCCAACTGTATTTATTGCTTGTCCCAACTTTCGGAGAAGACAGGAGGACAAGAACCAGAACTTACATGGGCAAGAAGAGGATGAAAGAAAGAGAAGTTCAGACTTGCTTTCTATGTTAGAGAACACATTGGATTTATGCATAGCTAGATATGAAATTCATCAAGTTTCTGTAGCTTTTAAGGTAAAATTCTGCAAAGATAATGCTAGGATTGAAGCATTTCAAAAGTCAAAGAGAGTTTGACTTTCCACAGACCAGCAAAACTATGTTCATGAAATAATAATTGTAAAATGTAATTTGTTTCATGTTGAATTAAAAAGATAAAGAAAAATATAAAAGTGATAAAACCTTGTTCTTTGTATGTGATGACTGAGAGCGTACATGTGTGTATACATACTATTGAATACTAATCTAAGTAAAAATAAGTAAAGAAAACTGGAAGAAGAGATCAGAGTAACTTGTTTCTGTTGATTTTGAAGAGGAAAGGATCTCATAAACCTGCAAATAAGACAGGTATTAAGTGCTGAGACAGATAAGAAAGGAGGTCAATTCACCCCCAGAGCACCAGAAAGAACCCATCCCTGTTGACAGCTTGTTACAGGTCAGTGAGTCCCGTGCCACACTCCTGACTTTCAGAACTGGGAAATAATAAATCTGTGTTGTTTTAAGATGCCAAAGTCTTGGCCATGTGTTACAACAGCCACAGAGAATGAGCACTATGTCACAGTCAGCATCGATAATGGAGGCATGCAAATCCAACCCATATGCCAGGGGTAGATACATTGTTAACATAAGACAGAGGAGTTTGTACCTTCAAATCTAGTTGCAAATAGAAGTTTCTTTGAGCATGGAAGGTATGAACAGAGGAAGAAGTATACTGAAGAGGACTATATAATAGTAAAGTCAATATTTAAAATCTCTTTAAAAATAAAAGCAGATAGCTATGGTAGCTTAAGCCTGAAATCCCATCATTAGTTTAGGCACATGATCACCATGAGTTCCACACCAGCCTGGACTGAATAGTGACTCAAAAAGCTCTGTGTGTGTGAGGGGGTGGGGATTATTTGTAGACCCATGTCTGTAATACAATCCTATACACTTTCTCTCCTTCATGAACAGAGGATTAAATGCTTTTGAAAGTGGTATAAGGTATTCTAAAATTAATGTTTTCTCAAGTTGTTATTGTTTTATCATTTTTGCTGTAGGGAAGATAAATGTTCTACTTTATAATATCTGCATCTATGTCTGCCTTTCATCTATCATCCATCTGTCTTCTTCTCTACCTATTGTTTATTGTTCATTCAAAAGACACCCTTACCTACAAAGAAGTAAGAAATAATTTATTCTTGAATTTAAGTGACAAAGGCCTGGGAACACAGGGTCCAAGTTTCCCGAAACAACAAGCTCCCATGAGAAATAGGTTATATGAAGTTTCATATTCACAGAACCAAAAAGGAATCAACAAGGCAGTTTCAAATACATTGTGTTGCTAGGAATATTAGGCAGGCAGAATACAGCAGATTAGGAAAATTTCTGCAATAGATTTCAAAGCTGTCTGCTGTTGTGCTTAGATTTCTGCTGAAATAAGCCAGTGGCCTGGTAAAGTGATACATCCCTAAAGGTTTTACCTGGTTGTCACAATGTGTTAGGTCAGACACAGAGGTGGACAATGAATGCCACAATTAAAGGAGCTGAGACAGCTCAAGATGATTCAACTGTGTATCTGCAGCACTCGAATTCTTTACAATCATGTTTCAATAAAACTGGAAATGATAGTGCATGACTAATCCTACACGTGGGAGGCAGAGACAGGCAGGGATCTGTGGTTTAGAGGCTAACCTGGACTATATAATGTTGTCTTAAAACACACACACACACACATGTACACACACACAAACACACAACAAACAAACAAACAGAGTGTTGCCATCTGTCAACTGAGCTTGTAGAATCCTTAATATGTCTGAGTTTGTCTTTTTTTTCAATAACTTTGGTTCAGTACCAAAGTAATATAATAGGAGTACAAATATAGATAAGAACTTGATTTAGAATATCCTTGCATAGAAAATGTTCTTATTTAATTTTATATTACATATACTGAAAATTGTGGGAAGGTAACAATGAATTCTATGGATGTGAAACAAGGGAAGCTCATGACCTCCTATAACAAAGGGAAGAAAGAGATGCCTTCTTTAAGAGGGAGGGGCAGAGATAGCTCTCAGGATCCACAGCTTCAAAACAGAGGCACAGGGCAATTAAGGACATGTGGGTCAGGGTAGTTCTTGGTAAACCTGCAGAGTCTAAGCCTCCATTTCTGATTTAGAGCCACAGTAAAGATCAATCAAATTCAATAATTTATGATTCAGTTATGAATTCAAATAACAATAAGGCATGAAGTATGTGCTTAAATTGACTTTTGCTCATTTAAGCAACTGAATAATTTACAGATGTAATTATCAAGTATAGAAAAAAGTTCAATGAAACAAACCATGGGTGTCTTTTTAATATGATAACAATGCAGCTCAGCATTTCCTTCATGGCTGGGTGGGTCTGAATACCTTAATAGGCTAGGACACTCATGCATTCTGGCCCAGTCAAGCTGCTCTATTAAAAGCCACTCAAGTGTATCCCTTGGTGCTAGAGATGGAGCCAAAATGTTCTTTTAGCTGTGACCTTTGGAAAAGAAAATCTTTGTGTTGGTGGCAATGGGGAAATGAAGGATTATTCTAATTCTCACTTTTTAAAATCACAATGTCGCCATTCCCAGGGAAGGAGAAAGTGGAGAGGGCACTCTGTGGTGTTTTCTTGTTTGTGTATGAGAGCCTAATTCTATTTGGTGAATAATAATGGGCGCAATTAACCAATTTGGGTACTGAGTACTTGTCTCATAAACTGAGCTGCAAATAGCTCTGGGAATTCAGTATCTGAAAACAATTTCATAAAGAAAAAGGAAGTATTTGGTTGCCTAACATTTTTAAACTCAGCTAGAAAATCAAACTAAGTTGAATGCATTGCATTTTTTTTCTTTAAAAAAAAAGGTTTTTTTTTTGTTGTTGTTGTTTGTTTTGTTTTCAACTCTTGCCATGCATTTGTGCATTGAAGATTGCTGGTTTGGTTTCACAGTTAACTAAGTTTACCACACATTGTTATGTCCATTGAAATTTCAAATAAAAGTCTGTCTGTGTTTGCTTTTTGTATCCTACTGAAATCACGTTGCTTAGGAAAAGCAATTTTAGCATTGAAAATAAGCTATGGTACACTACATAAAATATGAATTTGGATCTACTAACTTTCCATGGAAACATTGTCATAGTCTATGATCAGTCTGGACAGGCAGAAGGAGACAAACACAGAGCTAAATCTTGTGTGTTTTTAGACTTTCAAATGTGTTGGTATACAGAGTCTATGAGTAGGATAGAAAAATTTGATAGGAGAGAAATATGGCTTTGGTGTCAGGATTACATCTGGTTAGCTGGCATATTTATAAAGATCTGGATAAGTGGAACAAAATGTCAGAGTAAAAATGTAATGTAGAGCTCTCTGACAGCATGGTATTTCTGATAAACATAAGGTTACGTTAAAAGATTTAAAAATTGCTACAGGATTTTTTGTTGTTGTTGTTGTTGTTGTTTTGTAATTTGCCAAACACAGGATGGCATACTTTCTTGCTCTTTATTGTGGGAAATGTCATGTGCACACTATGACAAGAGTCATGAATCTGAACAGCAGAGAGGCCATATACATACTCACACAGGCACCTGGAACATGACAAGCAGTATCAGTCAGCTCTGATTTCAATCATAAAATCAAAGATTCAAACTTAAGAACAAAGAGATAGAAAACTATGCCTCCAGCATATATTGTTTCACTTATTTGTTTCCAAAAGTAGAATTAGAAAAATGATCAAGAAGGATTACATACCTAATAATGTTATTCTATAATGTGGTTTTTGGCATTCTTTGGAATCTTAGAGGGCATATGGCAAAATCCGTTTACCTGATATCAATGATCATTAATTCTATTGATAAGAATGGATAAGGGGAGCAAGAGATGCAAGAATAGTATGCTATGGACTCATTCAGTGTCCCTAGTAAATAATAGGTAAGTGAAAGAAAGTCAGATAATGGACTTAAGACACAGCAGGCCTGTATTTGGGAAGGTGGACCTCATGAGTTCTCTGTAAGAACCAACCTCACCATCTGGGATAGTTATAGGGCAGGGAGCAAGTAAGGGTTGGCAACTTTTCTTTTTTAGTCCATGTAGTCGGAGGTTGCTAGTGTGTTTCCCAGCCACCCAGACTCCTGAAATAAACACAGAGAAACTATATTAATTAAATCACTGTTTGGCCAATAGCTTAAGTGTATTTCTGGCTAACAGATATATCCTAAACTAGCCTATCTCATTTAATCTGTGTATCACCACGTGGCTGTGGTTTACCAGGTAAAGTTCTGCCCTGAATGTCTGTCTCCAGCAGGGTTACATGGCTTCTCTTTGACTCTGCCTTCTTTCTCTCAGCATTCAGTTTAGTTTTCCCTGCCTAGCTAAATTCTGCCTTGTTATAGGTCCAAAGCAGTTTCTTTATTAACCAATGGTAATCACAGCATACAGAGGAAAATCCCACATCACCTCCCCTTTTCTGTTTAAATAAAAAGAAAGGTTTTAACTTTAACATAGTACAATTACATATATCAAAACAGTTATCAAGCAAGAACTACAGTTATAATATTTGTATCTACTTTATCTTTTTCATAACTAAGGAAAACTATAATAATAACTATCTGTTCTTCAACTCCATCAAAGACTCCAGAAGGATATAATATTACCTAAGTAAGTAAAAAGTACATAGTAAGCAACTTCTGAATCTCAAGAAATGACAGAGACATCTCACCCAAAGTTCTTTTGTAATCTTGGGGCATCCATCTTTGCCATATAGGCTAATAGTACATAGTAGACTTTCCCATGAAGGAGAAAATTCCGAAGAGTTCTGCCTATATTGGCAGTTTGTCAGTCACTTTCTTTTGTGTCTTGAATGTGTCTGACAGACTCTTTCATGAAACAGGAACCCCAAAAACCCTTTCTCACCTTTAAGCAAGTTAAACACTCATTTCTCTGTGGATCCTTCATCTCCATCTCATCAATAGTACAGGCAACAACAGTTTCTTGCCCAAATGGCTAACAGATACCATAAGAAACCTCTTCAATGCCCACTATCCTCTTGAAGTAATTGATGTTGCAAGGAACAGATGTATCTCATTGCCATTAAAAGTCCTGTATTCTTAAAACATATTAAATGCCATATCCTAAAGGCCTTTAAAAGATTTGAAGAGTACCTATCTAACTGAAATATATCTCTATATGTCTAGAAAACCTATGTTTCTTAATTATACATTACATTTTTAAATGAGCTTCACAAGCACAATATCTTAATCAAGAGCAGAAATACACATATAAAAAAGTTGACCTTAAATTTGTACCAATAAACCAAGATCTATACCAGTGAAAATCTCTATAGCATATCCCCCTTTAAATGTAAACAAACATTTATAAATAATATTTCAGCATAGTTCTCTTTAAGCTGCTTCCTGCTGCTTATTTCGTGAAGTAATTTTTTGAGGGGTGTTAAAGGCAACCTTTCAGGGGGTCTTGGTCTATCAAACCACATTAGTCTGGAAGAATTCCACAGGTTCTTATCCTCTGTGGAAACAAAAGAAGAAACTCTTTTCTAAAGAAACATATCCTTAGACCCAAATTTTGATGACAAGATACCTTTAAAGTATATACATTAGTTACTTAGTTCCTTCACAGTCAAAAATTCAAAGAAAACACAATAATATACACAATCGAGACTCTCTGTATATTTTCTATCTTTACATTGCTTACTATTTTTTACTCTATTACATTTTAATATTTATTTCATTATATTTACTTATTTAATCTATGACTGTCTGTACTTTGTCTCTTTTTAAAGACTTTGTTTCATTTTTTTAAACCATTTATTTCCTTTTATAACTATCTATACTTCTTTTCTTCCCTCTCCCTAGCCTACATACATTTTTTAAAAATGCACTGTGTCTCATTTAGAGGTTTTTATGTCTAATTCTGTCCTTACTGCATATCTGTAACCCTTTTCTAACCAGAACTGCTTCATAGAATGGTAAGCACTTCTTAAAAACCTAAGCTGTGACATGACAAGTACCAAGGCTGCTTTGCCTTTTGGCTCCACCCAATTGAGCATGGTGGAGGCATATTCACTGCCTCTACAAGCTGCTCACACTGCCATAATTCCAAGTATGCAGGGTCTATGTTGAACCATTAAGGAATTGTAGCACTGCACTCACAAATATCATTTAAATGGTCAGTCTCCTAATATGTTGTGATCTAGCTGCCCTCACTTCCCCTGACTGACAGTGGAACTTTCTTGTGGTCTGTAATTGACAAGGATATTTGTGTTCTTTCTGGCCAGTGAGTCTCCACAGGTATAAAAGGTTGCTGGGCAAATTAAAGGTTGCTGTTCTTCCACCTGAAAGAAGCCTCCGTGTCTCAATCCTGGCACCCCCCGCCAGTCTTGGCTATCCAGACTGTGCTGGCTGCAGCACTAAAAGAGCCAGAGTTTGTGCTGACAGTATGGCCTAGGAAGCCACCTTTTCAAAAATACATGGCTTTGTTTTTCCTACTACCACTGAATCAGGAGGACCTCTTTTACAGGACCCACAGCATGCCACCAGCAAGCAAAGCCCATTAGCAAAGAAAAGTAACTAAACTTTTTTTTTTGTTGTTGTTGTTGTTTAGAGTTCCTTTCCAAGCTTTCTCAGGTTTTACGTGGATATAGTCGACCATGTTGCAGCACCAATTTGTTGTAGTGGGTCACTAGTTAGTTCCCAGCTACCCAGGCCTGAAATGATCATATAGAAACCATATTATTTGCAATACTGTTTGACCAATAGCATGAATTTCTGACTAATTCTTATATCTAAAACTAGCCTATCTCCTCTAATCTGTGTATTAGATAAAGTTCTGTCCCAAACATTTTTCTCTGGCAGGGCTACATGACTTCTCTTTGATTCCACTTTCTTCCTCCCAGCATTCAGTTTAGTTTTCCCCACCTAGATAAGTTCTGCCTTGCTATAGGTCCAAAGCATTTATTTATCAATGGTAATCACAGCATACAGAGGGAAATCCCACATCAAGTCCATAGTTGGCCATTGCCAGGGGTAATCATCTAGTACTTAGTTGAAGAAAGATAAGTGCTAGATAAACAACTTGTGTCATTACTGGGGTTCCTAAGATGAGGCAGTCAAGAATCTAGGGTAATAAGGTATTACAGTTCAAGAAACTAAATTACTGTAGTGAATTGTCACATTCAACAAATGGGGAGTTTTACAAAATTGTATGACCCTGGCTAACATTTGATGCTGATTCTTGTTTGGTTTCTATTGCTATGATAAACACCATGACCAACTGAAACTTGATGAGGAAAAGGTTATTTCATCTTACAGCCTATGATCTGTCATTAAAGAAAATCAGGACAGGGACTTGAGGAAGGAATGGAAGCAGAGGCCATGAGGAATGCTGCTTACTGGCTTCTCTATAGCTGGCTCAGCTTTCTCTCATATACAGCCCAAGATTACCTGCTCCATGTGGTATAACCCACAATAATCTGTACTCTTATATATCAATCATTAATAAAATAACTCATAGGCATGCCTAATAGGCCAGTTTGGTGGAAACAGTTTTTCCACTAAGATTTCCTCCTCACAATGATCCTCATCTATGTCAAGTTGATCCAAACTAACCAGCACAGTATTCAGTGCAAAAAACAATATTTATGTGTAGAAAGTAAGGGATTGGGATTATATTTCAGTAGAGAGTAATTTACATCTGATCAAATGTTTCCATCAGATCAGATGTCATACTGCCTTATTTATGAATAATACAAATAGATGACATAGTGATTTTAATGTTCTTCCTGCTAGTATCATTAATCTTTTCCTAAATTTAAGCCATGTGTAAATCAAAAAAATGGAAATCTATAAAAATAATAAATATAACTAGAGTCTATAAATCTCAACCTGGATGTGAAAGAAATAAGGGATAATTCATAAAGTAGACTGTGAATTCATAAAAGGGATCTTTGTAAGTGAATTATAGCTTCCAGTTTTGTGGTTTTGTGGGATTCAAGAGTGTACAAAAGAGTGGGTATCCCTGTCTACATCTGTTTCTTGTGACTTTTATTGGGCTCCTTTTTTATTAATGTATACTTGGTCTTATTTATTTATTTTTAGAGTTTAAATAAAGGTTTATTTATTTAGGGGTAGACTCACAGAAAAAGCAGTGATCAGCAATTCTCTACATGAGCAGAGAACTGGAACTGAAATCCAGCAGCCAAGAGGCCCATGCACACTTTTCATCTGTATTTATAGTACATGAGACCATGCTTAAAGTGGGCTGGTATCTTAAAGGCTACTGGCTGAAGAAATTCTCACAGCACCTCCCTTTTTTGTCTAAATAAGGGAGTTCTAAGCCTAATAAAAAGCTATATAAAATACGAACAAATATCAAGTATTGTCCAGGGAAAAGAAGAGGCAAAAACATATATGAAAATTAGGATTACAACCAGAATAAACAACATCAAGCAAAAAACATATGCTAAATGTTTCAATAGATATCTTATCCAAGGAATCTAAGTTCCTATATTAAAAATGGCTTGACTAAGTCATGAGTGGAAAGTAACTATGACTACCTAGTCTTTAACCCCATCAAAGTCCTGAGAAGGGAAATAATATTACTTGAGTAAACAGGAAGTACAATCAAGTAACATCCAAAAGGTACAAGAAATGACAGAGACAACAGACTATCTGGGCAATCACCCAAAGTCTCATTTGCAATGTTGGGGCAACCAACTTTGGCTAAGGCCTAGAGTAACTGACAGATCATTTTCAGAGTCAGGAAAGTAATGTTAAAGCATTCTGAATATAATTATAATATATTTAATAAAACACTGTGGAAAAATACATCAGTACAGACTCAAATGTGTATTGTGTATTTATGTGTTTCAGAGATTAAGTGCACTCATACACATGCATAAACATATTAATATATTTTTATCAAATTTGAGTGTAGAAGAAATTGATTTCTTCAATTGTATTTTGGAATATAAATTGGTATAAACCTTGATAGACAATCTGTGAGTATATAATTCAATTTTAATGGATTATACTTTGAGTCAATTTTGCTATCTACACATAAACACTATCAGTTATATAGCAATAAGCAGATTCACTATAATATTTATATGATAACAGAATATTAAAATACCATCAGTGTCAAAGAATTGTTACTATACCAAACCAATTAATAGAATTAAGCAGCCAGTAATTTAAATAAGAACATCTAGACAATCCCTATTAAAACTTTCTAACACTTTCTAAATTAATTGTTAAGTTCACATACAAAGTAGTGGGTTTAATCATGGCATTTTAATACTCATGTTACTGTAGTTTACTCTCAGTATTTCCTCCCCTCACTGTCCTCTCTGGGCTTCCTGATCCATGCTGACTGGCTCATTTTACTCTCACCAGACAGCTGTGTGTGTTGCTTTCACATTGCATGAATTCTGTCACCCTCTCTTCCTCTCGCCACCTGAAAAATTCTTCTTCCACTTTGCATCCACCTGTAGTTAATGAAATGTATAGTGTGCACAGTGTCTTTCTTTGTGAAAAATGCAATTTCAGAATTTAACAACATATGGAACTCTAGTCTAAATATTGAGATAACTAACACCCCTTGCTTCTTGAGCCCTGTGTATTAAAGAAAGGAGGTGGAGTGTTAACAACTCATCTTGGTTTCAGTACTTCTAATGGTTTGGCTAGGTAGGCCCTTATAGTCTATGGATTGACCATGTGTCCTCAGGTAAGTTCTTTCAGGAGAGAGTAATAATCTTGTTAGCAGCACACTTTTTATATGTCAACCTACCTGTTCAGAGGCATGGGCCAACCTGCTCCTTTGCTAGGTTCTTTTTTTGTTTTGTTTTGTTTTGTTGTTTTTTTTTTTCTTTTTTTTATTTTTTTTATTTTTTTATTTTTATTTTTTTTTATTTTTTTTTACTTATTTATTTAT
Source organism: Chionomys nivalis (assembly GCF_950005125.1). Lineage (NCBI taxonomy): Eukaryota > Metazoa > Chordata > Mammalia > Rodentia > Cricetidae > Chionomys > Chionomys nivalis. The sequence continues at coordinate 46,164,270 of NC_080108.1, forward strand.
TTTTATTCTTTTTTAATTAAAATTTCCACCTGCTCCCCATTTCCCATTTCCCTCCCCTCCTCCCAAATATTGCCCTCCCCCCACTTCCCTCCCCCTACCCCAATCCTCTTCTCCTCCCCCCACTCCGTTCCCCCTCCCTCTCGATACTGAAGAGCAGTCCAAATTCCCTGCCCTGCGGGAAGACCAAGGTCCTTCTATCTACGTCCAGAAAGGTGAGCGTCCAAACAGGCTAAGCTCCCACAAAGCCAGTTCATGTATTAGGATCGAAACCTAGTGCCATTGTCCTTGGCTTCTCATCAGTCTTCATTGACCGCCATGCTCAGAGAGTCCGGAATCAACCCATGCTTATTCAGTCCCAGACCAGCTGGCCTTGGTGGGCTCCCAATAAATCAGTTCCACTGTCACAGTGGGTGGGTGCATCCTTCGTGGTCCTGATTTTTTGCTCATGTTCTCCCTCCTTCTGCTCCTCATTTGGACCTTAAGAGCTCAGACCGTTGCTCCAAATTGAGACTCTGTCTCTACCTCGAACCATCGCCAGATGAAGGTTCTAAGGTGATATGCAAGCTAGGTTCTTATACTAAAAGCCATGACTGATATTCTCTACTTACTCAACAGACTGGGTGTTCAACAAACGTTAATGAACCTTAGTTAATTAGTCAACGTAGCCTACCCTGCAACTATGCACCCTGCTTTCTCCCCAAGAGACCACAGAAAATGTGCTTACATTGTTCTACATTTATCCATGTGAGAACTGGGATCTCAAAGTTTCCTAAAGACTTGTGTATCGAATAAAGGCTTGGTTTCATTTTTTTGGTATTGCTATGAAGTAGTGAGAATTTCAGATGAAAGGACTAATGGGAAGATATGTCATGGGAAGTGTTTCAAAGGGAATATTTGGGTAAAGGAAGAGTTCCACTTCTTTCTGTATCTTTTGGTTCCAGGTATGGAATAACTGGCTCTGTTCTTTTGGACATTCTGCCCTGCTATTGCTGTCTTGACACAGATTTCAATGACCAAAATTTGAATCCCACAATGTGTGAACCCAAAATAAAAACTTTGTGTAAATTGATCACCTCAGATATTCTGTCTGTGATCGAGAGTGAATGACATACTCTGTATATTTCCTATTGTGCTCTGTTATTTCCTTCTGTGGTTGTGGTATCATGGTATGTCCAACCTTTTGAGAACTCTGTTAAAAAAGAGAGAGAGAGAGAAATGTATTGTTCTGAACTCCTGGCCTCACAATAACTAATAATAAAATCTACTTTAATCCTAGGGTGGAGGCAAACTGACAACAAGCTAAATGTCAAATGATTTCAGCAGTTTCTGAAACATGTGAATAGCACCTGCCAGGTTTGCTTTTTGTTGCTATGGTAAGCGCCATGACCCAAAGCAACTTGGGGAGAAAGTGTTTATTTGTATTATAGGCAAAAAGCTATCATCATAGGGAGCCAGGGCAGATGTATGGGCAGAAACCTGGAGGCATGAGTATGACGAACTTCTGCTTACTGACTTGCACCCTCTGTCCTGCTCAATTACCTGTTTTATACTTCCCAGGTCCACCTATCCAGATATGATACCACCCTTAGTGGGCCCTACCACCTCAACCAGTGATCAAGAAAATGATCTACAGATATGCCCATAGTGCAGTCTGATAGAAGCAATTACTCAATTAAAATCCACATTCCCGGGTACACAGTTTGAAAAAAGTTGGCAAAGCTTGACAATACCAATAATATAATTCTCAAAAAAAACAAAACAAAACAAATAAATAGAAACAACAAAAAATGTTAATGACTGAAAAGCTAAGAGAATAACAAACCACAGCAAACTCCAAGAATGCAATGCTGGGTTCTGAGTCATACAGTGCAAGAATTATTGATAGAAGTTTCTGTCCTGCCTGTTCCTATAATCATTCAATCCCAAAGAAACACAAAGAGGTCTATATTATTTATAAACTTGTTGGCCTATTTGCTCAGGCTTTCTTATTAACTAATTCTTACGTCTTAAATTAGCCCATGATTCTTATCTGTGTTAGTCACGTGGTTTGGTACCTTTTATCAGTGAGATCTTTCTTACTCTGTGTTTAGCTTCCTCTGTGTCAACTGTAGACTGACCCTTTCCTCTTCCCAGAATTCTTCTGTTCTTGTTACACCACCTCTATTACCTGCCTGTTTTCCCTGCCTCTACTTCCTATCTGGCTACTCGTCAATTAGTGTTTTTTTTTTTTTATAAAACAATACAAGATCATTGTCCCACAGCAATTCCTCCCCCTTTTTTTTCAAAACAAAAACTCTGAATCTAATCTCTTTTGTTTAGCTTTCTTTCTGACCATTATTCATAACAACTTGTAACCAACTCTACACAAAGACAAACATCATAATCCATATTTGGGGGGAATGTGGGCATAGTTTTCTAGGCTACTTACTGTTTAGTGGGGGCACTGGTAATCTTATGGGGAACTAAAGAAAATTTAGGATTATGGTCAAGTCCTGACTGTAATATTCTGTGAGGCTTGATCACCTCAACGTACAGTCTTGAGGCTGTTCTGGATATAGAACTCAGTCATCTGGGCCATCTGCTCCTATCAGAGATTTCTCAGTGAGGGGGAATCTTCCTTGATCAAACCTGATTTTTCTTAACTCAGAACCTTTAGTCCCAACACCTGGGAGACAGAGGCAGGCAGATCTCTGTAAATTCAAGGTGTGGTGGCACACACCTTTAATCCCAACAATGAATTGTTTGAGTCCACAAAAATTTTCATGAGGAAAACTACAAAATACAAGTAGAGGAAACAAAAGTTTTCCATAAAGAAAGTATTATGTATATTAGTATGATAGTTCATAAGAGGAAAACTGTTTTTCAAATGTATTAGTAATTCAACGAAGTGAATATCAAAATCTCTATTAATCTACCTTAAGAACTCAAAAGAAAGTTAAAAGGTCAAAACAAGTCAAGTTATGCAAGATGATTTTAGAAATGCATTCCATGAGGGTAAGTGGTTGTGGATTATAAGAGCAGAAGTTCAAATCTCTAGCACCTACATAAAAGCCAGGTGGGATGCCTGGAATTCCATTGCTTATAAGGTAGAGGCAGAGGCACCTGAGTGTAAGATGTCTAGCTGGACAAGCTGAATCAGTACATTCTGGGTGAGTGAGATACCCTGCTTCAGTAAATATAGTAGAGAATGATCAAATAAGGTATCAGACTGGCATCAACTTCTGACTTCTATGTGCACATCATCTGAACACACTTATGTGAATATGCGTACTAATATACAGGAGAAAATGGCTCAGGGATCAACACTGAGAATTATCATGAAGTTAAATCATTAACATCATGTCAGAAGTCAGAAGAACAGATGCACTAAATGATGACACTGAAGAGAGAGGTCAGGAAGGACCTCTATGTATAAGAGAGTACAAATGTGATGCTATCAAATCAGCAGGAGATGCATACCCCAGTCAGACGTGTTTATTAATCAAAAGCGTCAATGGAAAGTGCATCTTCAACCTGCATCATTCATAGCGAAAGCCTTGCTAGGGTTGGAGACAAAATGCAAATGGAGCTTTAATCATCTATAGGAAAGTTGTGTGAAACCTGATAATACAGGAGAGGTTCCAACTGTGAGGAAAAAAATACACTAAAGTAGAATTGTGTTTTACTAGACTTGCTCTCCACCCTCTTCCTAGAATAAATTTCATTCGAGTTTTTTAGGACTGGAAAGATTGCTAAGAGTGTAGAAGGCATACTTGACTCAATGGAAAGAGTCCTTTCACTTCTGTACCTTCTTCCCAGGAGAGCAGAAAGTAGGACAAACTTTCATATTGAGTAACTGAGGTGCAGACAGGAGATTTACCCATTATAGTATGTGAACACAGCGTAATGCTACAGACCTGTGTACACAGTGCTTCATGTATCTAAACAAATGAGATTAGGGCTTGTCCCAGCACAAATATGACATAAAGTGAGCAAAAACCCTTCAATATGGTCTTAAAACCCATTTCACGTTGCAATATATAAAAATAGCAGCCACATACATCCTTGTGCTATACAGGAAAATTGTTGTTTTGTAGTAATTTGGGAATTATGATGCTATGTTGAAAACTTATTTATTGTAAAACATGTAGTATTTTGCTATCAAAAGAAATACCTTGGAGATTTTGAATGAATATTAAACAATTTAAAATTTGTAGTAAAACCAGTGTAAGATACTTCTTGAGAGCACTTATGGGAGATAAATTTTAATGAAAAAATCTTACAATTCAGGTGTTTTATTTATTATAATAAAGGCAGGCTCAGATTGGATTTGGATCACTGAAGTTATAAACTGCCTTCCTGTGTTGACATTTTTTCTTTCCTTTAATATGAAATGAAGTCAAATTTACCACAAACAGATCTCACTAAATAAAAATGATTGTTTTGCATGCACAAAACAACTCACAAGAATCCTGCATTGGTTTTTTTCTGCAGATATTATAGACAGTTTATAGTGTGTGAGTGATTCATTCATGAGTATCATCCAAACATCAAAGTCGTATAAAGCATATTTACACCAAATAATCAAATCAGGATTCATTGTTTCTTAACTAATTCTTCTATTATACTGAACTGGAATATGCATATTGGAGAGTCTTATTTGTAAATTAGGCTGGCTTCTTTTACAGAGAGGTTCCAACTTTACCCCTGTTCACATCTCCCTAAGTGCCTATAACCTCAATACATAAGAGAACAGAAAAAAAAAACCCACAGAATCTTTTTGCACAGCAACAAAAATATTGGTATAAGCATATTTCAATGCTTTTTATTTGCATTTTTAAAAAATATTCTCTTTAACACAAAAATACTTCTATATTTGAAATCTAACACAAACTAACAGAGTTCATACAAGCATTGAAATTTTCCAAAGTTTGGATTAGATGATTAATATGTTATTTCACTTTCATGATGATCTTAGATAAAGATTTCATTATCCTTATACTCCCAGGAGGTAGAAAAGTATTGTAGACAGGCAGGCTATGGAGGGAAATCTCTTAACTTACAAATCTAGTAAGAGATATGACTATGATCAAAAGTTAAATTAATGATAGTGATCATTTGTACGGAATATTCTTCATGTTGCAGTTATGTTTCTTTTATTACTTCTCAGGTATCCTCAGGACATTTTTTGGGGGGAACAGGGTTTGAGGTAAGGCTTCTCTGTGTAACAGTCTTGGCTGTCCTGGAATTTGCTTTGTAGATCAGGCTGGCCTCGAACTCACTGAGGTCTGCCTGCCTCTTCTCCCAAGTTCTGGAATTAAAGGAGTGGGCAACCACTGCTTGGGTCAAGACTTCTCATCTTAAAAAGGCACAGATGTAGCCAATGTTCCCAAACTATGCTTGTTCACTATCTCAGTTCTGCATTTTGCCTCCAAGACTCCAAAATCTGATGTCATTTTTAGTGCCTTTGCCCATCTAAAAACTTCCAGTTGTCATCAAAATCCAAAGAACAACTCCTCATACACCCTGTGGTCAATCAAACTCCACTGCCTGTTCTGACCAGGTCTGTTCTCAAAGTCATTGGTAATCAGCATTGCTGTGACATTAAAGCACAAATACTAATGAGGAGAAATGGAGGTGAGCATGCTTTTAGCTCCCAGCACAATCTTACTTTGAATAGTTTGACAAAACATTGGCTGTCTTCTGAAATCTCATTATCATTATGCAATGCTGCCTCTTTTTCAAAGCTTGAACTGTCTTCTATAGGAAAAGCATAGTAATTTTTCCTTAACCTACATGTTTTTAGTTGCAAGAAGCCTCCAATGTAAGTGACAGATTAATAATGATAAAGGAGTATTATGTTTATATTTATACTATGTCTTATATACTATATATATATATATATATACATATATATAATATAGATACACACATAATATATACAGATGGGGTACACCTACCATAGACAAGCTATCAGTGGGTTTGAATTCTAGCCTAATCAAGAATCTAAAAAAAGTACATTGGGATCTACAATATAATTTTATCATTTTCCCCTTCCATTTCTTCAGTTCAAACCTTTCCATAAACCTCTCCTTGCTCTCTTTCAAATTCAAGGCCCCTCTTTTAATTAATTGTTACTATTATGTGCATATTTTATATGTATGTGCATCTATATTCCTAAATACAACCTGGTCAGTCTGTATGTTACTTGCATGTGTGTTTTCAGGACTGATATCATTTGGTATTGGAAAACCAATTTGTTTGCTCTTCCCTGGGAAGACTATTTTTCTTGCTCTCAGCAAACCTTAGTTGCCTTTAGTTTTTTCTGTAAGGTTGAGGCCTCCTGGTTTTTCTTCAGTCCACCCTGGAGTTTATTGTTGGTGTCTTTGTTCAACTAATGTTTAAAAAGTCATGTTGTAAGGATTTATGAATGTGACTTCTGACATTCCTAGGAGATGTAGTCACAGCAAATTCAACTTATCTTCTAGATCTTAAAGTCTTAATGCTCCCTCCAAAAGTTCCCTGAGCCTTATGAATGGGAAAATTTTATAGATGTATCCAATGGGACTAGGCTTCATAACTTTGCATTTTGATTGTAGTTTCTGTGATGATCCCTATTATTCACAAGGAGAAATTTCTTTAATGAGGAGTGAGGACTACAATTATTGAGAGTATTGTTAGCAGTTATGCTGGTTTAGTAGAGTAGTAATAAATTCTTCTTCAAGATTTATGACTATATTAGTCCTGTGTAACTGCTAGGTTTCCAGTACCAGCAATACTTTTCCTATTATTGAGCAGGTTTTGTGTTCAGTTAAAAAGCTGTTGGTTACTGCAAATGTGGCACTAATGTTTCCTTAGGGTTAACTTGCCATACTCATCTTTGTTCTGGTTCATAGCTGTCATAGCTGGGCAGGACTGAACAACAAGGAAAGGGAGCTATGAACTTCTAATGCTAGAAGCTTAGGGGAAGGTTTAAAAACTGCAAGAGTTAATCAGAGTAATTTATTAGCCAGATCACTTCTGAGAAACAAGAATCTAAAGTCACTCATTTTTTTTCTCCTTGATAGGTAAGGTGGGGTGATTTTTTACTCTGTAAATTTATCTCTTGTATTTGGAAAAATAATAGGAAAAAGATAGCCTTTTGAATCTATTACTTCTTAACTGAATTCAGATCAATAAAAGCTCTAGTTCTTTGTGGCATTTTCTGGTCTCAAAAAATTCTAAAGGAACAGACTAGTTAATTGTTGGGTTTGCACCCCCACTTGTTCTGTTTTGCACTCTTGAGGGTGGTTGAAAACAGGAACAAAAACAGGAACAATCTGTTGTTTTCAGCAATGTTTCTAAGGATGTTTACCCCTAAGCCATTGATTTATGGAGATGAGCTGCCTCCTTTTGCTGATTTGACCTCCCCTGCTGAGGGCTATATATACTGTGTGAGAAAGTGGAATAAAAGGCTTGTATGCAGAACCTGAAGTTGTGTGTTAATCCCAATGTCCCTTGCTCAGAAGAATGACAGTTGCCGTGCTTGCGCGGCAGTTAAAATGAATTATTAAAAATAATACTGAAGTATTATTTGCATGCCAAAAAATAGAACCTTACAGGGTTCTGAGTCACCCTTTCCCAAACTGTCAAAATCATGTGGTATACTATTTACCTCCTCAACTCAACCCACTGTCTATTGTATTTTGGTTTTCTACCCTAAAATACAAATATAAATTATCATGTTGCTGTATAACAGTTGCCTCTAATATTGAAGCATTCCATCTCACAGATAAGCTTCTTAAGTATGAGGTAAACAATTCAAAATATCTGCAGGAAGTCCCTGAAACTGACCAGAGTTAACTAGCTCCACAGACCCCAGACCTCTCCCACATAAGCATGTAACAATACAAAATGCATTTAGCCCAACTTCAAAAGTCCCCATAGTCTACCACAGTCATGACCATGATTAAAAGCTCAAAGTTCAAAATCTCTTACGAGATTCCTAAATCTCTTAACTGTATTCTCCTATAAAATAAAAATAAAAAAAGGAGATCACATACTTCCAACATATAATGGCACAGGTTATATATTACCATTCCAAAATGTGGGGAAGGGAGCACAGTGAGGAAGTACTAGACCACAGCAAATCTGAAAACCATCTGGGCAAACTCCAAACACTGCATCTCCATGTTTGATGTCAAAATGCTCTTCAGATCATTTTATTCAGCTTTATTGACTGCAACTCACTTCTTTATCTCGGACTGTTTCCATTCCCTGTTAGCAGGTCTCCTTGGCAGGATTCCAAGGACTCTGGCATCTCTAATATCTGGGGTTCTCCAATGCAATATAGGCTTCAACTTTACAGCTTCAGGCAATGTGCTTTCTACTAGGCCTCCCTTCAGGGACAGCTCTAACTAATCTCTGGCCTCAGTAGCTGTATTATGTGGACAAAGGCTGCTCTTTTATTCCTGACCACTCAGACCCAAGTAATTACATAGAAATTATAATTACAACACTGCTTGGCCAGTAACTTAGGCATATTCCTGGCTAACTCTTATATCTTAAATTAACCCATTCCCATTAAACTATGTACCACCTTGAGGCTCTATCGTACTGGTAAGGTTTTCTGGCATCTTTCTCCTTTGCAGCTTTATGACATCACTCTGACTCTGCCTACTCCCTCTCCCTCTCCTCTCTCTCTCTGTCTCAATCTCTCTGTCTCTCTCTGTCTCTCTCTGTCTCTCTCTGTCTCTCTCTCTCTCTCTCTCTCTCTATATATATATATATATATATATATATATATATATATAGAGAGAGAGATAGATATCCCTTCTAGCATGACTGTATTTTGCTTGCCATAGGGCAAAGCAGGTTCTTTATTCATTGACCAACAAAAGCAACATATATACAGAAGGACATATCCCATCATTATTCCAAAACTCCTTTCTTCACTCATTAACTAAAGTCATACCATGTGACTGAAGCAGCCAAGTTCTACTACTTTCTGGGGCTGGAATATGCCCCCCTCATTTAATTACATCTTTACAAGTTTTCTGCCTTTCACTGCCTAAGCTTGCCTGTCCTGAAACTTGATCTGTAGACCAAGCTGGTCTCAGACTTAGAGATCCACCAGCCCCTGTCTTCCAAGTTCTTGGATTAATGGTGTACCCCCACCACATCATTCTCTAAACTTTTCTTTAATTCCTTTTTGCAAAGTGGAATCTTAACTGGGTAGAATCTTACCCTAAGGTTACCACACACTTTATTCAACTTCTTAGTCCATCTGTTTATCTCCCTGAACACAGGGTTTAGCTTCATCCAACTTTCTGGAGACCACTTTTTCTCAAACTTTACATTATGTAATTTAATCTTTTCAGCTTACATTTTTTTATTATAAATCTTCATGAGAGTTATCACTAATATCCAGATGATGGAGTCTATACTAAGCTGTTTTAGAATTTCTTCTGCTAAGGGAATTAATCTAAAACTCTTCACTTCAGCCTCAGGCAGATTTTGGGCAAAGGCAAACAACAGCTACTTTCTTCATCAAAATATCACAAGAATGATCTCTTGGCAACATACTATCTTTCTTCTCCTCTGATCTCCTGAATGGTCTCCTAACAGTTTAAGTAATGCTTAGTACCTCTGGCTTCTATATTCTTACTAGTATGGCCCAGTAAGCAGTGCTTAAATAATTTCATTGTTTTCATCACAGCAACATTCCAGACCTTGGTATCAACTCCTGTCTTAGGGTTTTCCATTCCTGTAAAGAGACACCATGCTTCTCACCTCTATCTCATGCTTTCTTTGGGTCTGAGTCTATGCTGAAGTGCTTCTACTTTAGTATATCTTGGAATGAACAGTTTGAAATTTCCACTTATTGCATACTGAACAAGGGCTGTCTCACTTAATTGCTGAAGGTACTGTTCTTGAATATAAAGTCTGATGTAGTGATGAGGTGAGCAGGCTTGCTTTTCATCTTGCCCATCTCCTGCATGGCTTGCTTAGTCCCAGAATAATAACAAAGAAAGTGTATTCATTTAAACACTGTATGGCCCATTAGTTCTAGCCTCTTATCAGCTAATTCTCACATCTTGATTAACCCATTTCTAATAATCCGTGTAGCACCATGAGGTAGTGGCTTACCAGGAAAGATTCAGCATGTCTGACCTGGCAGCTGGCTCCATAGCTTATGCCTAATTCTGCTTTTTTTCCTCCCAGAATTCTGTTCTGTCTTCCCTGCCTACCTATGTTTTGACATATCAGGCCAAGCAGTTTTCTTTATTAGTTAACCAATAAAAGCAACAGATAGATAGAAGACACTCCTACATCAGTCTGAGGTTATCTTTCACTGAAGTTTGTCAATGATGCTATAGTACTTATGAACTTGTTCTTCCCTGATTTCTGATGAAATCGCCTCAGTCACTAGGATATCTGATTGTAAACATAGATTGTTAGTTCCTTTGAAATCACCTTCCAAATCTTTTCCAGCAACTTTCTTATGATGTGTGTGTGTGCGTGATATTGTGTGTTTATTTTGACTTGGCCTATATTGTAGACTTTTAGGTTTATAAAGAGTAACATATTTAAATAAAATTTGTCTTGTTTAATTTTCAGACTATTCTTAATTATAGTTGTACTTTACTTTAAGTAAAAAAGACACAAGTTATAGCCCTGTATGCACCTCAGCAGTCTCCAGAGTTGATGCTGGTCCTCATTGCTCCTTTCTTATTTCTGTTTAAGTTCTGGAAGTTTCTATTCATATCTTTGTGTTGTGATCCAGCTGCCCTCACTCCCCGACTGACAACGAAACTTCCTTGTGGTCTGTAATTGACAAGGATGTTTGTGTTCTTTCTGGCCAGTGGGTCTCCACAGAAGGAGTAGAGGTATAAAAGCTTACTGGCCAAAATAAGGTTGCTGTTATTCCACCAGAAAAGAAGCCTCCCTGTGTCTCAATCCTGGCACCCCCCCCCCCAGTCTTGGCTATCCAGGCTGGGCTGGCTGCAGCAAGTGGAGGTTCCACCCAGATCTGGAAAGTGGGGATACGTGAATGGGTCACTCCAGCTGCTGGCTAAATTGAGGAGCATATTGGGGAATGTAAAGTGTTCTAATTTTTCATCCCCAGAGATTACTCTGAGGGACATCCTCCAAAAGATAAGCAAGTATAAAGAGGCAGGAGGGTGGATTGAAAGGCCTCAAAAAGTAACTGAAACTCTTAAAGCAACAAGGCATGGAAATAACAAGGAAGACAGCCAAAGATGTTGTACAGGAGGGGATTTAAATGTTCCAGATTGGGAACAAGCCAAGTCAGATTAAAACGAGTATGTGTGTTTTCATCCCCAGAGATGCCCTCTGAAAGATTGGCCAGTAGAAAAGCAATAAAGAGGAGGTAGGAGGGTAAATTGAGGGCCTCAAAAGATAAAATGTGTAGTGATAAATGTTATTGTGTTGATTATGTTGTCTTTTGTGTTCTGGACTGGAGAAAGACATTTGATTCTAGGAACTGCTAAGAAAGGTATTTCGACTTTAAAATACAGGCCTAAGGATTTGATGCTTTGGAAAAGAGTTTCTGCTTTTTTCTCCACAGAGGATGAGAACCCGTGGATTCATTGCAAATTTATGTGGTGTAAAATACCCCCTAAGAATGCAGTACCCTTACTCAGAAGGAAGTAGCCAGACAGGTTGATGATGCCCAAGTTCCCTAAAAGATTGTTAAAGTGGGGACCCTTCAATGGTTCCAGAGCAGGAGCAGCAAGCCTGCTTCCCTGAGTTCTGCTCCACTTCATGCAGCAGTTTGGATCCAGAGTGAATGTTGCTGGGGCCGTAGCAGAGCTTTGCTACCACAGCTACTGCTGCCAGACTTGCTCTCTCACAGACTATGCAGATGGCTGAGACTGTCAACCAGCAGGCTGAAAGAGTCAGCAATGCTTTGGACATTCAAAATAATCTTAATGGACATATTCAATTGGACATATTGACCTTAAACCAACAAGTGGCTCTGGTTCAGGAGCAAGTGGACTATCTTTGGACTTTTCAACAGTTATTCATTTTATGTGAGTTACTCATGACACTGTATTGCATGCTTCTGCTACTGTTATGGAACTCAACAGTCATATAAGAGAGCTTTGGAATACTGCTTTTGTTAATTTTATCATCCAGTCAGTGCATGCTAGATGGTTGCAGTGTTGGTTTGGCTCCTTGGCACTGTCAGTCCTAGGGATACTTGGTTTAGGGCTATGTGTCTGGGTGGCCACGGATGGGCAATACTTTGGGGGCAGGATGCTATCTAAGACAGGTAATATTAGAGGACTATTCCCCATGACAGGCAAGGAATTATAAAATAAAATCGGTGCAATTGTTGTGATCCAGCTGCCCTCACTCCCCCTTACTGACAGCAGAACTTCCTTGTCTGTAATTGACAAGGATATTTGTGTTCTTTCTGGCCGGTGGGTCTCCACAGAAGAAATAGAGGTATAAAAGGTTACTGGGCAAAATAAAAGTTGCTTTTCTTCCACCTGAAAGAAGCCTCCGTGTCTCAATCCCGGCACCCCCTGCCAGTCTCGGCTAGCCAGACTGTGCTGGCCACAGCACTTTGAATTCACGTTTTCATCTTCAGCCTTCCTTTTCATCTCATCTAATAATATTATCCCTTAAATATTGCATTTTCTAAATCACCTTTTCATTTGGTTATTTTAAATATCTCATTATTATATCTGTCTTTTCACATACTTTAAGAATATTAAATAACAGTTTTTTATAATCTTGTTCAAATATTTCTTTGAGATCATTATCCATCAATGTTTTTCAGCTTTAGAATTAATGGCTTGCTGTGTTTTCTCTCCCTTTAATTTCTAATTTTTATTCTGTGTGTTTACTTTATTTTTTGCATGGGAGACAATCTTGTGGAATCTTTTTCTTCTTTATTCTATGTTGTTATATTTAACAGATAACAAATCTTCATATGTAATTCATGGTTTCTTATAACATCTACCTCCCATTATAGCTGAGACCATGGATACTGACATACATCTTTGACTCTGTCTTACTCATATATAACTAAAGATATGACACCACTTGCCATTGGTATATAAACCAGTTTCAGGGTTGTTTTTTACACCTGTGGTAAATCTCATAGTGTCTGAAATGAACCAGGAGATAAGCATCTCAGCTTCTTTTTGAGGAATTCTCTTGTTCAAGTAGTTCAAGAGAACTACTCCAAATGTGGCTGACACTTTCCAGTGGCAGCCATATAAAAGGTGATCCAAAGAAAAATATAATTTCCTCCTCATTACCTTTATGTTTTGCTGGTAGGTTGTAGACAATTGCTGCTGAAGAGACCATTGCTACATTCTTTTGCTATTATCAAAACACAGCTCCTTTAGGCATCTATATGTTCTGAAGGAACTGAAGTTCCCAGGTATCCAGGAACTTTTCAGACCTCTATTAACAAACTGGTACTACTGAGGCATCCAGACTCACAAACAGAATTTTTGCTTATTTCTCAGCATCTGCAGTGTGAAGTCAACCATTGTAGGATGACACCAACTTTGCATATAAGACATATAAGTCAAGTAAACTCTCTGTTAAAACATGATAATTCTATTTATCTGTTTTACTAGAGAATCCCCCTATTATTATTATTATTATTACGTAATTTTAATATTCCTTCCAATGTTCTTGCTTTCCTGAGTGCCCTTTATGTTCTTTGTTGAAAAAGATAAACTTATCTTGGGCTTTCTCCTTTCTGGATGACTACAGCATGATGCAACCTGTGTTTGACAAAGCAAAAATTACATGAAACTATCCCTTAACCCTAATCCTAACCCCTAATTCTAACCCTAACCCTAACCTAACCCTAACCCTAATGCTGGCTCTTACACGCAACTTTAAACTGTTTTGAACTTATTTGTTCACTTTGAATCTATTTCCCATGGGTCAAAAGCTATGGATTTTGGCAAAGTCTCTGATTATGCCCCATACTTCCTGCCTCTGAGATGTAAACAGATTCCTAGGTTGGAGTCTCTCTCTCTCTCTCTCTCTCTCTCTCTCTCTCTCTCTCTCTCTCTAAGAGCCATTGCTTTCAATTTAGCTTAAAACACAAATGAGTCTGTGCTGCAGCTAGCACAGCCTGGATGCCAAGACTGGTGGTGGGTGCCAGGATTGAGACACGGAGGCTTCATTTCAGATGGAAGAACAGTAACCTTTATTTTGCCCAGCAACCTTTTATACCTCTACTCCTTCTGTGGAGATCCACCAGCCAGAAAGAACACAAACATCCTTGTCAATTACAGACCACAAGGATGTTCTGCTGTTAGTCAGGGGGACTGAGGGATGGATCACAAGTTTGAGGCAAGCATGTTTAAACATTTGTGTTCATTTATATTATCATAGCCAGACGTCTCACATGAAAAATCACGGATGGGAAGGAACACAGCACAAATGACAATTTTACAGAATTATAATTTTCTCCTCCTATCAATAAATCACAGTGTGCTGAAGCATATCAAATTTAAGTACGGACAGGTTCATAGGCAATGATGGGAATTAGAGTATATAGGACTCTATTGTGAGCTTTCTCGTGGCAGAGTCCCACAGATACCTAAGGAAACTTTGAAAATTGATCTGTAGAGATCATCAAATAGAGCTTGATGATACTTTCTTCTAATAAGTTTAACAAAAAGATTTTGTGTTGTGACATGATTCAAACCTATCTTTCAAGAATTTACAAACTAGTAAAACTAATAAAATCTAGAAATTGAAGTGTGTTGAATTTAACCTGCCCTTACATGTTCTGTTATTCGTTGTGTCAGAAGAGAATTTATTGAAAATCTGTTTAATTATGAGATTCCAAACTATTTAAGCCAATAGATTTACAATAGAACCAAAGCTTTGATTTGGAACTAAAGGTTATGATTTCTTCTATTAGCAGATGCTTAGAATTTTTTTCACAATTTTCATTGAAATAACAAATTGTCCTCTTCAGCAATTTGACTGTTGTTCCTCTATCTGATGATTTAACCTGAACTTGTATATGTGGGTGTATCTATGTGTGTATTGTGTATTCATGTGTATATATCTGTGTGTCTAGTCTCTGTGTGAGTGTGTTTGTTCATGCCCTGTAAGTATGTCTATTTCTATGTGTGTATGTGTCTTTGAGTATGCTCATTTGTGTACATATGTGTACTGTGGCATGTATTTTTATTTAACTGTTTGTGAGGGAATTGTCTATATAAGTCTGAGTGTATTGAGTGTGTGTATATGATTATGTAGATGTATTGTATGTGAGTATATATGTGGCCCTATATGTATGTATATGTGTGTATATGTGTGTGTGTCTAAAATGTCTTGCTACTTGAGGAAGAATTCATTTTTTTTCACAATTTGAAGTTAAAGTTCATCTTCTGGGCAAACTGCAGCAGCAGAAGGTTGAGGCATTTGGTAACATTGCATCCACTAAGAGCAAAGAATGATAAATATTTATGCTCAACTGGCCCTTTCAGTTTTATTCTGTATAGTGTCCCACTTCATGGGATAGTGTTACCCACAGTTAATGCTGTTCTGCCCATCTCAATTAATCTAACAAAGATACTTTCTCACAACCATGCCCAGAGACAACCCTTAGAGATATTGCCTTTTGTCTAGGTGATTTTGATATCATCAAATTGACTATAAATATTATCTCATTACAGTGTGTATATGTGCATATATGCATGCATTGCTGTTAAGAAAATTAAAAATTCATATTGAGAAAAATAAATTAAACAAAATAGAATCTTGCCTTTGTTTTCTACTTCTAATGTGTTTGTTGGATAAAATTAATTTAAGCTAATTAATTTAATGATAGTTTTGTTATAAAAACTCTATCTTTTACAGCATAATGTCTTCTCTCCAAAAGGTGAAAACAGGCTTTGAGAGATGACTCAACAGCTAGGTGTACTCACTGCACAAGCATTAGGACATCAGGTCAGATCCCAGCACCCTTGTAATATCTGGGTGTAGTCCTGCACATACATGTCTATAATTTGACCATGGAGAGAGGCAGAGACAAGAAGAGGATCTGGGTATTACCAGCTGCAGACAAAATGGGAGTCTCAGGTCCAGGAAAAGAATCTTCATGAAGGAAACAAGACACAGGATAACAGAGGAAGAGAACTACCAGCATATACCTGGCCCAATAGAGATACAAGACTCATTTGTGACTTCCCAAACCTATGACTGGGCTGACATCATGAGATGAACTTTGAAGGTTTGATGAGATTAAATATCCTGGCATATGGGACCGGGTTTTGGATCCACTTTTACCCAATGACATCATCAGAGACTGTGTAAGAGGGAGGTAAGAATAGTCAGTTGTTATAGGATATGGGATAACAAAAGCTTTAATCAAGGCCTGAAGATAATGGAAGATTCTGGATTCTTGTTTTTAAGACAGAGGAAGGAGCCATGAGACAGAGAACTGCCATTCCTTCTAGGGACTAAAAAGAACAATGAAGTACATTCTCTTCTAGAGTGCATGGACAGAGCAGACCTGACAATGCCTGGGTTTTACCTGAGTGAGGCTAACTTGAACCTCTAAACTCAAAACTGAGAGAACCCAAATCTGTATAGTTTTCATTCAATGTGATTGTGTCAGTTTCAACGGGAAAAGAAAATATCATCAAACCTAACACAGTGTAGAGATTTTGTTACTCACTTCCTCATTCATTTCCTATATTCAATATCAAGCTTCACTTTCTCCCTAAGTGAGACACATGGTTCATAATAATAAACAAACATGATTCTAACAAAAAAAATAATATTCATGTAATTTTAAGACCAAATTAATGGCAATCCACAGTCAATTTTAAGAGCAAATGATGCATGAGGGTATTTCCTTTTGCATCCTTGTCCAATGATCCTTCCCCTCTGGTGTTTTTAGTCCTGGGATTGCAGGACTGTGTAACCAAACCAGGCCTATCTGGTCATTTTTCCATATTATAAGAGGGTCTCTATTTGTGATTACTTGGTCAAGAGAACCTAGTAAACACTGCTCATGTAGCCTTGATGGGTCACACTCGTGAGCAGGTAGACGAAACATCCTGTGTGTGTGGCGTAGTTCCGACCTCCTGAATTTTAAGCATTCATTGTATTCCCTGTGTTTAAGGAAATCTTATTTCCTGTATTTAGACCAGGATTTCTGCTTTTTATGTATAACTTATAGTTCCTGTTTCCTGTGTTCAAAGTGTAAGAAACCAAACACAGAATCTGACTTATTTTTAAAAAATAATAATTTTCCTACTGTTGAATGAGCTGGAGGGCTGCGTTCTTGCCACCCAGCTCCCGGCCACTTGGCTAGCTTATGCCCCTAAATAACAACACACAAACTGTATTCATATAAACACTGCTTGGCCCATTTCTATTAATGTGTGTAGCACCACGAGGTGGTGACTTATCTTGCCTAACCCATATTTAGTAATCTGTGTAGCACCAGTCTTACCGGGAAAGATTCAGCATATCTGACCTGGTGGCTTGCTTCATCACATCTGCCCTGGAGAGGAACGGCATGGTGTCTGAGCTCACTTCCTTTCATCCCAGCATTCTGTTCTGTTTACTCTGCCTACCTAATTTTCTGTCCTATCAGGGCCAAGGCAGTTTCTTTATTAATTAACCAATGACCTTCCTCCATCATTTCCCCTTTTTCTGTTTAAACAAAAAAAGGAAGGCTTTAACTTTAACATAGCAAAATTACATATAACAAAATAGTTATCAAGCAAGAATTACAGTTACAATATTTACATCTATTTTATCTTTATTATAACTAAGGAAAACTATAACTATAACTAACTATCTATTTTTCAACTCCATCAAAGACTCCAGAAGGATATAATATTACCTAAGTAAACAAGTAAGAAATTTCCAAAACTCTAGAAGTGACAGAGACATCTCGCTGCCTTGACAGTCACCCAAAGTTCTTTTGTACTGCTGGGGCATCCATCTTTGGCCTTCAGGTCCATAGTATCCAGAGACATTTCCATGAAGCAGGAAATTTCAAAGGAGGTTCAGTCACTAACTGCTGTGTCCTGCAGAATGTCTTGCAGACTCTTCCATGAATCAAGAACCCCGAAAGATCATCTCACCTTTAGGCAAATTCAGTAGTCCTCTCTCTGCAGGTTCTCTGTGTCCAGTTTATGCAATAGTCCAGGTAAGAACAGTTTCTTGCCCAAATGGCTATCAAACTCCATAAGGATTTTCTTCGATGCCCATCTTCCTCTTGAAGTAGATTGGTGCTGTCAGGAGCAGATGTGTCTCATTGTCATGAAAAGCCCTAAGTTATTAAAACATTAAATGTCCTATTCTGTAGTCTTTGAAAGATATGAAGAATGTCTATCTAAAATATATCTATGTACATGTAGAAAACCTAACATGACTACAAATTTGACTATTATAGATGGTTATCTATTAACCTATATTTCCTAATTATACATTACATTTTTAAATGAACTATACAATTACAATACCTTAATCAATATCAGAAATACATATACATATAACAAAATTGACCTTAAAATCCATACCAATGCAAATTATTCATATCTATATCATATCCCCCTTTAAATGTAAAAGAGCATTTATTAACAATATCTGGGAATATGGATGTAGTTATTTCTCTCCAAACTGCTTCCTGCTGTATAGGGGTGCTGTTAATCAAGTCTTTCATGGTATAACCTGTGGGCTAGATTCATCTCAGTCAGCAGTCGAGTGAAGTAATTTTTTGAAGGTGTTCACAGCAACCCTTCAGGAGTACGTGGTCCATCGTACCATATTGGGATAGAAGCAATCCAAAGGGTCTCATCCTCTGTGAAAACAAAAGAATAAACTCTTTTCCAAAGTATCATATCCTTAGATGCAAATTCTGAAGTCAAGGTATTTTCAAAATATCTATGTTGGATAAGTTCAGCAACATTTATAAACAAATATCTTTTAGCAGCTGTTACTCCTTCCTCAGCATTCAAACAACTCAAAGAGAGCATAATAGCATACAGTATCAATATTCTCTGTGTATTTTCCATCTTTGTGCGGCTTTATTTTAACCTCTATTTCGTTTATTTTTACTTTTAACTTTTTGCTTTTTGAGACAGGTTCTCTGTATATCTTTGACCTGGAATAACTCTGTGGACCAGAC
Organism: Chionomys nivalis; assembly: GCF_950005125.1. Classification (NCBI taxonomy): domain Eukaryota; kingdom Metazoa; phylum Chordata; class Mammalia; order Rodentia; family Cricetidae; genus Chionomys; species Chionomys nivalis. The sequence continues at coordinate 46,183,393 of NC_080108.1, forward strand.
TGTCCTTGAACTCTCAGAGATCTGCCTGTCTCTGCCTCCCAGGCATTGGGATTAAAGGTGTGTGCTACCACACCTTGAAGGTACAGAGGTCAATCTCCCTCTACCTCCCAAGTGTTGGGATTAAAGGTGTGTACTACCACACCCAACTACTCTCTTTCTTACTTTTTTTTTTACTTTAAGAACTTTAACTTTTAGCCTGCATATATTTTTAACACACTGTAAATCATTTAAAGGTTTTTTTTGTTTGTTTGTTTTTTGTTTTTGAATCTCTCTTTACTGTATCTCTCTCTCTTTTTCTGACCACATGAGTCTTTAACTTACCAAGCAATCTCAGTAGGACTAAAGCTGTGGCTCTGATGGCTGGATCCAGCCCATTCCATAGCTTTCCAGCCTCATGGCTAAGGTCCTGGCTGTAGCCATTTTTATAGCCACAAGTCTATGGCGTTTCAAGGTCCCCGACAGCAAGCAAGCTGCAACAGTATGTCCACAGACAACACTCAAGGCCTCTCTCTGTAACTGGCCCTCCAGCCTCAAAGAGTCAGAGTTTGCCCTGGCAGGACGGCCCAGAAAACCAGCGTTTTAAAACAACTCAGCTTTTTTCCTGCTACTGCTGAAAACAAACTAGCATTCAGTCGGCTTTTATCAACACCATTTAAGTGTTTTGTGGCTGGACCTCTTAAGAGCTGCAGGATTTTTTCAGTTAAAGCTGAGTCAGGAAGCCTCTTTTAGATGAGAGCGCTTGCTTGCCTCTAGCAAGCAGAGCAGACCCAAGAAATTGCTGCTACCAAGAAAACATGCTTTACTCTATTCTTTCCCAAACCTTCTCAGGCTTTTTGTGGATGTAGTTATCCACTTCTAGGCGCCATTCTGTTGTGGGAGCTGTGGGCTATGTTCCTGCCACCCAGCTCTCCGCCGCCTGGCTAGCTTATGCCCCAAAATAACAACATACAAACTGTATTCATATAAAAACTGCTTGGCCCATTTCTATTAATGTGTGTAGCACCATAAGATGGTGACTTATCTTGCCTAACATATATTTAGTAATCTGTGTAGCACCAGTCTTACCAGGAAAGATTCAGCATGTCTGACCTGGCAGCTTGCTTCATCGCATCTGCCCTGGAGAGGAGCAACATGGCGTCTGAGTTCACTTCCCTTCTTCCCAGCATTCTGTTCTGTTTACTCTGCCTACCTAATTTTCTGTCCTATCAGGTCCAAGGCAGTTTCTTTATTAATTAACCAATAACCTTACTCCATCATCCTACAATTAAAATGGACTAAACAATTCTGTAAATGTATAGTTCTTTCTATAATAAAGTCTTACAGTAGTCTCTAAAACATGAGATTTCCAGGGCTAAAGTTTAAGAAGACAGAAAAGCCCTGACCTAAGGTTGTTTCCTTCTTTGCATGAGCTTCTATAGCTTTGTGTTGTGTATGCCCATGTTGTTCTGCCCACTTTGTCTAGCTAGGCATAGTGTTTTTCTACCAGTTACTGAGGAACTGTCACGAGCTCAAGAGATTGGTTAGATTAATTTTAAAATTGGCTAATCTGTCAGTGGAGGATTAAATTTTAAATAAAAGAAATAGAGATAGTCCAAGAGTTAGCATTTGATTAGTATACCATGTAAAATGCATATCACAGTCAAATAAAGTATTCTCTGGTGACCACCATGACCCTGTGCTAAATAATCTCAGATTATTAATCCAAACACAGATCTTTCAGAAATAAAAGCATCTCAGGCCATTGTTAGAGCAAGTCATATATAGAAATACACTGTACTTTTAAATTACACCATTTATTCTTTAATGAAAAGACTGTTTGAATCTAAAATAAATTAACAGGCTCAAAATATATGCCTCTTTAGAATTGTTTTGCTGTGGATTATAAAGCTGTCCAGGTATGCTATATTAGTATAATGCTTGCCTAATATATATAGAGCCCTGGTTTTCACCCCAGTACCATATAAAACAGGACAAGGTCGTGCATTCCTATAATTCTAGCCCTAAAGATGTGGTAGAAGAAGAATTAAGACAATATTTGTGTGTGTGTGTGTGACAGAGAGAGAGATAGAGAGACAGAGAGAGACAGGGAGAGAGACAGAGACAGAAAGATACATAAAAAATTCTGAGATTACTCTTTGTACATTAACAGTCAAACAAAACAAAACAACCCACGTTTTACTCTAAATATCTGGATACTCATGGTAAATTCCAGTCTTTTTTGTGCCATTGCACAGCATGCATGTACAATAACTCACTCTGATTCTTCTGATACAAAGGTGTCTCCTAGAAGAATAATGCTAGGCTGATTTCCTTCTGGTCTTGAAGTAGGTGATATTCCCAAGATGAGAGAGGCAGTACTTTGGAAAATTTTAAGATGTCATCGGTTGTCCTTGCTTTTTAACCTCCATGTTCTTTCATAGGACTCTCCCAGAGTTCATATGAAGCATCTGAGGTACATTTGCTAACAAGACTAATCCACAAAAGTAGTTAACAACTTCTGTTAACTTCTCTGTCTCTGTCTTCTTTCATCGCCTGATGAAGGTTAATATTCAGGAGGATGCTTAAATGTTTTTCTTTGGGTTCACTGATGGAGGTGGGTCATCTTTCTATCTGTTGTTTCATTGGTTAAGTAATAAAGAAACTGCCTTGGCCCCTTTAATAGGACAGAAAATTAGGTAGGCGGAGTAGACAGAACAGAATGCTGGGAGAAAGATGCCGAGTGAGGAGTCGCCATGATTCTCCCACTCCAGACAGACACAGGTTAAGATCTTTCCTGGTAAGCCAGCTCGTGATACTACACAGATTATTAGAAATGGGTTAATCTAGATATGAGAGCTAGCCAGTAAGAGGCTAGAGCTAATGGGCCAAGCAGTGTTTAAAAGAATACAGTTTCCGTGTAATTATTTTGGGGCATAAGCCATGCGGGCGGCCGGGTGCCTGGGGACGCAGCCCTGCCGCTCATATTACAACAGAGTGGCACCCAACGTGCTAATGAGCTCCACGTTAAACCTGAGAGGGCTTAAAAAAGAGAGAGAGAGAATTTAAGACAGCTTTTTGCTGTTTCTGGGTTACGTGCTGCAAAGAAATTGTCCTGACTCAGCAAAAGGAAAAAACTGGCTGTTTTAAAATGCCGGCTTTCTGGGCTGTGCCGCCATCACTATCTCTGTCTGGCTCCTGCAGGAGACAGATCTTTTGAATGGAGCATTTGGAGTAAAGTGCTACGATTTGTTTGATGGCAACTAGACTCACGGTGTGCCTAAAAGGAAGTCATTTTGTGCTGCGGCTCAGAGGCACAAGCAGCTCCACCATGCTACTGGTGCAATGTGCAAGAATCAGAGGCACGAGCGGCTCCGCCATGTTGGACTGGGCGGGGCAAGCAGGAAGTACCTGTTTTTGACCTAGGAATGTCACAGCTTAGATTCTTAAGCGCTTAGCGATTTAAAAGCACAAAACAAAGTGCTCCTGGATACTAAAAAAATTACAGATTCACAATAGAACTGATTCAGACACTGTTGGATGAATATACGTAGGCTTGAGAGAGAGAAAAAAATATATATAAAGAATAAAGTTAATGTCTTAAAAAAAGGATAAAGTCTTTAAAGAGACAGAGTACAGATAGTTATAGATTAAAAGAAATAAAGAAAAATAAGCCACGTAAAAATGGAGAATTCACAGAGAGTCTGGATTTTTTGTATTATTGTGTTTTCTTTAAAATTTTTTACTGTGAAGGAGCTAACTACAGAGAGACATTTCATTATATGGGCTGCTAAGCTAAACCAGAATGGATATAAGGGTATTATGATTTCAGAATATGGGTCTAAGGATATGATGCTTTGGAGAGGGTCTTCTTTTGTTTTCACAGAGGATGAGACTCTGTGGATTGTGTCTACCCCAATATGGTATGATAGACCACGCCCTCCTGAAAGGTTGCTGTGAACACCTTCAGAAAATTACTTCACTCAACTGCCGACTGAGATGACCCTGACACACAGGTTACACCATGAAAGATCTGAATACAGCGCCCCCATTCAGCAGGAAGCAGTTTGGAGAGAAAAACTGCGCCCATGTTCCCAAATATGGTTTATAAATGTTCTTTTACATTTAAAGGGGGAAATGATATAGATATGAATAATTTGCATTGGTATGGATTTTAAGGTTAATTTTGTTATATGTATATGTATTTCTGCTCTTAAGGTATTGTGATTATGTAGTTCATTTAAAAATGTAATGTAAATATAGGTTGTTAATGGATAATCATCGATAATAGTAAAGCTTGTAGTCACGTTAGTTAGATTTTCTAGATATGCATAGATATATTTCAGATAGGCATTCTTCATATCTTTCAAAGGCTACAGAATATGGCATTTAAGTGTTTTAATAATTTAGGGCTTTTTATGACAATGAGACACATCTGCTCCTGACAGCACCAATCTACTTCAAGAGGAAGATGGGCATCGAAGAGGCTCCTTATGGAGTTTGATAGCCATTTGGGCAAGAAACTGCTCTTGCCTGGACTGATGCATAAACTGGATGCAAAGAACCCGCAGAGAGAGGACTGCTGAACTTGCCTGAAGGTGAGATGGTCTTTCGGGGTTCCTGACTCATGAAAGAGTCTGCGAGACATTCTGCAGGACACAGCAGATAGTGACTGAACTGTCTTTGGAATTTCCTGCTTCATGAGAATGTGTCTGCTGGATACTATGGGCCTGTAGGCCGAAGATGGATGCCCCAACGGTACAAAAGAACTTTGGGTGACTGTCCAGGCAGCGAGATGTCTCTGTCATTTCTAAAGTTTGAAGTTTCTTATTTCTTGTTTACTTAGGTAATATTATATCCTTCTGGAGTCTTTGATGGAGTTGAAGAATGGTTAGTTATAGTTTTCCTTAGTTATGATAAAGGATAAAATAGATATAAATATTGTAACTGTAATTCTTGCTTGATAACTATTTTGTTATATGTAATCTTACTATGTTAAAATGAAAGCCATTTTTTGTTTAAACAGAAAAAGGGGAAATGATGGAGGTGGGTCATCTTTCTATCTGTTGTTTCATTGGTTAAGTAATAAAGAAACTGCCTTGGCCCCTTTAATAGGACAGAAAATTAGGTAGGCGGAGTAGACAGAACAGAATGCTGGGAGAAAGATGCCGAGTGAGGAGTCGCCATGATTCTCCCACTCCAGACAGACACAGGTTAAGATCTTTCCTTGTAAGCCAGCTCGTTGTGCTACACAGAATATTAGAAATGGGCTAGATCAATATGTAAGAGCTAGCCAAGAGGCTGGAACTAATGGGTCAGGCAGTGTTTAAAAGAATACAGTTTCTGTGTAATTATTTGGGGGCATAAGCTAGCCATGTGGGCGGTCGGGTGCTGGGGACGCAGCTCCGCCGCTGTTATTACAACAGTTCACCTTCTTATTTAGCTTCTCTAGAATCACAAATAATAGTCTCAATGTCCTTTATTTATGGCTAGAAACCAAATATGAGTGAGTACATCCCATGTTCCTCTTTTTGGGTCTGGCTTAACTCACTCAGGATAATGTTTTCAATTTCCATCCATTTATATGCAAAATTCAAGAAGTCATTGTTTTTTACTGCTGAGTAGTACTCTAATATGCATATATTCCATACTTTCTTCATCCATTCTTCCACTGAAGGGCATCTAGGTTGTTTCCAGGTTCTGGCTATTACAAACAGTGCTGCTATAACATAGTTGAGCATATACTTTTGTTGTATGATAGGGCATCTCTTGGATATATTCCCAAGAGTGGTATTGCTGGGTCCAGTGGTAGGTTTATCCCGACTTTCCTGAGAAACCGCCACACTGCTTTCCAAAGTGGTTGCACAAGTTTGCATTCCCACCAGCAATGGATGAGTGTACCCCTTTCTCCACAACCTCTCCAGCAGAGGCTATCATTGGTGTTTTTGATTTTAGCCATTCTGACAGGCATAAGATGGTATCTTAATGTTGTCTTGATTTGCATTTCCCTGATCGCTAAGGAAGTTGAGCATGATCTTAAGTGTCTTTTGGCCATTTGAACTTCTGTTGAGAATTCTCTGTTCAGCTCAGTGCCCCATTTTATAATTGGATTGATTAACCTTTTACGGTCTAGTTTCTTGAGTTCTTTATATATTTTGGAAATCAGACCTTTGTCAGTTGCGGGGTTGGTAAAGATCTTCTCCCAGTCAGTGGGTTGCCTTTCTGTCTTAGTGACAGTGTCCTTTGCTTTACAGAAGCTTCTCAGTCTCAGGAGGTCCCATTTATTCAATGATGTTCTTAGTGTTTGTACTGCTGGGGTTATACGTAGGAAGTGGTCCCCTGTGCCCATGTGTTGTAGAGTACTTCCCATTTTCTCTTCTATCAGGTTCAGTGTGTTCAGACTGATATTGAGGATTGAGGTCTTTAATCCATTTGGACTTGACTTTTGTGCATGGTGATAGATATGGATCTATTTTCATTCTTCTACAGATTGACATCCAGTTTTGCCAGCACAATTTGTTGAAGATGCTCTCTTTTTTCCATTGTATACTTTTAGCTCCTTTATCGAAAATCAGGTGTTCATAGGTTTGTGGGCTAAAGTCAGGGTCTTCTATTCAATTCCATTGGTCGACTTCTCTGTTTTTATGCCAATACCAAGCTGCTGTAATAGAGTTTGAAGTCACTGATGGTAATGCCTCAAGACGATCCTTTATTGTATAAGATTGATTTGTCTATCCTGGGTTTTTTGTTTTTCCATATAAAGTTGACTATTGTCTTCTCCAGATCTGTGAAGCATTTTGATGGGATTTTGACGGGGATTGCATTGAATCTATAGATTGCTTTTGGTAGAATTGCCATTTTTACTATGTTGATCCTCCCAATCCAAGAGCAAGGGAGATCCTTCCATTTTCTGGTGTCCTCTTCAATGTCTTTCTTCAAAGACTTAAAGTTCTTATCAAATAGATCTTTCACTTCCTTGGTCAGAGTTACCCCAAGATATTTTATGCTATTTGTGGCTATCATGAAAGGTGATGCTTCTCTTATTTCCCTCTCTGCTTCCTTATCCTTAGTGTATAGGAAGGCAACTGATTTTTTGGAGTTGATTTTGTAACCTGCCACAATACCAAAGGTGTTTATTAGCTGTGGGAGTTCTTTGGTAGAGTTTTTGGGGTCACTTATGTATACTATCATATCATCTACAAATAATGAAAGCTTAACTTCTTTCTTTCCAATATATATCCCATGGATCCCCTTATGTTGTCATATTGCTATTGCTAGAATTTCAAGCACTATATTGAAGAGGAATGGAGAGAGTGGACATCCTTGTCATGTTGCTGATTTTAGTGGGATGGCTTTGAGTTTTTCTGCATTTAATTTAATGTTAGCTGTTGGCTTGTTGTAAATAGCTTTTATTATATTTAGGTATAACCCTTGTATCCCTAATCTCTCCAAGACCTTTATCATAAAGGGGTGTTGAATTTTGTCGAATGCTTTTTCAGCATCTAATGAAATGATCATATGGTTTTTTTTCTTTCAGTTTATTTATGTGGTGGATTACATTGACAGATTTGCGTATGTTGAACCAGCCCTGCATCTCTGGGATGAAGCCTACTTGATCATAATGGATAATTTTTCTAATGTGTTCTTGGATTCGGTTTGCCAGTATTTTATTGAGAATTTTTTCGTTGATGTTCATGAGTGATAAAGGCCTGTAATTCTCTTTCTTGATTGGGTCTTTGTGTGATTTTGGTATCAGGGTAACTGTAGCTTCATTAAAGGAATTTGGCAATGACTCTTCTGTTTCTATATTGTGAAATACATTTAGGAGTATAGGTATTAGCTCTTCTTGGAAGTTCTGGTAGAATTCCTCATTGAAACCATCTGGTCCTGGGCTTTTTTTGGAAGGGAGATTTTTGATAACTGTTTCTAATTCTTTGCGACTAACAGGTCTATTTAGATCATTCACCTGGTCTTGGTTTAGGTTTGGTATATGATACTTATCTAAAAAAGTGTTCATTTCTTTTGCATTTTCCAGTGTTGTGGCATACAGGCTTTTGTAGTAAGATCTAATGATTCTCTGAATTTCCTCTGTGTCCGTGGTTATGTCCCCCTTTTCATTCCTGATCTTATTTATTTGTGTGTTCTCTCTCTGTCGTTTGATTAGTTTGGATAGGGGTTTGTCAATCTTGTTGATTTTCTCCAAGAAAAACTTTTTGTTTCATTGATTCTTTGGACTGTTTTCTGTGTTTCTATTTTGTTGATTTCTGCCCTCAGTTTGATTATTTCCAGTCTTCTACTCCTCCTGGGTGAGTCTGCTTCTTTTTTTTTTAGAGCTTTCAGGTGTGCAGTTAAGTCCCCAATGTATGCTTTTTCCGTTTTCTTAAAGTGGGCACTTAGTGCTATGAACTTTCCTCTTAGCACTGCTTTCATCGTGTTTCATAGGTTTGAATATGTTGTCTCTTTATTTTCTTTAAATTCAAGGAAGACTTTAATTTCTTTCTTAATTTCTTCCTTGACCCAGGTGTGGTTCAGTAGTTGACTGTTCAGTTTCCATGAGTTTGTCGGCTTTCTGGGGGTAGCATTGTTGGTGCCTTCTAACTTTAATCCATGGTGATCTGATAAGACAGAGGTGGACACTGATATTTTTTTGTATCTGTAGAGGTTTCCTTTGTTTCTGAGTATGTGGTCAATTTTCGAGAAGGTTCCATGAGCTGCAGAGAATAAGGTTTATTCTTTCCTATTTGGGTAGAGTGTTCTATAGATGTCTGTTAAGACCATTTGCTTCATTACCTCCAACAATTCTCTTAATTCTCTATTAGTTTTCTGTCTGATTGACCTGTCCATCGATGAGAGAGGTGTGTTGAAGTCTCCTACTACTAGTGTGTGTGATTTGATGTCTTCCTTGAGTTTTAGCAATATTTCTTTTACATAAGTGGGTGCTTTTCTATTAGGGGCGTAGATATTCAGGATTGAGACTTCATTCTGCTGAATTGTTCCTGTTATGAGTATAAAGTGTCCCTCTCGATCTCTTCTGATTGATTTTAGTTTGAAGTCAGTTTTGTTAGAAATTAGTATGGCCACACCTGCTTTTTTCTTAGGACCATTTGCTTGAGAAACCTTTTCCCAACCCTTTACTCTGAGTAGATGCCTGTCTTTGTGGTTGAGATGAGTTTCTTGCAAACAGCAGAATGTTGGATCCTGCTTTCGTATCCAATCTCTTAGCCTGTGCCTTTTTATAGGTGAATTGAGTCCATTAATATTAAGTGATATTAATGACCAGTGGTTGTTTACTCCGGTTATTCTTATTGCTTTTGGTAGAAGAGTTTGTGTTTCTCCCTTCTGAGTTGTGCTGTTGAAGAGTCGCTAGATGCCTGAGTTATTGTAGGCAGTGTTGGCAATGTTGGATTCCTTGGGTTGTGATTTTCTTTCTATTACTTTCTGTAGGGCTGTATTTGTGGTTACGTATTGTTTAAATTTGTTCTTATCCTGGAATGTCTTTTTTTCTCCATTGATAGTGAACAATAGCTTGGCTGGGTATAGTAGTTTGGGATTGCATCCATGGTCTCTTAGTTTCTGTAGTACCTCTATCCAGGACCTTCTGGCTTTCATGGTTTCCATAGAGAAGTCAGGTTTAAGTCTTATCAGTTTACCTTTATAAGTTACTTGGCCTTTTTCCTTTGCAGCTCTTAATATTCTTTCTTTAATCTGTATATTTTGTGTTTTGATTATTATATGGCAAGGGGACTTTTTTTTGATCCATTCTGTTTGGTGTTCTGTATGCTTCTTGAATATTCAAAGGATTATCTTTCTTTATGTTGGGAAAGTTTTCTTTCATAATTTTGTTAAAAATATTTTCTGGACCTTTGAGCTGTGCCTCTTCTCCTTCTTCTATCCCTATTATTCTTAGATTTGGTCTTTTTATTGTGTCCCATATTTCCTGAATGTTTTGTGACGAGAATTTGTTGGTTTTTCTGTTTTCTTTGATCAGTCCGTTTATTTTCTCTATGGTGTCTTCAGAATCTGAGATTCTTTCTTCTATCTCTTGTATTCTATTGATTATGCTTGTTTCTGTAGTCTCTCTCATTGACCTAGATTTTCCATATCCAGCTGGTCCTCAGTTTTTGTTTTCTTCCTTGCTTCCATTTCAGTTTTCAATTCTTGGACTGTTTCCATTACCTGTTTGATCGTTTTTTCTTGGTTTCCCAGGGTATCATTTACGTATTTACTCATTTCTTCAAACTTTTTGTAATATTTCTCATCCATTTCTATGAAGGCATTTTTTACATGTTGTTTAAGGGACTCTATTGCTTTCATAAAGTCCGATTTTTCCTCTTCTCCTGTGTTAGGGTGTTCAAGTCCTTGTATTGTAAGATCATTGGGTTCTTGTGTTTTCATGTTGTTTTTCAGATTGTTGGGTGAATTCTTGCCTTGGCGTCTGCCCGTCACCTCTTATCGATGCTATCTAATATGTTTGATTTAATTGTAGCGGGGCGATCTGCTCTCAGTGCGGGCTTCAGTGTTTCATGCCTGCACTATCTGGCATCCACAGAGTCTGCTCGCAGGTGTCTCAGCCATTTGGCTTGCACGCTGGTGCCTCTGTTGCCTGGGCCCCCCGCCTACAGGTGCCTCCGCCGCCCGGACTTGCCTGCCTGCCGGTGCCTTCACCGCCTGGCCTGAAAGAATTCTTGAAACAATACTCTGTGGTGTGTCTGGTTTTACTCAAGTAATAAATGGACTGAGAATTCTGTTCTTTCCTCTAGAAACATTTCACCAGGAATGATTTCATATGTGGCCAAGGTAGAGAAAGACAGTAGAAAATGAAGGACAAGATGGTGATCAGAGTGTGGAAAGAGACTGACTTAATGTCAACAATAGGGCTAGAGGCTTATGTGTTTTTCAACTATCTGTGGACAGGAGACACAGACAGACTCCTTTATTGAGCCTGATTTTCTGCATATGATATGCCTTGGGTAATATGATGAGCACCTGTAATTCCAAGACTTGAATCTGATTGATTAGTTTAACTGCATGAAATGCGGAAAGACTTGTCCAAAGCAATTATTTTCCACAGCTTTAGATTGCCTTAGGAGACACTTCATTTAAGGATGCTGATGTTTCCTTTAAGAACTCATTGCTTTGCAGGGAGGACAGACTGAACAAACATATTTTTAATACGGTCAGATCTCAATATCTTTGTTCTCATCCATTGATTCAGAAAAGCGAAATAAAATTGTGTCTAAACAAACCAAGGAATTTTTCACAAGTATTATTCCCTAAAGAACCATACACCTACTTTTTTTTGCTGTGGAACAGTTCCCTGCCCTTTCACTAAGGCTACCAACCCAGAGCAGTGAGAGCCTGACTAGAGGGCAGGCCTCAAGGTCCCCGCCAGGGAACACGGCCCCTGCTGCTGGGGCTGCAGTGTCTGCTGTGCTTTCCTCAATCTGCTCTGCCTGCCCCCCATTTCCCTTGGCCCCTGGCTCATCGGGGCTACCAGGAGTCCCTCTGTAGGTGCTGAGAAGTCCCATCTGGACGGGTGAGTGTGTGCTATCCTGGGGCGGACTGTCCCGGTAGAGAGCACAAACGTCCCTCCCCCAGCTCCTGCTGCAGGGCTTTCTTTCCTACACACACGCCCCCACCACCACCCCCAAGCCTGCCTTGTCTGCAAGGTCCTTTGCTGTAGATCAGTTTCCTGCCCAACCCAGAGCAGTGAGTGCCTAAATTGAGGGCAGGCCTTAAGGTCCCCGCCAGGGAATGCAGGCCCCTGCTGCTGGGGTTGCAGTGTCTGCTGTGCTCTCCTGGATCTGTTCTGCCTGCCCCCCAATTTCCCGTGACCCCTGGCTCATCGGGGCTACCAGGAGTCCCTCTGTAGGTGTTGAGGAGTTCCATTTGGACGGGTGAGTGTGTATTAGCCTGGGGCAGACTGTCCCGGAGAGAGCACAAACCCCCCTACACTAAGGCTTCCCAACCAGAGCAGTGAGTGGCTGCCTAGCGGGCAAGCCTCAGTAACCCCCGAAAGGGAGTGCAGGCACCTCCAGCTTGTACTGCAGTGTCACCTGTGTTCTACTCGACCCCGCCCTACACCTTGCATTCAGCCTTCTTTCCACCGGTCATTGGAATACCAGGCATCCCTGTTTTGGTGTTGAGGAGTTCATCTGCAGGGAATGGTTCCTGCCCCTACACTGAGGAGATACACCCAGAGAGTTAGTCACAGCAAAGACTGGTCCAAGACACCAGGCCTCTCCTGGCTCCATTTGAAGGAAAAGATGGGCAGGCGCCAATGCAAGAATTCCCCCAACAACTTGAAAAGCAACGTGACATCACCAGAATCCAGGAAGCCCGAAATGAGAAGTGTACACCCTAATCCAGAAGAATCAGAAGAATTCGACTCAAAAGTGAATTATATGAAAATAATAGAGGACCTTAAACAGGACGTGAAAAACTGCCATAATCAATTAGAGATTACAAACAAAAAGGTAGAGGAAATGAATAAATATCTCAAAGATACCCAAGAAAACCAAGAGAAACAAGAAAAAGTAATCAAACAGGTAAGGGAAACAGTTCAAGACTTGAAGAATGAAGTGGAAGTAATAAAGAAAACACAAACCGAGGGAAGCATGGAGATGGAAAATTTGAATAAATGAACAGGAACTACAGAGACAAGTACCACCAACAGATTACAAGAGATAGAAGAAAGAATCTCAGACACTGAAGATACCATAGAGAAAATCAACTCTCTGATCAAAGAAAACAGCATAACCAACAAATTCTCATCACAAAACATTCAGGAAATATGGGACACAATAAAAAGACCAAACCTAAGAATAATAGGGATAGAAGAAGGAGAAGAAGTACAGCTCAATGGTCCAGAAAATATATTTAATAAAATTATAGAAGAACACTTTCCCAACCTTAAGAAAGATATTCCTTTGAAGGTCCAAGAAGCATACAGAACACCGAATCAACTGGATCAAAAAAAAAAAAAACCATCTCCTCGTCATATAATAATCAAAACACAAAACATACAGAATAAAGAAAGAATATTAAGAGCTGCAAAGGAAAAAGGTCAAGTTACCTATAAAGGTAAACCTATCACACTCACACCTGATTTCTCTATGGAAACCATGAAAGCCAGAAGGTCCTGGATAGATGTACTGCAGAAACTAAGAGACCATGGATACAAGCCCAGACTACTGTATCCAGCCAAGCTTTCGTTCACTATAAATGGAGAAAACAAAATTTTCCAGGATAAAAACAAATTTAAACAATACGTAGCCACAAATCCAGCCCTACAGAAAGTAATAGAAGGAAAATCACAAACCAAGGAGTCCAACAATGCCCATAATAACTCAGACATCTAATGACCCTTCACCAGCACAACTTGAAGAAGGGAAACACACAAACTCTACTACCAAAAGAAAGAAAGAGAGAAAGGAAAAATGACCGGAGTTAACAACCACTGGTCATTAATATCACTTAATATCAATGGACTCAACTCACCTATAAAGAGGCACAGGCTAAGAGATTGGATTCGAAAACAGGATCCAACATTCTGCTGCTTACAAGAAACACACCTCAACCACAAAGACAGACATCTACTCGGAGTAAAGGGCTGGGAAAAGGTTTATCAAGCAAACGGACCTAAGAAACAAGCAGGTGTGGCCATACTAATTTCTAAGAAAGTTGACTTCAAACTAAAATCAATAAAAAGAGATGGAGAGGGACAATTTTTTACTCATAACAGGAACAATTCACCAGGATGAAGTCTCAATCCTGAATATATATGCCCCTAATATAAAAGCACCCACTTATGTAAAAGAAACGTTACTAAAACTCAAGGCAGTCATCAAACCACACACACTAATAGTGGGAGATTTCAACAATCCTCTCTCACCAATGGACAGGTCAATCAGACAGAAACCTAACAGAGAAATAAGAAAATTAAGGAAGGTAATGAATCAAATGGACTTAACAGACATCTATAGAACATTCCACTCAAATAAGAAAGAATATACCTTCTTCTCTGCAGCTCATGGAACCTTCTCGAAAATAGACCACATACTCGGTAACAAAGCAAACTTACACAGTTACAAAAAAATATCGGTAACCACCTGTGTCTTATCAGATCACCATGGATAAAAGTTAGAATTCAACAACAATGCTAGCCCCAGAAAGCCTATGAACTCATGGAAACTGGACAGTCAACTACTGAAACACACCTGGATCAAGGAAGAAATAAAGAAAGAAATTAAAGTCTTTCTTGAATTCAATGAAAACGAAGACTGAACATACTCAAACCTATGGGACACTATGAAAGCAGTGCTAAGAGGAAAGTTCATAGCATTAAGTGCCCACTTAAAGAAAACGGAGAAAGCACACATTGGAGACTTAATAGCCCACCTGAAAGCTTTAGAAAAAAAAGAAGCAGACTCACCTAGGAGAAGTAGAAGACTCAAAATAATCAAATTGAGGGCTGAAATCAACAAAATAGAAACACAGAAAACAATCCAAAGAATCAATGAAACAAAAAGCTGGTTCTTGGAGAAAATCAATAAGATTGATAAACCCCTATCCAAACTAATCAAACGACGGAGAGAGAATACGCAAATTAACAAAATCAGAAATGAAAAGGGAGCCATAACCACAGACACAGAGGAAATTCAGAGAATCATTAGATCTTACTACAAAAACCTGTATGCCACAAAATTGGAAAACGTAAAAGAAATGGACACTTTTTTAGATAAGTACCATATACCAAAGTTAAACCAGGACCAGGTGAACAATCTAAATAGACCTCTTAGTCGCGAAGAATTACAAGTTGTTATAAAAAACCTCCCCACCAAAAAAAGCCCAGGTCCAGACGGCTGCAATGCAGAATTCTACCAGAACTTCCAAGAAGACCTAATACCTATACTCCTTAATGTATTTCACAATATTGAAACAGAGAAGTCATTGCCAAATTCTTTTTATGAAGCTGAAGTTACTCTGATACCAAAACCACACAAAGACACAACAAGAAAGAGAACTACAGGACAATCTCACTCATGAACATCGACGCAAAAATACTCAATAAAATACTGGCAAACCGAATCCAAGAACACATTAGAAAAATTATCCATTATGATCAAGTAGGCTTCATCCCAGAGATGCAGGGCTGGTTCAACATACGCAAATCTATCAATGTAATCCATCATATAAATAATCTGAAAGAAAAAAACCATATGATCATTTCATTAGATGCGGAAAAAGCATTTGACAAAATTCAACATCCCTTTATCATAAAGGTCTTAGAGCGATTAGGAATACAAGAGTCGTTCCTAAGTATAATAAAAGCTATTTATAGCAAGCCGTCAGCTAACATCAAATTAAATGGAGAGAAACTCAAAGCTATTCCACTAAAATCAGGAACACGACAAGGTTGTCCGCTCTCTCCATACCTCTTTAATATAGTGCTTGAAATTCTAGCCATAGCAATAAGACAACATGAGGGGATCAAAGGGATTCAAATTGGAAAGGAAGAAGTTAAACTTTCATTATTTGCAGACGATATGATAGTGTACATAAGCGACTCCAAAAACTCCAGCAAAGAACTCCTTCAGCTGATAAACACCTTTAGTAGCATTGCAGGATACAAGACAATTCCAAAAAATCAGTTGCCCTCCTATACACAAAGGATAAGGAAGCAGAGATGGAAATCAGAGAAGCATCACCCTTCACGATAGCCACAAATAGGATAAAATATCTTGGGGTAACTCTAACCAATGAAGTAAAGGATCTATTTGACAAGAACTTTAAGTCTATGAAGAAAGAAATTGAGGAGGATACCAGAAAATGGAAGGATCTCCCTTGCTCTTGGATTGGGAGGATCAACATAGTAAAAATGGCAATTCTACCAAGGGCAATTTATAGATTCAATGCAATCCCCATTAAAATTCCATCAAAATTCTTCACAGATCTTGAGAGGACAATAATTAACTTTATATGGAGAAACAAAAAACCCAGGATAGCCAAAACAATCTTATATAATAAAGGATCGTCTTGAGGCATTACCATCCCTGACCTCAAACTCTATTACAGAGCCTCAGTGTTGAAAACAGCTTGGTATTGGCATAAAAACAGAGAAGTCGATCAATAGAACCAAGTAGAAGACCCTGATTTTAACCCACAAACATATGAACACCTAATTTTTGATAAAGGAGCTAAATGTATTCAATGGAAAAAAGAGAGCATCTTCAACAAATGGTGCTGGCAGAACTGGTTGTCAACGTGTAGAAGAATGAAAATAGATCCATATCTATCACCATGCACAAAACTCAAGTCCAAATGGATTAAAGACCTCAATATTAGTCTGAACACACTGAACCTGATAGAAGAAAAAGTGCGAAGTACTCTACAACATATGGGTACAGGAGATCACTTCCTACGTTTATCCCCAGCAGCACAGACATTAAGGACAACATTGAATAAATGGGACCTCCTGAAACTGAGTAGCTTCTGTAAAGCAAAGGACACTGTCACTAAGACAAAAAGGCAACCCACTGACTGGGAGAAGATCTTCACCAACCCTGCAGCAGACAAGGGTCTGATCTCCAAAATATATAAAGAACTCAAGAAACTAGACTTTAAAATTCTAATGAACCCAATAAAAAAATGGGGCACTGATCTGAACAGAGAATTCTCAACAGAAGAAATTCAAATGGCCAAAAGACACTGAAGGTCATGCTCAACCTCCTTAGCGATAAGGGAAATGCAAATTAAAACAACTTTGAGATACCATCTTACACCTGTCAGAATGGCTAAAATCAAAAACAGCAATGGTAGCCTTTGCTGGAGAGGTTGTGGAGAAAGGGGCACACTCATTCATTGCTGGTGGGAATGCAAACTTGTGCAACCACTTTGGAAATCAGTGTGGCGATTTCTCAGGAAATTTGGGATCAACCTACCCCAAGATCCAGTAATACCACTATTGGGATATACCCAAGAGATGCCACATCAAATGACAAAAGTATCTGTTCAACTATGTTCATAGCAGCATTGTTTGTAATAGCCAAAACCTGGAAACAACCTAGATGCCCTTGAATGGAGGAACGGATGAAGAAAGTGTGGAATATATACACATTAGAGTACTACTCAGCGGTAAAAAACAATGACTTCTCGAATTTTGCGTGCAAATGGATGGAAATAGAAAACACTATCCTGAGTGAGGTATCCCAGACCCCAAAAGAGGAACATGGGATGTACTCACTCATAATCGGTTTCTAGCCATAAATAAAGGACATTGAGCATATAATTTGTGAGCCTAGAGAAGCTAAATAAGAAAGTGTACCCAAAGAAAATCGTATAGTCATCTGCCTGGAGAGGGGAAGTAGACAAGATTGCAGGGCAAAAACTGGGAACTTGTGGGTGAGGTGGCAAGGGGCAAAGGGGAAATGGGATGAGAAACATGAGAAGGGGAGGATGGGAGGAGCTCGGGGGATTAGAATGGTTGGGATATAGGAAGGGAGGATACGAGAGCAGTGAAGTATATATCCTAACTAAGAGAGCCATCTTAGGGTTGGCAAGAAACTTGACTCTAGAGGGGTTAGCAGGTGTCCAGGGAGATGTCCCCAGCTGGTACCTTGGGCAACTAAGGAGAGGGAACCTGAAATGACCCTATCTTATACTGATGAATATCTTGCATATCACCTTAGAACCTTCATCTGGCGATGGATCGAGGTAGAGACAGAGTCTCAGTTTGGAGCAACGGTCTGAGCTCTTAAGGTCCAAATGAGGAGCAGAAGGAGGGAGAACATGAGCAAGGAAACCAGGACCACGAGGGATGCACCCACCCACTATGACAGTGGAACTGATTTATTAGGAGCCCACCAAGGTCAGCTGGTCTGGGACTGAATAAGCATGGGTTGAAACTGGACTCTCTGAGCATGGCGGACAATGAAGGCTGATGAGAAGCCAAGGACAATGGCACTAGGTTTCGATCCTAATACATGAACTGGCTTTGTTGGTGCTTAGCCTGTTTAGACGCTCATCTTCCTGGACATAGATAGAAGACCTTCGTCTTCCCGCAGGGCAGAGAATTTGGACTGCTCTTCAGTATGGAGAGGGAGGGGGAATGGTGTGGGGGGAGGAGAAAAGGAGTGAGGATAGGGGGAGGGGACTGGGGGGAGGGGGCAATATTTGGGAGGAGGGGACGGAAATGGGAAACAGGGAGAAGGTGGAAATTTTAATTGAAAAAGAATAAAAAAAAAGGAACCATACATCTAGAATTTATGCTGTATTATATATGAATGGTTTCCACATGATTTAAGGGATATAGAAGGAGAATGTGCACGGGTTTTCAGCAAATATAATGTTATATTTTTTAGAAAGAATTCCTCATCAGCAGACTTCTCTATTCACAAGGATTATAGAACCAACTGTTAACAGTTATAGAGAATGCAGAATGATAACTGGAAATTAAAAGTATAATACATTTGTGTGTTATATGAAATAATAACAGAATGAGTTATAAGTTTTGCTGGTTATTAACAGTCTTGGGATTATTCAGTCTAGAATAGTTTAAGTAAAACTGTTGAACTTGACTCAAGCCAGTCTTGCAATTTTCAGGTTGTGGAGCAGAAATGAGGCTGTCAAGCAGAATGCTCATAACTTACATATTCCGTTTGGTCACTGGTTTCCATACTCTGACTAAACAAATGTCCAAGGCAAGTAAAACTTTAGCACAGTTCTTTACTTACTAGCTCTACATTAAAGCCTGGTCTTTTCAGCAGAATTAATGTTGATAAAACTCACACATTATCAAGAATTGTTTAGAGATAGGCATGGTCTTTATTACGATTCTGGCAATCCAAAAACCTATGAACACCTTATTTTCAACAAAGGAGCTAAAATTATACAATTGAAGAAAGAAAGCATTTTTAACAAATGGTGCTAGCATAACTGGATGTCAACCTGTAGAAGAATGAAAATAGATCCATATCTATCACCATGCACAAAACTCAAGTCCAAATGGATTAAAGACCTCAATGTTAATCTGAACACACTGAACCTGATAGAAGAGAAAGTGGGAAGTACTCTACAACACATGGGCACAGGAGGGCATTTCCTATGTAGAACCCCAGTAACACAGACAATAAGAGCAACAATGAATAAATGGGACCTCCTGAAACTGAGAAGCTTCTGTAAAGCAAAGGCCACTGTCATTAAGACAAAAACGCAACCTACTGATTGAGAGAAGATCTTCACCAACCCTGCAGGAGATAAAGGTCTAATCTCCAAAATATATAAAGAACTCAAGAAACTAGACATTATTAAACTCTAAACTAAGCATAATTAAAACTCTAATTAACCCAATTAAAAAATGGGGTACTGAACTGAACAGAGAATTCTCAACAGAAGAAAATTAAATGGCCAAAAGACACTTAAGGTCATGCTCAACCTCCTTAGCAATCAGGGAAATGCAAATCAAAACAACTTTGAGATACCATCTTACACCAGTCAGAATGGCTAAAATCAAAAACACCAATGATAGCCTATGCTGAAGATGCAGAATAACACTCATCCCTGGTTGGTGGGAATGCAAATTTGTATAATCACTTTGAAAATCAATGTGGTGGTTTCTCAGGAAACTGGGAGTCAACCTACCTCAGGACCCAGCAATTCTACTCTTGGATACCCAAGGGATGCTCTATCATACTACAAAAGCATTTGTTCAACTATGCTCATAGCAGCATTGTTTGTAATAGCCAGAACCTGGAAACAACCTAGGTACCCCTCAATAGAAGAATGGATAAAGAAGGTGTGGAACATATACACTTTAGCGTTTTACTCAGTGGTAAAAAAACAATGACATCTTGAATTTTGCATGCAAATGGATGGAAACAAAAAAGTACTTTACTGAGTGAGATGACCTATTGAAGGAGCTGCGGGTTGAGTTCCTGCCACCCAACTCCTGGCCACCTGGCTAGTTTATGCCCTGAAATAACAACATACAAACTGTATTTTTATAAACACTGTCTGGCCCATTATATCTAGCCTCTTCTAGGCTAATTCTCATGTAATAATTTGGCCCATTTCTAATAATCTGAGTAGCACCACTAGGTGCGCTTACCGGGAAAGATTTAGCATGTCTGACCTGGCAGCTGGCTGCATTGCATCTGGCTCTGAGAGGAGCTGCCCTGTATCTGAGCTCACTTACTCTTCCTCCCAGCATTCTGTTCTGTTTACTCCACCCACCTATGTTCTAACCTATGAGGCCAAGCGGTTTTTTTTATTAATTAACCAATGACCTTCCTCCATCAATAACCCAGACCCAAAAAGATGAATATGGTATGTACTCACTCATAAGTGGATTCTAGCCATAAATAAAGGACATTGAGCCTATAATTTGTGATCCTAGAGAAGCTAAATAAGAAGGTGAATCCAAAGAACATCCCTATAGTCATCCTCCTGGATATTGGAAGTAGACAAGATTGCCAGGCAAAAGTTGGGTACACAGGGATAGGGGTGAGGTGGGTGTAAAGGGAGATGGGGAGAGAGAAGGGAGAAAGGTAGGATTGGGGAGAGCTTGGGAAAATGGCATGGTTGGGATGGAGGAAGGGTAGATATGGGAGCAGGGAAGTAGATATCTTAATTTAGGGAGCCATTTTAGGGTTGGCAAGACTCTAGAGGGGTTCTCAGGTCCAAGGAGATGCCCCCAGTTTGTTCCTTGGGCAGCAGAGGAGAGGGTGCCTGAACTGGCCTTCTCCCATAGTCACACTGATGAATATGTTGCATATCACCATAGAACCTCCATCTGGCGATGGATGGAGATAGAGACAGAGACCCACACTGGAGCACTGGACTGAGCTCCCAAGGTCCAAATGAGGAGCAGAAGGAGGAAGAACATGAGCAAGGAATTCAGGACCGCGAGGGGTGCGTCCATCCACTGAGATGGTGGGACTGATCTAATGGGAGCTCACCAAGGTCAGATGGACAGGGACTGATGGAGCATGTGATCAAATGAGGGCTGACTGAGAAGCCAAGGACAATGACACTGGGTTTTGATTCTACTGCATGTACTGGCTTTGTGGGAGCCTGGTTTGTTTGGATGCTCACCTTTCTAGACTTGGATAGAGTGGGGAGGACCTTGGACTTCCCACAGGGCAGTGAACCCTGACTGCTCTTAGGACTGGAGAGGGAGAGGGAGGGGCAGTGGGAGGAGTGGGAGGGAAATGGGAGGTGGGGAGGAGGTGGAAATTTTTAATAATAAATAAATAAAATAAAATATATAAAAAAGAAAGAAAGAAATAGAAATTAAAGACAAAGCTCTCAACATGCAAAATATTTCAATAGTCAATGCAATCCCAAACAATCAGGAATGATGAGGGTGTTGAAATATCTAATTTAAAATCATATTTTAGTCATACAAACATGCAACATTTCACTATCACAAGAGTGATCAAGAAGATGCTGGAATAGATGATTTTGAAAAAGTCACACATCTAGATCCATTAGAATTTTAGAAAAGTACAAGAAATGTGTATTTCCTTCTTTTTTTAAAAAAAAACTTCATTTTAGCTTTAAACAATTTATGATGAAAAAAACTGGATATATGTATCTAGTAGAAGAATGAAATTAGGCTCTTACCTATCACTTCATTCAAAACCCAGTTAAGATACTTAAGGTCATGCTCAACCTCCTTAGCGATCAGAGAAATGCAAATCAAAACAACTTTGAGATATCATCTTACACCTGTAAGAATGGCTAAAATCAAAAACACCAAGGATAGCCTTTGCTGGA
This sequence comes from Chionomys nivalis, assembly GCF_950005125.1. Lineage (NCBI taxonomy): Eukaryota > Metazoa > Chordata > Mammalia > Rodentia > Cricetidae > Chionomys > Chionomys nivalis. Next base: position 46,205,146 of record NC_080108.1, read on the forward strand.
GAGGTTGTGGAGAAAGGGGTACCCTCATCCATTGCTGGTGGGACTGCAAACTTGTGCAACCACTTTGCAAATCAGTGTGGCGGTTTCTCAGAAAAATTGGGATCAACCTACCCCTAGACCCAGCAATACCACTCTTGGGAATATACCCAAGAGATGCCCTATCATATGACAAAAGCATTTGTCCAACTATGTTCATAGCAGCATTATTTGTAATAGCCAGAACCTGGAAGCAACTTAGATGCCCTTCAATGGAAGAATGGATGAAGAAAGTGTGGAATATATACACATTAGAGTACCACTCTGCGGTAAAAAACAATGACTTCTCGAATTTTGCATGCAAATGGATGGAAATAGAAAATACGATCCTGAGTGAGGTAACCCAGACCCCAAAAGAAGATCATGGGATGTACTCACTCATAATTGGTTTCTAGCCATGGATAGGGGCCACTGAGTCTATAATTTGTGATCCTAAAGAAGCTAAACAAGAGGGTAAACCCAAGGGAAAACATATAGATATCCTCCCAGCTATGGGAAATAGACAAGATTGATGGGCAAAAAATTGGAATCTTGGGGGTGGGGTGGGATGGGGATGAGGGGTGATGGGGAGAGAAAAGTGTGAAGGAGAGGATGAGGGGAACTGGGGGAATCGGGGTGATTGGGGATAAATGAAGTTTGGATAGGCGAGCAGGGAAACTTATACCTTAGTTAAGGGAGCCACCTAAGGGTTGGCAAGAGACTTGAACTTGGAATGGCTACCAGATGCCCAGGGCAATGTCCCCAGTTAGTTCATTGGGGCACCTGAGGATAGGGAACCTGAAATGAACCTATCCTATAGTCATACTAATGAATATCTTGCATATCGCCATAGAACTTTCATCTAGCGATGGATGGAGATAGAGACAGAGACCCACACTGGAGCACCAGACTGAGCTCCCAAGGTTATAATGAGGAGCAGAAGGAGAGAGAACATGAACAAGGAAGTCAGGATCATGAGGGGTGCACCCAACCACTGAGACAGTGGGGCCGATCTATTGGGAGCTCACCAAGGCCAGCTGGACTGCTACTGAAAAACATGGGATAAAACTGGACTCTCTGAATGTGGCGGACAATGAGAGCTGACGAGAGGCCAAGGAGAATGGCATGGGAACTTTCATCTGGCGATGGATCGAGAGAGAGACAGAGACCCAATTTGGAGCAATGGTCTGAGCTCTTAAGGTCCAAATGAGGAGCAGAAGGAGGGAGAACATGAGCAAGGAAACCAGGACCACGAGCCTGCACCCACCCACTGTAACAGTGGAACTGATCTATTGGGAGCTCTCCAAGGCCAGCTGGACTGAGACTGAATAAGCATGGGTTGAAACTGGACTCTCTGAACATGGCGGACAATGAAGGCTGATGAGAAGCCAAGGACAATGGCACTAGGCTTCGATCCTAATACCTGAACTGGCTTTGTGGGAGCTTAGCCTGTTTGGAGGCTCACCTTCCTGGACCTAGTTAGAAGTGGGAGGACCTTGGTCTTCCTGTAGGGCAGGGAATCTGGACTGCTCTTCAGTATCGAGAGGGAGGGGGAATGGACTGGGGGGAGGAGAAGAGGAGTGGGGATAGGGGGAGGGGAGCGGGGGAAGGGGGCAATATGTGGGAGGAGGGGGAGGGAAATGGGAAACGGGGAGCAGTTGGAAATTTTAATTAAAAAAGAATTAAAAAAATGAGAAAAAAAAACAAAACCCAGTTAAAGAAAAAAACCTAAAAATTTGAAGGAGTATAGGAGAAATATATGGATAGGAAGTGATAATCTGAGAGATTACAATAGTGATTGGCAAATGGGATTACATCAAATTGAGAATCTTCCCATAGCAAAGGAAACTCAAACAATTGCAGAGACAGACAACAGAATGGCAGAAAGTTTTGCCAGCTCCTTATCAGGCAGAGTCGTATATCCAGAAGAACCAAAAAGGTTAAATGCCAAAGAGTAAGTAATCCAACAAACACAGAGGTAAATGAACAGGTACTTATAATAAAGTGAAAAGACAAATAAAAATATGACATTGTTTATCATCTCTAGCATTCAGAGAGATATAAACAGAACCCACAGTTAAATTCTGTCTCTATATTCTGTATTGCTAGCAAACAAACAAACAAAAAGCAAAACTACAAGTGAGGGCCAAGGTGCATAGAATAAAAACCCTTGTACATGATTTTGGGAAAGAAATTTGTCCCAACATGAAAGAAATCAGTACAGAGGTTTCTCCAAAATAAAAAAAAAAATAGAGCTACCATATGGGCCACCCACAACTCCTGGGTGTCCACCCACACATCAAGATCCATTTCCATGGGAGACACCTGCACATCCATGTTTATCACAGCATCTCTCACAGCTGCAGCCTCTGCAGTCAGCATTGGTGTCCATCAGCAGACGAATGGCTAAAGAAAACAGTGGTAGGCACAGTGCAGCTCTCTTAGTCACAAAGAAGGGTGAAATTATGTTGTCTGTAGGAAAGTAGATTCAACTTGAATTTATCCAAGAAAATGAATCTAATAATACAAGAACAGAAGGTTATGTGCAATTTAGAAAGACTTTTTAAATCACATTAAAATAAAATACAGAGTAGTGGTCTGTATTAAGAGTCTGGTGACATTCTCAAGAGAAATAGAAAAAAAAAACCTCAACATTTAAAAGACCCTAATAGTCAAAGCAATCCTCAGCAACCAGGAATGCTATAATGAGCAATTCAAATTAAGAAAATTATACCTCTATAAATGCAAAAGATAAGATGATGAGGGTCAAAGGTGAACATACATTGAATTTGGAAAAGTAAGTGAGTATGGATGTAAATGACAAGACACCCATGGATTTGACACAGGGTGTGTGACTCTGAGATAAACACACCAGGAAGTAAACACACCAGTTGTATTTATTTCTCTCTAACTTTGCAATAGTGCTGACTGCTTGTGGATGAGTGCTATGAGGTAAAAATAAGCAATGGTGTGGTAGAATTGTAATGCTCTATGAATATTGGAACCTTCTTATTTTGCTGATGCTAAGATGGCAGTGTGAAAGTGTTTGGTAGTAGTAGTTCTATTAGTCGTTAGCTACTTCAAATTTCACATCTTAAAAGTGACATTTATTACTTGGAGAAATAATTTTGAGCAGGGATCTTTTTGGAGCCCTTCTCAGAACTGTCATCCTCTTTAGACATTCTTCCAGCCTGCAGAATATCAAGCACACACACTGTCCTATAGAACATCCTGAACTGAACTGACTTGCAGCAAGCTTTATATGTAAGCCTGGCACTGCCTTGGCTCTGTTAGACTGGGTTGATGTCAGAACTGTTCTTCTCAATTGCCTGCAATATTTTGTGCCCTGAAACAATTTTCTTACCTATTAGAAGGACACAGCAGTGTAATTCCCCTTATAAGCGGTTCAGTCCATTTCTTCTCTCTTCCACATATTTTGGGTTGGATACAAAATCTAGGGTTAATAAGATTAGCACATATTTGAGATGAACTCATTATTTGGTAATGTAGAAAGAGCTAGGGATATTATAGTTACTTTACATGGAACTGCATGGACACAAAGCATGTGGTGGGACTGATCTGAAATTGATTGCCTTGTACACTGCATGTAATTATAAATCAAGAGAGTATGATATACATATATATGATATTATACAAGGAAGGTTTAGTATCATTACATAAAGTCAAAAAGGAAGGTCAGTTAATTTTCCTTCCTAAATAAGTCACTTATGTTCAGTTTTAGAGTCTAAACTGGGTTACTCATGTTGAGAAGAGTGTCTAAGATTTATCTCCAAACAAGTTTTCACTGCAGAGCCAGCCCTTCACCCTCATCACAATGCTCTCTTGTTTATAAAGTCACATTTATTTCCAAAAATGATATATTAACCTGATGTAAACTTAGCAACTACCTAATGTGTTTATAATATATTTATGCTTCACTGCTGACACTTAAACTTTTGAATATCCTTATTCACCTTTAGAAAAACTGAGGGTGAAAACTTCAAATCCCAGTGAAACCTCAGTAGACCAACATCTATTCAATTTCTGACACAGTTAATCAATAGCCTTCTTCCTTAATTACTTATTTGCAGTTTTTGTAACAGTATGTGGTCCGAAGGCAATGAGGATATTGAGTGTGTCATTGTGGAGTGAAGTGCTGTGGAAATGAGACTTAGATAGTGGGGTATCATGCAGACACACAGAAAATATTTTAAATGGCATACTGAACCATATGCTTCAAAGTTCCCATGTTTTCCAGTTAAAAAAACTTCCTTGGATCAATTAATTTTTATATTGACTCAGTTCTTACCTTTACCTTTTATGAATACAGTGTACTTGCTTAAAATAAAATAATTCTAAAATGTGAAAGAAATAAAAGCATAAAAACATTGACTCAAATTATCTGAAACTAAATATAGCGCTTATAAATTTGGAAAGTGCCTTTAACATATCTTCTAACTGGAGCTGAGCATGGCAGGTCTGCATGAACATTCATCCTCTCAATCTTGCTGCGATCTTCTGTACCGTGCACTCTTCTATTTTAATCAGTTAATTCAGAGCTCCAATTCCTTCTTGAAGGAGAGACAATGATGGATAATATCAGGAACACGCCTGAAAAACAGTACTTACTTTAGAGAGTCAGAGAGTTTTGGTTATATAAATGTTTCCTGGGACAAGAGAACAGGCATCTGCTGACCATGGAAAGAGCCAGCAATGACACCCTCATAGATATACCTGTGTGCATGAAATTCTTACTCTGCATGTGTTTAGTTCATTATTCTGTATATTTCAAATATTTCATAAATATACCATTACACATAATAAAAGAAAGATACTTGATGGAAACTGTTTTGACAGGGAACCTTTCAATTTTTGGACTTCCAGAAGTTCATCTTACTTGATCTTTTCTTGTCAAGATGCCCATTCTTTTATAAGAGAAAGTAAAATCTTAATTTCTTAATTAGGAACTTTACACATGTAATAATTTTAAAATAAAAACCACAAAATATTACTCTATCTATTTATATCTATCTATATCTATCTCTATATCTATCTCTATACCTATATCTATATCATCTATATCATCTATATCTATATCTATAACTGCATTTTTCATTTCCTGAATAGTTTCTACCTCAAAAAGCTGTTATTTTATTTTTCCAAACTATGAATGTGAATATTTAGTGAAACAATCCCTAGACTTAGAGAAAACAGCTTTTGAGTCTTCCCCCTCTGAAATCAGTTTAATCTTACGTGAACTACTAATGTTTCTGAGTCCTGGAAGGAAAAAGGCTTAATGGGCTCATCCATCTCCAAAGGTTTAAGGTATCAGCTGATAAAGCTCTGAGTTGGCTGTTCAGTTACTCACCCTCTGTCTCTTCATTCTTACAGCGTTCTAGTAACATTTATCCAAATTTGAGCTCTGTTTTCCAGAAACAAGTGAAGAGCTATTGCTGCTCAGCTTCAGAGAACACAATGTTCTCTAATAATCACTCATCGTGAAACAAATATTTCAAACCCGTGACTAGAGAAAGGAAACAGCCACAAAGTGAACAGTGCACAGGTCAGGTGCACTGACCACCTCTGCTTGACTCTTTTCTTGTTGTTAGTCTCACATGTTCAACAGCATCTTCTGTATTTTCCAATGGGCCTATTTGTTCCAACGCAAAGCAATTCTACATTTCAGGTGTAAGTTGCCATTTTGATGGAAGAAGGTCATTGGTTAAAAAATAAAGAAACTGCTTGGCCCTCATAGGTTAGAACATAGGTGGGTGGAGTAAACAGAACTGAATGCTGGGAGGAAGAGGAAGTGAGCTCAGACACCATAGCTCTGCTCTCTGAGGCAGACGCGATGCTGCTCCTCTCTAGAGCAGATGCAATGAAGCAAGCCGCCAGGTCAGACATGCTGAATCTTTCCTGGTAAGACTGATGCTCAGAGATTATTAGAGATGGGTTGATCGGGATATGAGAATTAGCCAGTAAGGGCTAGAGCTAATGGGCCAAGCAGTGTTTAAAAGAATACAGTTTGTGTGTTGTTATTTTGGGCCATAAGCTAGCTAGGCAACCAGGAGCTGGGGTGGCAGGAACACAGCCCACAGCTCCTACTGCACCATTTGGACAGGAGAACCAACTTAAAGAATAAATCATCAGCATAAGATCTCCCAAAAGACAACTATGTAGTACAGAACTGTTATACTAAATTTTGCTATGAATGGTGTGTGTGTCTGTGTGTGTGTGTGTGTGTGTGTGTGTGTGAGAGAGAGAGAGAGAGAGAGAGAGAGAGAGAGAGAGAGAGAGAGAGAGAGACTGTATCTGCAGTGATGATGCCTTTGGGTATCTTGGTGGGATATTTGAACAACCCACAAGACTGGTTTAATTTTCTATGCAAATCCATACTCTTATGTCTGTGAAATACCCTGTGATTTTGACTTGTGGACATGTTTGTGGGCCATTGTCTAGACTGATAACAGATGTGAGAATACCAAACCCACTCTGTGTTCAGACAGTATTTGATCATGCTTCTATATAGTCTTTTTGTGCTATCCTTTGAATAAGAAGCAGCATTTGTTTGTTTGTTTATTTATTTACCCCTTTTCTTGGCTTCATATGCCTGAACTCCAATTCTTTTACTGTCCCAAAGTGTAATGTGTGCTGTGTGACATATTGCTTTCTCTAACATATTGTTTTAGAAATAAAAAGCATATATCCAACTTATACAACCCTGAGTACTTATAATATGGTTTGATTTAGTTATTTCAGGGATTTTATATTTATTAATGGTAATATGTGAGATATAAGGTCCTTAGTTTAAGCTTTAGAAACAATACATATTTCGATTAGCTATTTTTACCCACCAGAACAAAATATCAATAAAAGACTTCCTTGGGTTTCATTAGTTCTGCCTCTCTCCTATTCCTTAAACATCAATCACACTAACATTGCAAGTCACAGTCTATCAATGTTTTTCAAATGTATTTATTACACATAGGTAAGATTTGTGACTAAGGTTTGAGAAGCTTTCTGAGATAGATAATAGATTAAAGAAACAAAGATCTTTATAAATATAATAAAATAGGGAAGATTCAACTGTTTAGGGATAGGAATTGGTTCCATTCAACCATACTCGTTTGCATATATATTGAATTATAAGGCTTGCTATGGTCATGGATATTATTAAGAGCTATTTCTGTGCTAGGATCATCTTATCTTAGATTTTTCTCTGTCCTCCTCTTTCAGCCTGTCCCTTCTCAGTTAATAGCACTTCTTTTATGATACAGTCTGAACTGTTTCTAAGTGAATCCAGCTTGCTTCTTTTAGGACATTTGACACTATGGGCCCTGTCTTCAAGGCTCTTCAGGGCAGTGTCCCATAGACAGTAAGATTTACAGCTAGTTGCCTCTGTATATGATGCTCACACTTTACCTGCCATGATCTAAAGATCTGAAAGGAAAAAAAATCCACTTTTTTTTTCATCCTGTTCACTGAAAATTCTCATCTCCACAACTACGGTCCTCAGCCCGCCTTCGTTTATAGACTGAATATGAGGGAAAGCAGCAGAATGCATCATCTCCATGGTGCTGGAGTGAGTTCCACAATTTATGTCATTAGTCACAAAAGGTAAATCTTGTTTCCCATCCTTTCAGTTATGTTTCCAAGTGTCTGATTTTACCAACCTTGCTTTCTCATAAGTAAAACAAACCTCTTTTCTCTGTCTTGCTAGAAGTTAGGCTGTTTAACCAAAAGACGATTTAACACATTATGTCTTGCTCATGAAATACATATTATTTTCAGGTCTGAAGAAGTCAGTCCCAGGGCATGAAGCAGTGATCTCTCTGGTAGAAAGGAACAGGCAATGTATTGAAGGTTGTGTTTAGATTCTAGTATAATGGAAAGACATAAGAAAAACAGCCCATTTAATTCTGCTCTATCTCGCAGGGTAGCATGCTGTCCTCTGAAACTGTAACGCCTGGAGATGTGTCTGAGATATTGAGACCCTAAGGAGAGAAACTGCAAACCATTTTATTTCCAGATCTGGCTGATCTGCAGGAAATATAATGTATTACAACTGATTCCTCAATTCTTAAGTGATGGTAAGAGTTTTAAAAATTTCTATTTTATCCGATGATACAGTATCTTCTGCTACTTTTTAGACTTTCTTTAGTTTAAAATAAATTGTTTCTTTCAGCTAAATCCCTCTTGCCAGCAGTTATGGAACCAACTTCCTCTTTGTTGGAGAGAGATAAGATATTGACTGGTAGAATGCTGGCAATAAAGAGCTGAAGCAGAGGAATGGAGATTTCAGTCCAAATGGGAAAAGAGTGCTGGGTTGCTAAGGTCAGAGCGTTAGTCTAACTCACATAAATCTCAACATTTTAAGCAAAGGGAAAGTAACATCATATAAACTCCAAACTTGACCCTAATAGTAAATACCTCCTCAAATCTCACAGAACATTCTAGAAGAGGACCCAATGCCACAGTGAAGGTCAAGTGAGAAAGCTAAGAAAACACCTTGCAAAGGTCAAAAAGCTTGAGGCTGATGCTTTCAGAGTAAATTTTCCATCAAAGCAGACTTTATAAATGCTGTGTGGAAGCCTTGTTAAATTCTACTGTCCTTTCCGTTCCCCTCTGTCTGTGTCTTATACTCCATGCACAGATTTCAGTTGGGGAAAGGCTCGCTGGTCTCTCTAGCACCTCCAAATAAAATATCTCATGATTGTTCTTTAATCGTATCAGCCAAATCCTCATTCTATTCCAGGAACTGGCATGACAAGAGTATGTATAGGATACTCCACTATGCTATATGGTCTGATCATCATAACTGTGTCCCTCAGCAAGGCATATGGAACCTAATTTTCATTTTTGTGGTAATGAGAGGTCAACAGGATGTTTGGGTAGATGAAGCTGTTAATTGTGGTATTCTGAAAGGAAAACTTGAGGAAGCTCTTTTCTATTCTACTGCAATAGCACAACTTGATGATACCACACCCGAGGACAGACTTGCCCCCATCTCCAGAATGACAACCATCGGATTTCTCTTCTTTTTAAATTAATTAGTATAAGGTATTTTTAATAGCATTCCAAGCTCACTTAGACACTATACTTCATCAAACCAAATAAAATCAAATGACCTTCCCTGAGAGTCTCAGTGAAGTTGTACTGGATGTTTTAAACGTCTCTTGGGAATTATCATGCTACAGCACATAAATATTTGTTCTATAATCCACACAGATATAAAGGAAAGGACATTCTTCTCCTAAAGCTAACTTATCCCTTTGTAGCTGACTGGCATATCCAGATGCTCTAGTCATTTCTCCAATACAGTATGAATTAGTCAGCCATCATTCTTCCTCCAGAACACTGTCATCAGTAAGATTTGGCTGGCCTTTCCAAGAAGAGTAGAGAAACATTCTCAGAAATGAGTTATTTGTTTCTACACCATTTGTCAAGACCTCCTGGGATCAGAATACACACATCAACTTGGGTATCAGAGGGAGTCCCAGCTAATGTAAGCATAACATTTACTCAAAGGTTATCAAGCAGCTCTCAGAGTCTAGGAGGGACAGAGAACCATGCAGGGCTTAATGAAGCAATAGAGCAATTCTCAGATTTTGGAACAGCCCCATTCCCTTTTGACACCACATTCAGTTCCCTGGCCACATCAGGTGAGGCTGACTGGCTTTATTGTAACCACCACTCTTGCTTCTGCAGATTGCTGTGACTGCTGCAGTCATCAGACTCTGGAGAAGGAATATTAATAGAGTTCAGGTGTTCACACGAATAACATACTACTCAGAATCTTGGATGGATGCAGGTAAGAAGGGGGCCTGGTTAATGTCAATAGCCCTTATTTTTTAAAAGTGTTGAGATGGTGAATGCGGTGTATTTTGCTTTTCAGTAGAGGATTTTATTCTGCAAAACTTGCTGCTCCACATTAAGAAGAAGTACACTCAGATGATAGTTAACTTACATAAGAAAAACAATCTTGATGGTAACTCATGGATGATGTCCAAACTCATGTCATTTCTACAGTTGCCTTCTAGGACCAAGAACGTCCATGTATGATAGTTGATTGTGATGATTCTACATGTCTAGATGCAGCAAATGGTCTTCAAGCATGTATGCTGATGTCATTAACCTCACTCTGATACTGAATTAGCTGTGTGTTTACAAGACATAGATATCACTCATTATTCAGCCAGCCTCCAGCAGATCTCCACCCCAAAATTCAGATGCAAGTTATCAGTAACAGGTTCAATCAAGTGAAAAGGTTATTGCAGGGAATCTGTTTAATCCTGTGACCAACTCAATAATGATAGCCATGAAGACCTCTGAAAAAAGACATAGCATCTAAAAATCTAGTCAATATCAGTGAGTGACAGATGAGGTGATGTAGAAGACAGGAAGCCTGTATGTGAAACTGTGGGAGGCCAAGTATCCAGAGACACCCCAACCAGCATATAGGATGTCAAACAGGCTTTCTAAGTGTTTCCACCTGCTCTCCTGGTATTCTATATTCTGTCTTTTATATTTACCATGAATTCTATTCTGAGTGAATCACAAAATGGTGCAATGATGTGATTGGGGTCAGGGATCTTCAGAAAAGTTGGAGTTAGGATAGGATGGACAACATTTAGATATATTGAATTAACAAATAAAATTTTAAAATAATGAATAAAATCTTATTATAAATAATTGTAGAATATTAAAAATTACAATATTAGGTATTGATTGAGTTTAGCAGGCAGGAAGAATGCCTGGTTTGTGTACTAAATTGGGAAGCTTTTTCTTGCTAGGCAGAGGGGCATGTGTCAGTAACTGTATCACTGGAAAGTTGGAGGCAGGAATCTTGCAGAGTTTAAGCCAGACTGGACCACAGAGTGAGACTGTATCTCATAAAAAATTAATTAATTAACTAATAGCAAGCAACAGAAGACCAACTTTCCTTATTCCTTTCTCCTTCTAGCATTTAATTACTACTTATAAGTATTTGAAGTAAGCAAGATATCAATATTCATTTGTCATTTACTTTTGCATTGTGTAATGTTGGCTTTCAATTATTTAAATTTAATCTTTTTATCTTAATAATTAAGTTGCTTAGATACTAACTTTCAATTGGAATAATCAAGCTATGTACATATCACTGAAATTATACAACATGTGTTAGAAGCTTATGCTTCTTTATATACAGTGTCTGTATACCTTTTGTATGAATACATATATGCATGTAGATATGTAAACATATGTAATACCATTGTAATTTATCAATTTCTTTTACTTTTTGATAGAAGTATTTTTCCAAGCATCGTAGTTAGTAAATCACTGGAGGAGAAACAAGCCCTGGTTGACTATTCTTTCATTCTTTTTTTCTTTCTTTTTATTTATTTATTTTACATACCAATCATAATTTCCCCTCTCTTCTCTCCTGTTCCCTCCCTCACCTCCATTCTTCCCCTCCCATCCACTCTTCCTCTGTCTCCATTCAGAGGGATAAGGCCTTCCATGGGAGTCAACAAAGCATGTCATACCCAGTTGATGCAAGACCAAGTTCTTCCACCTTGCATCAAGGCTGGGCAAGGCATCCCACCATAAAAAAAATAGGTTCGAACAAGTCAGCTCATGTGTTAGGGATAGGTCCTGGTCTAAGTGCTAGGGACCCCACAAAACACCAAGCTATAAAACTGTCACCCAGATACAGAGGGCCTAGGCTGCTCCCATGCCGCCTCCCTAGTTGTCGTCCAGAATCCATGAACTCCCACAAGGTCAGGTAAGCAGTCAGCCGTCTCCATGTGTTTCTTCATCATGATCTTGAACTGCTTGCTCATATAATCCTTCCTTCCTCTTCTCAACTGGACTGGGACTTCCACAGCTCAGCCCAGTGATTGGCTGTGGATCTCTGCATCTGCTTCCATCAGTTACTAGATGAAGGTTCTATGATGACAATGACTGCAGTCACCAATCTGATTACAGGAAAGAACCTTTTCAGGCTATTTATCCACTGTTGTTAGGAATCTTAGCAGGAGTCATCCTTATGGGTTCCTTCAGTTTCCCTGACACGCCTTTAATCCCAGAACTTGGGAGGCAGAAGCAGGACGATCCTTGTGAGTTCAAGGCCAGCCTGGTCTACAGAGTCAGGTCCGGGACAGCCAATGATTCACAGCGAAACCTTGTCTTAAAAAACAAAACAAATTGAATGAAAGAAAGAAAGGAAAAAAGAAAGAAAAAAAGAAAGAAGGAAAGAAAATATATCTTCCTTTTCTATAGGTATTTCTACATCAGCAGTTAGCTACTACAGTAGTAACAAGTGAAGAACAAACAATAAGTCCAATGAGGTTGGTTTGTTGCTGTTTTCTGGGTGAGAATAGTTTAACATCCAAAACAGACTGAGAACATGTAACACACAAAGTGACCTTTGGGGTAACTGGCCGTATAGACAGGCATAATCTGATGCTCAGGGCATCATGGGTGGTGCATGCAGACACCAGCAGTAGAAAGTGGGAGTCCCTTTACCACGTGCATGCTCACCCACCATCAGGCAGAAAGCTGAAAGTTCAGAGAAACAGCATAAAATTTTCAAGCTGACAGCAGTAGGGCATCAGCTTTATGAGCATGCGATTTGTGTCTGGGATCTCATTGTTTATCTCTGAAGAGCATTAGGCAAACCAGCACTCTTTTTCAGTAACTCACATGAAAAATATATATGTATGTGTGTGTGTGTGTGTGTGTGTGTGTGAGCGAGAGCAAGCGAGAGAGAGATTCTTAAGTGCAATGTGTTGTGTTCTGCACAGACCACATGTGTAAACTTATTGTTCACCTTGGTGGGATTGAGAAGTTGCATGAGCCTTTGGAGATCAGAATATGCAAGTAGTTGAAGCTATGAAGAAGCTATGAATGCTGTTATCCTGACAAGAAATCTTGAGCCAGTCCCCTCTTTTTCCTCCTGGCACAAAGGGGCGCGTAGAATTTGCCCCACATAGGTTTGTGTGACTAAGCAAACATTCACTTCTAGTATTCCGTCTCCTGCTTCCTGATATATGGCTGCACTGGCATTACTTCATAGCTCAGAAAGTTAGGAAAGGTCCACGGAAGATCAGAGTCATTAGCACACTCTTGAGAGTTCTCACTGTAGTACAGTCTTGAGAGTTCTCACTGAACTAAGTTGTAGCCAAAGATTACAGAAAAAAAATGAAACAAATCTTCAAACCTTGAACTGTATCTTTGGTATCCATTATAGGGCTCAACTAGCCAGACTTCTCAATGCCCTGACATGCTGCAAATTCTAACAGGCTGGATCTTCTCTTACTCTTCCTTTGTTTCTCTTCTTTCTCTCTTTTTAAAATTTATTTATTTATTTTTGGTTTTTTGAGACAGGGTTTTTCTGTGTAGCTTTGGTGTCTATCCTGGAACTAGCTTTTGTAGGCCAAGATGGTGTCGAACTCAGAGATCCTCCTGTCTCTGCCTCCTGAGCACTGGAATTAAAGGCATGTGCCACCACCACCCAGTTTTGTTTCTTTTCCTTCTGAGGTTTACACCATGGTCAAAGACGTGTTTATTCCACATGGGGATTTGAGGATAGTGTCAGTAGCAATGGAATTGGTTTGAGTACATGTGTGGTGTGTGTCTTCTTGGTGTGTGAGTATTTTCAAATATATCTGCATGCAAATTAATGTGTACATATTGAAATCCCAAGATTTCTACTATTTGAAAATATTTTTTGCTGTGTCTATAACCTGAAAATATATATGTCATCTGAAATGCCAGTACTGATTACAAATGCAACACTGATTTATTACCAGGCTTTACTCAGAGAGGAAAATGAATATTATTGAATTAAAATGTCATGCACACTCTAAAAAATATTCAAAGGAAAAGTAGTAATTTTAGATCTAGGAAATTCAGTCTGTATTTATCCCCCATAACATAAAGGAAAACCCTAGAGAATAGAAATTGATGATTTCATTTTTGTTCATAACTTTCCAGACAGTAAGAAAACAGGCAAATCATCACTGTTAGAAGACATGTGATATAATTCTCATTTTTAATTTTATTTTGTATTTTGGATGGCTTTGAGTTTCTCTGGTTTCAGCATAATGGTTTTTGATCCATGAGTCTCTGCAGTCTGAGAAAGACTGACTGAACATATTTAGGGAGCCACACACCTTGGACACGGGCCCATCTTGATGCAGTTCATCTGCAGCTGACGATGTTCTGGGTCAGTGGGTAGTTGTTCTGATCTGGATTCCTAAGGACGCCTGCTCCCTGGGACAGACACCTGAATGTATGTCGGTGGCAGACTCCCAAGGCATTGGACTGTAATTACCCAATTCAAAGAGGTCTGATGCAGTGATAGTAAGGTATCGTGGAATGTCTGAATGTTACTTGTGTCCATCAGCCTCTGCCCTTGTCACCACCCAGGGTCTATGTCGCACAGAACTGACTGTGCAGTCACACGTTAGACCACTAAATGCTGTAGAATTATGTAGAATTAAGACGCATCTCTTAGTTTCTCAATCTTTGGTTTAAATCTTATTTCAGAAAAATCTGGAGAAATACGCATTAGACGGACAGACTTGTGCTGCAGCTGAGAGGATGAACACTATAGAGGGCAGTTGTTTCACGTGCTAAAATATTACTAGGAGTGTTCCAGTCTCGCGTGCTAATTCACTTATTCCTCACAAGAGTCTTATGGGGTGACTTAAGTGCTATTGTAACACTTTACATACACGGTGGCTTGGATTAGAGACGCTAAGTGTAGGGGCAGAAAGATGGCTCCCCTGTTAATGGCTTTTACTCACAACAAAAAGGACAAGTGAAGTTAAATGATTTCCCAAAACAATACAGAAAGATGTCAATTTTGAACACAGTTTCCTGTGATCCCCCCTCCAACCACTGTGCTTTTGTGGTAAAGCATGATCACTCTTTATCATCCTTCTAGAGAAAGAAAAGACCTCATGTCTTTTTTTTTTTTGATAAGTGTCGTTGATAAATTTTTTACCTTATCTTATAATTTTATTTTATTTTTTAATTGAAAAAAATTTCCCCCTCCTTCCAGCCTTCGATTTCCCTCCCCCTCCCCCCAGTCTTCTCCCCTTCCCCCCCACTCATCTCCCCCTCCCTCTCCAATCCAAAGAGCAGTCAGGGTTCCCTGCCCTGAGGGAAGTCCAAGGTCCTCCTGCTCCATCCAGGGCTAGGAAGGTGAGCATCCGAACTGGCTAGGCTCCCACAAAGCCAGAACATGCAGTAGGATAAAAACCCAGTGCCATCGTCCTTGGCTTCTCATCAGCCCTCATTGTCCACCATGTCAGAGTGTCCGGTTTTATCCCATGCTTTTTCAGTTCCAGTCCAGCTGGCCTTGGTAAGCTCCCAATAGATCAACCCCACTGTCTCAGTGGGTGGGCGCACCCCTCGCGGTCCTGACTACTTCCTTGCTCATGTTCTCCCCCCTTCTGCTCCTCATTTGGACTTTGGGAGCTCAGTCCGGTGCCTCATGTCTTAAATTCCTTCCGTGGCCTTTTTTGGACTTTGGAAGCAGCATCTTCCAAACACATACCTTGGATTGCCACAAGGGGCAGCCTTAGTACTCTGAGGAAAGACCCACAAATTAGCCATTTGAAGGAAATTTAGGTTATCACCCTACCATCATCCTTAGGAATGCCAAAGCCCCCGGAGTGCCAAACCCAGAGCCACCAAAGACACTATACCTGGGATCCTGTGCACACGAGTTCCTCTTCTGCATTCCCAACTCAGCTGTTGACCCTGAGATCTGCCTTATATCCTCATGAATCATAAATGTTAGAACAAATGCACTCTTGTTTTCTTATAACAAATATTCATTCAAGAACATTAGTTTTCTTTAATTTCTCTGTGCTTTGAGGGCCATAGTCCTGATACAGATTAGCATATTCAGCCGAAAGTCCTCAATAATAAAAGAAGAAACCCACTATGAACTTGCAGAAATGATACAGAAGAGAATATCAAGTGCATTGCACTTGTTAGAGACAAGGTTTCTCTGTAAAGGTAGTTAGCAAACAATATAAAGTGTGCGTTGTCCTGTGAGGAATGTTCAAGCACCCTTAAACGCTTTAGGGCTGCCATGAGAGACATCTCCAAATGATGCCTGTCACCATGGCAACGCCTGAGTTAAGAGGGACATGGAAATGAAAGAGGGCTAGTTGAACCACCACCTTCAACATGTAAAGTGCAAAGAAGAAGCCTTGCCATGCAATTCTGTACAGCTCAGCAGGAGGAAAAACAAAACCTTGTGCATTCTGTAGTTGGGAAATTATTTAAGTGTCTGGCAGAAGGACAATGGCTTTCTGAGTTTAACAGAAAATTTATTTCTACACTACTAAATTTTGGTATTACTAAATGTACTCATAATGAAAAATAAATCTACAAACTGGGAAGTATTTTCCTACTGGCAACTTCTGCTAAAACAGATCCGTCATTAAGACAGATTACTTCCCATCACAAGGAGCAAAAGGTGGAACCCTTTTCACTTCTCTCTCTCTCACCTTTGTTTGAGTTTAGGGATTCTACAGCTAGGAGAGAATTACAAGCTGATAAAGGTAATGTAAGCTCTGAGTGGGATGAGCTCAGCAGCTGAGCAGTGGCCTGGACAGTGAAGGGCCCTGCTGTACAGCAACAAGAGCATGGCGGAGATGTCACTTCTGAGAGGTCAGGCTCGTTCAGGGTTCCTCTTGAAAAGCAGAGGCTCTGCTGGGAGCCTGGAGCCTGTGCCTCCCACTCTGACTCCTGTCATTGGTAAACTGGGAACTCCGCAAGCAAGCGAGTCCTGCAAGATAAGAGGAGTGAAGAAGAGTTTATCAGGGTGGAGAGAAAATTCCTTTCAAGAAGATGTACATTTCAGTAAAACTCACAAGAAAACAAGGAACAGCTGTAGAGAAATCATTAAAATAGCTCAAGTCATCTAGAATTTGGTGGTACCCTGTAGAGATAGAATGCCATTGCCTTAACCCATGGGACAGATGGGTGCAGATTAATACAGATAGGTGATGCTGTCTTCTCACCACAAAGATGTCAACTGCAGTCGTCAGTTTGTTTGTCTTCCCACGTGTGAGGCTGGTGACATTCATCCTACATGTCACTCTGTGCCCAGATTGTTGCATGGAAGGAAATACCTTTTATTTTTCTTTTTATAAAATGGAAATCTGTGGAAAGTTGATCATAGTAATGTGTGTGTGTGTGTGTAGGGATTAGGCAAAACATAGTCAAAACACTTGTCACAAAGCTAGAAGCATAGTCGAACAGCTTACTTATTATTCAATCTATAGTAAATGTAATGAAAACTCAATTTACCATAGCTGAAAATACCACTCATTCACCCATTTATTAGTTTGACACCAAGGAGCTGGGAATCAAATGTACTCACCATTTCTTCTCTCTCCTTCAGTCCTCCTTGGGAATCTCTTTGCTCTCACCCTAGATCAAGTTGATATAAATCTGCACATCAGGGCAGAGCAGAACAGAGCAGAGTGGAGGCAGAATTAAGAGAACAGGCAGAGGACAACTGGCATGCACCCCCTCCCCCCACTACTGCATTGACACTCTATTCACACCTAGGGAAGATGCAGAATTGCCTCCTAGGGTGGAGGTATTTCTCCCAACAAGGAGGACAGAGTCAGTGAAGAAATGCACTGTTTGGACTCCGGATTTAGAGAGTAACTAATTCAATGCAATACAAACCACAGCAATAGTAAGTCAACTAGATTTAGCAAAACTAAAATATAAAGCCCAGAGTCCAACTAATTTCCCCTCCAAACTTGGTGAAAAATTACCCTCTTTACCATCCAAACTTAGGTTACCTTGGGCATTTGTGACGATAAGGATGGCAGTGCTCCCAGATATGACTGACTACTGTGTCTCAATGCAAGTGAGTCCCATGTTCCCACAGTTTGTACTTGAAGGTCCTTTAAAAAGAAGCAAGCCAATCTTTCATCAAGATTTATTTTATGTATTTGTGTGTATGTGTGTATCCCCAATGACATATTCAAAACGTGTAATTAAACCAATTAACTGTTGCTACAGGACTACCAACCATTAGCTACAGAGCTGAAGGTGCAAAGACTACCAAACATGGCTGGTTGGTAAGAGACAACAACACCCCAGAGATATCCACAGTCCTGGACTCAAAAAGGAGACTCACAGAACAGATTTCAATCCAATTCTTTACTATTGACTGCCCTTAATAACAAACCACCTGCCTCTCCTGATTTTCAAGGTGATGCCATGATAATGGGGAAGGAACAGGTGCTTTTATGCAAATTTATGTAAATTTCATGTAAGGTTCATTTATGTAAAAATAAGAAAGCTTAATTGGTGATAAGAAGATAGAGATTTGAGACATTTAAAAGAATAGAACATGTTCTATATTTTCCTCTCTCATTATGCTACTGTTATA
Organism: Chionomys nivalis; assembly: GCF_950005125.1. NCBI lineage: Eukaryota > Metazoa > Chordata > Mammalia > Rodentia > Cricetidae > Chionomys > Chionomys nivalis. The sequence goes on from NC_080108.1 coordinate 46,223,579, forward strand.
TTGACTCCACAAGTTCATAGTCTTATCATTACTTGACAAATTATAACATTAATAAATTGACAATATAATGACAAATTATTGATCCTGAAAAACCTTTTACCTGGTACAGTACTACTACTAGGTTGAGTATACCACTGTTTTTGTATTCTGGATTTCAGCATAGGTTATAAACAGTGGGGATGTTAATGTGTCTAAAACATATCTTTTTATAAACCCAAAGAATTCTTGTAAGTTCCAGGAAGTCAACTTGGATTCACTTTGAACAACATCCTCCCTGGTCCAGGAGACTCCAGATGGTTCCAGAGAGCCTGGATGGTGAAATGAATCGACCAGTCAGACCAGGACATGTCCTGATGCTATCAGCTAGACAAACACAAACCTGGCCCTGCCCCTTGGGAACCTGGCAGAGGTAAAGTGGCCACCCCTGAATGCAGAGCAGGCAGCACCCTGACTCTGTGTGCAGGTACAAAGGTCTCTTAAGAGACAAGCTCTGCCCACTCCCTCTCTTACTGCTGTTTCTCCGAGGAGGCCTCAGTCTTTTGTTTTGTCTCTCTCTTTCTTTTTATCTCACTTTCTCTCCTCTCTCTCCCCTAACTCCCTTCCTTTCCTCAATAAACTTCCTTCCCACATAAGCTCTTTATGATGGCAAGTTTGTCCCCCGCCATGAGACCCTTGGTCTCACCCCACACCACAGACCATTACATTTGTGCTGGACATGGCCAGGGTCTCTCTGCCCCCCCCCATGGGTGGGTGTCTTGAGGCCCTCAACAATCCTCTTCTATCTACCTGACCTCTGTATCATTTTGCACAACACCGCCTACAGTCCAGGAGTTCCCTTCTCCCTAGCCACTGACTTCAGTGCTATGGTTGGTCCCTTTCACCTAAAATCACCTCTGGCAAATTTCCCGGTGCCTAGAGCAAAGCACTGCCCTCACTGAGTAGCATCTCCGTTTCTCAGACCCACGGGTCATTTTGGGCTACAGCCATTTTGGCTTTATGCCTTTAGATTTGTGCCTTTGGCCTTTTTGGACTTGCCATCCTTCAGGATTATTGCCCCAGCCCTCATTCTTTCAGCTGATGAGCCAGAGAACAACCTGAGCCAGTACCTTATCTTTCTGTGGGAAACAAGCCGATAAAAGCATATCTTAAAGTTTTATGGGTCGGAAGTTTCTAACTTCTGCCAGCAGACAGGTAAATGGAAGGAGTTATAACAGGTGCACAGGAGCCATCTTGGCTAAGGGCAGGTCAGATGTCTTCACAGGCATCTTTATTAAGAATAGCTATGTGACCCATATGCGACTGGGTCAGGGAGGAACCTCACACCTGTGCAGGTCCACCCACAGCTTCCAGCAACCTGTCCCCACAGCCAGAGCAATGACATCATCACCTGTCACCAGTTGCCTTTACACCATTATTTACGTTTTTAAAAATTCCTCTTACACTAACTGTTGCATGTGGCATGTTTATGCAGTGGTGTGGTTTTTGGCAGGGCCCACCTGAGCACCCACTCAGAGATCCCTCCCACCTAGCCCACTTACAGGAGGAAGGAGGCTCTTGTTTGTCCCAGGCACCCGGCTAACTTACACCTGAAATAACCACACACAGAAACTGTATTAATTAAATCACTGTGTGGCCATTAGCTCGAACTTCTTATTAGCTAACTCTTACATATTAGTTTAACCCATCTCCATTAATCTGTGTATTGCCATGTGGCAGTAGCTTACCCGAGATTCTGACCACTGTCCATCTCAGGCAGAGGACCCATGGCTTCTCTTCCTCTACCCTTCTTCCTTCCAACATTCATTTCTGTTTTCTCCACCTACCTAAGTTCCACTCTATCAACCAGGCCAAGGCAGTTTCTTTATTCATTATCCAATGAAAGCAACACACAAACAGAAGGAACTCCTACAACCAAGCCCATCTGCATCAGATCTGTTCTCTTTCACCTGCAATGAATCTGTTTTCTTGTTCACTGGCAGCTTTGATTTTCCACCTTTTTGCCTTTGCTCCACAGAGTTAATGCTAAAAAAGAAACAGAGAATTACTTGATTGGTTACCTAAAAAGCCACTCCCCAGGGTCCTCCATGGTCACTAAGGGCAAGTCTTAGGGTAACATCCATCTTCTGGCTGGCAGAGGTAGGCATACAAGGCCCCAGAGGATTCCACAGGCTTCTTTGGAGTAAGGTCCCGTGGGCAGACCCATTGCAGGTCTACTCTTTCTTTAAACACCCTGTTTGCTTTTTACAATGTGTGAGCCAGAGATGGCGAAACCAGCTTTCTCTTGCTCAGTATTTATATTACTTTTAATTTAACACTATTTATATGAATATAAGCTAGGTTTAACTGTGTATATGTATCTGTGTATACAACTTAAATTCAACTGTGCTTATATGCTCATATAATTATTGCTTTAAAATATTTTAAATAGTCCTAATGAGCTCTGCTCATTATATCTCCTTATAAAACCAATAAGTCTCGAATTTTTAAATTGCTATGTACTCTTACATGGTGATAAAAATTAAGTTTATAAAGATCTATTGCAGAATAACAAAACCTAAGTAATTATTTCTTTGTTAAAGTTTCAATACCAAGCTTCTAGACAATTTAAATAAGTAAAAATAAATGTTTGATATCCGTGGAATGGCAATCTTGCTTTCTTTCTTAACCTCATTAAAAGGTTTTACTTTGACACTAATGGAGCTTCAATTCAAAATCACTGTTTTTAAGGCTATACCCAACTGGAATGTACTGTAAAGTCCTAATCTTATGGAAGCTGTCAAACTATTGTTGACTATTGAGGAATAATACAAGTTAGAGTCACCATATAAATGATCAAGCTCGTTAATTGTGGTGATGCTGGGTACTGATGCAATTAATTAAGGGATAAAACCTTAACTAGCCATCTGTGTGCTCATGGCAAGAAACTTAAGATAAAGTTTGTCTACTCATATATACCTAACAGACAACCCTCAAATGCAGAGCATTCTGGGGAATATGGCATTTAAAATGTTTCATTAAAAAGGTTTTTCATAGCAGAAGGACAGATTACCTCCTGGCACTACCCCTATTTTCTCAGCTTGGAGGAAAAACCTCAACCTGGAGTTTGCTTCACAAGTGGCAGTGCCGGCCACCAATAAAACCTGCCTTTCACCTAAACTGCTGCAGCAACCCTCTTCAGACTATGGACAACAGGACACTGGGGCACCAACTGCCTCAAGTTTCCTAAGACAAAGGTAAAGTCCACCCACGGGTCCTTACTCCAAAGAAGTCTGTGGAATCCTCTGGGAACTTGTATGCCTACCTCTGCCAGCCAGAAGATGGATGCTACCCTAAGACTTACCCTCAGTGACCATGGAGGACACTGGGGAGTGGCTTTTTAGGTAGTCAATCAAGTAAGTCTCTGTTTCTTTTTTGACATTAACTCAGGTAAAGTTTATCCTACTCAAGATCTCTGATGCAATTTGACAACTGATAGCTTTGCCAGCTTAACAGCAGGAATCAAGGCTAAGACTAGAAACAATTTACCTCATTACTAGACTGGAAAAAGATATAGACTCACAAAACAGATTTAAGTATACCTTCTTATCGTTTCTTTTTTAGAGGAACTTACTCTACAATGACTACATTAAGGTGATACCATGATGTTGGAAAAAGAACAGGTGCTTTGAGGTTTATTTATGTAAATATATAAAGTGTCCTTAAGATGTGAAGATCTAAGAATGCTTCGGGGACAAAAAACTGTTTTAGGGTATACAAATGCAAGTTACCAGCTTTCTCTCTCATTCTTCTTCTTTTCATAGTCTTAACACTAATCAATGAAGCTTTGACAAGCTATTAATCCAATTCTGACAGAGTGCAAAACCCATACTATACCCTATACTATCATGACTTCAAGTTCAAGATTTTAAATTCTCTTTGGTCATTTTCTAACTACAGACTTCAAAGGTATTGTTTATTGTGCTAAAGACTGCTGTAATAGTTTTTCCAATCGAAGGAAGATTATTAATGCTTTCAACAAAATCATTTCTGACATGAGTATACTGACATTTCTATAATGCAAATTTTAGTACAGAGTACAAACAGTGGAACTGCTAATGTTTCTGACACTTATATTTTCATAAACTCAAAGAATTCTTGTAAGTTCCAGGGATCTGACTTGGAGATTTCACCTTGAACAGATGTTTCTCTTCTTCAATTACAGGGCCTTAAGCAGCCCCAAACTCCCCACCATTCACTGCCACTAACATGCTCCCCCTCAACCACCAGGACCTAAATAATTTTTTTTTCCTAAATTTAACCTTGTCCTCTGTTCTGCCATCATCTTGCCAGGTCCAAGAGGTGTCAGACGGCAGCCAGCTACCCTAAGACATGGCCAGCATCCCACTTTTCTCAGATTGCTCAAAGATGGTCGATGCCCCCAGATGAGCAGGAGCAGTTTTGTGAACTCAACCCCCTCATTTCCCTAACCTGCCATGCCTAACTCCTCACTTTTTGTTAAATAAAAAAGAAGGTAGGAAAGTTATCACCCAAGCTAACACAATCCTTGCCCCACCTCTTGGGGACTTGGCAAAGGTAGGGTGGCCACCGCAGCATGCATAGCAGGCAGTACCCTGACTCTGTCTTCAGGTACAAAGGCTCCATTGAGAAACAAGCTCTGCCGACTCCTGCTCTCGTTGTGCCATTTCTCTGAGGAGGCTGATCTCTGTCCCTCTCTGTCTCTCTCTTTCTTTCTCTCTTCTCTCTCCCTGCCCTTCTTTCCCTTCCCAATAGACATCCTTTCCATGAAACTGTCTGATGGCATGTTTGTACTCCCACCCTGATATACATGGCCACACTTCATGCTGTATATCCATAACATCCCAAGTTTCTGATGTCCCAGGTCAGCTGGAAGCAGTCTCGAGAACCTGGGATCTTCTCCTTGTCCAACCTGCTATGTCTTTTAACTCCTTGCCTTTTTATAATAAACAAAATATATTAGCAATCAGGCATTATGCTAGCCTGCCCCCATCTTGCCTGCCACCTGGCAAGATGTATGTGTCTGTATTCAGGGAAATACCTAGCCAGCCCCAGAGTCTTACAGCCTCACATGTCAGTATTCAAGCAAATACTTAGTCAGCCTGGGACTCTGTGGCTATAAACCACTATGTCATGTACTGCGTGGCTATGTAGGCTCTGTACACATACTCAAAGGGCCCCCCTTTTAAAGCAAGCTTTGCCTGCCATACTCCACTCTCTCTTCACTGCTCTCCTTTGCCCTTCATGATCCTCTTATCTTCCCCTCCCTGTTCCTGTTATCAATGAACTTCCACATGGGTTTATTGTATTCTGTGATTCATTCTTCTTTTTGCCATCACTAAGCTACAACAGAAGGTGCAGTGGGTGAGTTGGGGGAATTCCCCTGCAGGCTGTAGTGAAGACAAGGAAGAGACAAAAAATATTCCAGGAAGAGACAAGAATGATTTTATTGTAACTAGAACTGGACTAAGACTTCTAGAGTCTGTTACAGATCATTTTAATTTAGTCATATTTAAAAACAGACAATCATCTTTGGAAAAAATATTCAGAAAACAATTAACTGAGTCACAAGTGCACAACAATTCACAACATGTTTACAATGAGTTTCCTTACAAAGTACATGTGTCTTCTTTCACAAGTGTGGATACTATTGACTCAGAGATAGTGCCCAAGATTTAGCGTTGAGAAAGTTTGACTGAGGTAAACAGAATGTCTGTTGCTGTCAGGATGGTATGCCCCTACGATAGCACAGAACTCACTTAAACCTTTGCAAAGCATAGGTGAACATCACTCGAAAGAGTGGGTTTTAATGGTCTAAAAGTCAGGCTCATTCATTAGTTAGAAAAAATGTTTTGGATAACTAAAAACATAAATTCTGGGATATATTGGCAGAACCTGTCTAATCAGACAGCAAATGATTACTATGTAGTAAAACCACACCATTCCTAGCATTCCAGGAATGTTATACAACTCATTCCATTGAAGAAGCAAATCATGTATTTATCTTTCCTGGCTCCTGCTGTGCTTGTCTGTGTGCACAAGGGTTTTTTTACCCTCTATAGTGGGAGAAGACCTTGGAGAAGTGGAGAGAGGGTAACCTGTGGTCAAAATGTAGAAGAGAAATGAGGGAGACCATTTGTGACTTGGTTTACATCTGGAGTCAATTCTGACTTAAAGAAATCATTTGATTTTTTTTCTCCCCATCTCCCTTTACCCCCCCGAATTTCCAATTTTTTGCTTGGCAATCTTGTATCCTTCCAATATCCAGGATGATAACTATATGTTTTTCTTTGGGTTCACCTTCTTATTTAGCTTTTCTAGGATCATGAAACATAGGGTCAATGTCCTTTATTTATGGCTAGAATCCACTTATGAGTGAGTACGTACCATAATCATCTTTTTAGGTCTGGGTTACCTCACTTAGGATAATGTTTTCTATTTCCATCCATTTGCATGCAAAATTCAAGATGTCATTGTTTTTTACTGCTGAGTAGTACTCTAATGCGTACATATTCCACACTTTGGGAATGGGACGGTTGGGATGGAGCAAGGGTGGATATGGGAGCAAGGAAGAATATATCTTAATTAAGGGAGCCATTTTATGGTTGTCAAGAGATTTGACTCTAGAGGTGTTCCCAGGTGTCCATGGAGATGTCCCCAGCTAGATCCTTGCACAGCTGAGGAGAGGAAGCCTGAAATGGCCCTATCCTATAGCCATACTGATGAATATCTTGCATATCACCATAGAACCTTCATCTGGCGATGGATGAAGCTAGAGACAGAGACCCACATTGGAGCATTGGACTGAGCTCCAAATGTCCAAATAAGGATCTGAAGGAGGGAGAAGATGAGCAAGGAAGTCAGGACCGTGAGGGGTGTGCCCACCCACTGAGACAGTGGGGCTGATCTAATGGGAGTTCACCAAGGCCAGCTGGACTGGGACTGATGGAACATGTGATCAAACCGGACTCTCTGAACGCAGTGGACAAGGAGGACTGACTGAGAAGCCAAGGACAATGGCACTGGGTTTTGATCCTACTGCATGTACTGGCTTTGTGGGAACCTAGCCTGTTTGGATGCTGACCTTCCTAGATCTGGATGGAGTGGGGGTAGGACCTTGGACTTCCCACAGGGCAGGGAACCCTGACTGCTCTTTGGACTGGAGGGAGGGGAGGGGGAGAGAAATGGAATGAGGGGAGGGGTAGAAATTTTTAATTAAAAATAAAATAAAATAAAGAAATCATTTGAGTTCAAGCTTACTTGCTCTGCATGTATCCTTGGGGGATGTGAGAATGTTATAATTAAACTCTTAAAAAGAGCATTTTGCCCATGAGAAAAGAACACACTCTTAGTAAAACAATGCTGATGCCAAACGTCAGGATCATTGAGATACAATTGAAACTTCTTACTCAAGGACAGGAATGGCCTGTGGTTAGACACTGACTGACTGTGCTGTGCTTTGTTCTGCTTTTGTGTATAAGCAGGCTCTGAAATAAGCTCAGGGATGGTTGGTATTCACCTTCAGCCCTCCCAGATCTATCCTGTGTTTTCTGTCGCAATTTCTTACAATCTGCCATTTCTTCAGCCTCATGCCCTCTTCCATGTATCCCACCCGACTTTGTTGGAGCAGGCTCGATAGAGAAGAATGTATTTTCTTTTTTTTCTTTTCTTTCAAATTGAACCCTCTTTACTAAAGATACTTTTTGTGAACAGGCATTACATTTTAGGCAGCAAATGGACCGACAATCATTAATGGCATACAAGAACTTATAAACTCCCTTTTTGTATAGACTGAAAATCAAAAAAAGGCACCATGCAGTGCAATGATGCCTTCTTTGGATGCTTTGAGAAAGAGGAAGAGTTTAGAGCGGGGGTTGACATTTCACATTCAGAATGCTGTTTAACAACTTTTCCCAAACTGACCCTGACTTTCAGGAAATGACATGAAAATGGCAGAATTGTCAATGTGAAGATTCACAGTCTTTCATAAAAGGGAAATTACTGCCCTTTTGAGTGCATTCTATGATGTCACCACAATGTTCAGATTTCCCAATAGACTGGCAAAACTAATTTTAGGGGACCTGGTTCCAACAGGTCTCTGTTTTTAAGGGGGTTGAGTCTATGTTGATGGTACAGGGAGAGAATGATATAAAAAGGAATGTATACTTTTCCCAACACCACAGAGAAATTTTTACCACAGTGATGACATATGTCAACACCAGGACATTTCTTCTGGGAGTCAATGGAAGTCTTCCAAAATTATCAAGGAAAGGTGTTTTCCATCAACAATCCAGCTTGTGAGACATTTTATTAGAGACATATTTAATTTTCCTTTCCCCCAGAACAATGCAGTGCTATGTGTACTAACAACATAGCTTAAAATAAAAAAGTAAAAAAAAAATCTTGCATTTTTATAAAACGTGATAAAAAATAGTATTTTAAATGGTAACATTTTCAAAAGACCAGTTAATCAAAAATGCATATAGCTCACTTGACACTTCCAGAATCTTCACCTTTCTATCTGTGGTTCGTTTTAGCAGGTCCATTTCTGCAGAATAATTTGCATCCTTACCAGCATCAACCTTTCCTTTCTCCCCTTGGAAACCTCCTCTCTCTTCTTTGTAAGAACATTTTAGGCTTAGACTCTGGCTTTAGAGGATGAGTTTTAGCAGACAGACTTTCAGATCTTCTCTGAGGCTCATCTGTCATCTTGCCTTTATCTCCTCTAGCATCCCCCTTCAGCCTTTCTTTTGGGCATGGCTGCAGGGGGAGCTGCATTGGGGACATAGGTGCTGAATTAGGGGATGCAGCAGTGCTTGGGTTTGATCTGTCTGGGTGTCATTCTTGTTGTTTTGTTACAGTCCTCAAGCTCTAGGGGGAAGAATCTGTTGTCAATGAAGTTTAATTAATTCAAAAAAGAAATGGAAGTTTATGCTTAATTTTGTTTATGAAATATAACACCTTCCTATTAAAAAACTGAATCTTCAATATAAAAGATATGTTCAATTACATTTCCTAGGTTGTGTTTATTTAGAAAATTTCTTTCTAGAGGTTCAGTTATAATAGTGTATAAGCAGTAGAAGTGTTTTTAGAACATGTTTTCACATAAAATGGTAAAACTATATTCATTTAGCAAATTCAGAGCAAAATATATTAATAAATATGTTTTACATTAATTAAACAAGCCAAAACACAAAAATGTAGCTGAATATTTGGCATAGTAAGTGTAATGACTTTAAGAAGGAATTTGATACATGAGATATTTTATTTTCATGTGTCTCTATTTAATAGAAAAGCAACCATCTTGAAAATTATGGGACTAGAAAATATACATTTCAACTGAAAAGTAAACATTTCAAGCGGCAGTTTCACAAAGCTGTCATCTTCTCTTGACCAGTCTGTTCCCAGATGCTTTGTGACACCATGTGAAGATGTGTGGCTGTTTTACCTTGCCTACCTAAGGTACTGGATCAGTTTAATAAAGAGCTGAGTGGCCAATAGCTAGGCAGAAAAGGATAGGCGAGACTTTGCAAGCAAAGATAGGAACAGTGGGATAAATGCCAGAGGGACACATGGGTAGTTGGATGTACATTGCGGAGGAGAGCTAACGAACCATGTAACAGAATGTCGATTAGTATAAATGTGTTAAGTTATAAGAGCTAGTTGGGAACACACCTAAGCTCACATCAACCTTTCATAATTAATAAGTCTCCATGACATTATTTGGGTGCTGGCTATCCAAAAGAAAGTCTGACTATACCAGTCTTCCTTTTGAGAAGACCAAACCTCTGGATTAGGAGCTGTGGGAAGTGGTCATTTGATGATTCAGATTAATTAGAAGTTCATGTGAAGTAGCTGGAGACCTGACAGAATTTGATTGTAAATTCTATATGGCTGCCACTGATCTGTTAGTTTTTGTCCTCAAAGACAGTTATGAATCTGTTCTTTTATTTATATTGAAACCATATTTGAGAGGATGCAATGAGCCTTTCTGCAGCTAAGTTGGGTTTTTCTTTGAATTATGTTTACTGTCTGTAAAAATCTCTTTGTGAACAGCAGAAAAGACAGCTAACAGAGCTATAGCACTCAAATTAGCATCAAGGGAAACACTCATTTTTCCTCCCACAATGGTGAGCTGACTCTTATATACTTTTTAGAATGCTTTAGGAGTTGGAAGCTACAAATCTGAGCACTACAAAAATTCATCACTCTGCCAATATAACCTAGGTCAATTTATTAACAGGAGGCTTAACTCAGTCTGGATTTCTTCTGATTCCTTATATTATGAAGTGTGGGAAAGGATACTGGGGAGAAGGATTATTTTTGTGAATCTGCTTGTCATGAAGAAATGAGTTTAACAGTTGCCATCTCACACACAAATATAGTCTTGAAAACTATCACTTCTAGACACCTCCACATTGGCCATAGTCAAGAAACACTTCTCTTGACTTCTTATGACAAAGATACTGTGAGCCTTACATTAAAATTTCACAGTTCTGCTCACTGTTTTTGGATTTGAAATGTGTCACACACTCTACATTTTTATAAGTTCTTTTTGTTGTTCAGAAAATTATTAAATCCCATCTCTTCTACACAGTCTTTCTTGACTGCTGTCTGAAATGATCTTTTCTCTTTCTATAGGCACTGTCAGTGGTGATCTTGTAAAGTGCATGACTCCCTGACTCTGTGAGTTTGCCCTTGATTGTTCTATGTGTCCATGAATGCTGGGCTCTCCAAATGAGTTTGTCAATGCCTATGAAAGAATAATGAGTTACATAGGATATTGCCCCTCCTTCCACTAGTTCCAGAATTTTTTCCTTGCCTGTAACCCTGAAGATTTCAAGCTCCACTCAAAGGCAGGAATAGAAGCTGCAAACCATTACTCACAGAACTGATTGAGACTTTTTCTGAGCATATGGTAAGAGTGTCATTTCATCCAGTGGGTATGGAGAAAAGGCTAGAGGTGATTCACAGCTAATCAAATGCTCAAATTCAGTTATTTTGGAAGATATTTATAACAACTTGGCATATGCCGGAACTCTAAAAGTAATATGTTAATTAATATTATCTTTAATAGTTCAAAATGGCATTCATATTCTTCGATTTTAAACTACATACAGAGTAACCTGTTTTTTTACGGCATTTTTATTTGTAAAGAGTTCTGTGCTATTTCTCCCAAACACTCCCCCATCTCCCTGTTTGCCTACAGCTACGTGTGTCCTTCTGACCTTAGTATTCATCTTTGCATTTTTATACTGCACGTTCTATTACACTGCACATTTACTTTTCTTAAAGCCTTTTTTTTCTCTCTCATTAACCCTTTTTCTAGTTTCTTTCAGTTCTAAGACAATCCACCAGTATTTACTTTATGCATAGCCTTTATCCCAGCTATGTGTTCCCTTTACTCTGCTTAGAAAAGTCTTCAAAGGTTCCTATCCCACCCACCTAGCATCCAGAACCCTTCTTCCTTCTGCCCCCTTCCTTCTTTGGGCACTTAACACCACCTAGCTCAGCCTGTCTGGGTGCTGGGGGCGCATCCTCAGGGCAAACAGGCGGGCAGGAGTTCCTTTGTTTCACTGGCCTGCCTGCACCAAGCAAGGTAGGCGCTTTGTCTACGAACTACCCAACCAGCATGGAGATCTAAGCTCGGTACCAGGAGAGACAGCATTGGGGTGAGTTTGTGACGCGGCAGCAGCCCTGGACAGGGAACTCAGAAGTTCCTCACACCCCACCCCCACCCCTCCTGGGCTCCCTGCAGAGACTCTACTCTCTGCAGACTGCCTATCTGTTCCTATCCCACCCACCTAGCATCCAGGACCCTTCTTCCTTCTGCCCCTTTCCTTCTTTGGGCACATAACACCACCTAGCTCAGCCTGTCTGGGCACTGGGGGCGAATCCTCAGGGCAAACAGGCGGGCGGGAGTTCCTGTTTCACTGGCCTACCTGCACCAAGCAAGGTAGGCGCTTTGTTTACGAACTACCCAACCAGCAAGGAGAGCGGATCTTGGCACCAGGAGAGCCATCATTGGAGCACCAGGACAACCATCACTGGGGAGTAGCATTACTGGGAAGGTACAACAGTAGGCAAGGAGACCTGATCCTGTAAAAGAAGATCCATAGGAGAGCATTCAAAGGAAGAGATGGGCAGGCGCCAATGCAAGAATTCACCCAACAATCTGAAAAATAATATGAAACCACCAGAACCCAGCAACCTCACAACAGGAGGACATGAACACCTTAATCATGAAGAAGTAGAAAAAATTGACTTTATGAAAGTGATTGACGCCCTTAAACAACATGTAAAAAATGCCCTTAGAGAAATGGATGAGAAGTATAACAGAAAGTTTGAAGAATTGAGTAAATCAGTGAATGATACCCTAGGAAACCAAGGAAAAACAATCAAACAGATAATGGAAACAGTTCAAGTCTTGAAAACTGAAATGGAGGCAAAGAAGAAAACACAAACAGAAGGCTGGCTGGACATGGAAAATCTAGGAAAACGAATAGAGTCTACAGAAACAAGCATAACCAACAGAATACAAGAGATAGAAGAAAGAATCTCAGATTCTGAAGATACCATAGAGAAAATAAACACGCTGATCAAAGAAAACAGCAAGGCCAACAAACTCTCATCACAAAACATTCAGGAAATACGGGACACAATAAAAAGACCAAACCTAAGAATAATAGGAGTAGAAGAAGGGGAAGAAGCGCATCTCAACGGTCCAGAAAATATATTTAATAAAATTATAGAAGAAAACTTTCCCAACCTAAAGAAAGATATACCTATGAAGGTTCAAGAAGCATACAGAACACTGAATAGGCAGGATCAAAAAAAAAATCCCCTTGCCATATAATAATCAAAACACAAAGCATACAGAACAAAGAAAGAATATTAAGAGCTGCAAAGGAAAAAGGCCAAGTTACTTATAAAGGTAAACCTATCAGACTTACACCTGACTTCTCTATGGAAACAATGAAAGCCAGAAGGTCATGGATAGATGTACTGCAGAAACTAAGAGACTGTGGATGCAAGCCCAGACTACTATACCCAGCCAAACTTTCGTTCACTATAAATGGAGAAAACAAAATTTTCCAGGATAAAAACAAATTTAAACAATACGTAGCCACAAATCCAGCCTTACAGAAAGTAATAGAAGGAAAATCACTAACCAAGGAGTCCAACAATGACCACAATATCTCAGACAGCTAGAGACCCTTCACCAGCACAACACAAAGAAGGGAAACACACAAAATTTACTACTAAAAAAATGACCGGAATTAACAACCACTGGTCATTAATATCACTTAATGTCAATGGACTCAACTCACCTATAAAAAGGCACAGACTAAGAGATTGGATACGAAAACAGGATCCAACATTCTGCTGTTTACAAGAAACACACCTCAACTACAAAGACAGACACCTACTCAGAGTAAAGGGTTGGGATAAGGCGTATCAAGTTAATGGACCTAAGAAACAAGCAGGTGTGGCCATACTAATTTCTAACAAAGTTGACTTCAAACTTAAATCAATCAGAAGAGATGGAGAGGGACATTTTCTACTCATAACAGGAACAATTCATCAGGATGAAGTCTCAATCCTGAATATCTATGCCCCTAATACAAAAGCACCCACCTACGTAAAAGAAACATTGCTAAAACTCAAGGCAGCAATCAAACCACACACATTAATAGTAGGAGACTTTAACACTCCTCTCTCACCAATGGACAGGTCAATTAGACAGAAACCTAACAGAGAAATAAGAGAATTATTGGAGTTAATGAATCAAATGGACTTAACAGACATCTATAGAATATTCCACCCAAATAGGAAAGAATATACCTTCTTCTCTGCAGCTCATGGAACCTTCTCGAAAATTGACCACATACTTGGTAACAAAACAAACATCCAGAGTTACAAAAAAATATCTGTAACCACCTGTATCTTATCAGATCACCATGGATTAAAGCTAGAATTCAACAACAATGCTACCTCCAGAAAGCCTACAAACTCATGGAAACTGAACAGTCAACTACTGAACCATACCTGGATTAAGGAAGAAATAAAGAAAGAAATTAAAGTCTTCCTTGAATTCAATGAAAACAAAGAAACAACATACTCAAACCTATGGGACACTATGAAAGCAGTCCTGAGAGGAAAGTTCATAGCACTAAGTGCCCACTTAAAGAAAACAGAGAAAGCACACAATGGAGACTTAACAGCCAACCTGAAAGCTCTAGAAAAAAAAAGAAGCAGACTCACCTAGAAGGAGTAGAAGACTGGAAATAATCAAACTAAGGGCTGAAATCAACAAAGTAGAAACACAGAAAACAATTAAAAGAATCAATGAAACAAAAAGCTGGTTCCTGGAGAAAATCAACAAGATTGAAAAACCCCTATCCAAACTAATCAAACGGCAAAGAGAGAATTTGCAAATTAATAAAATCAGAAATGAAAAGGGGGACATAACCACAGACACAGAGGAAATTCAGACAATCATTAGATCTTACTACAAAAGCCTGTATGCCACAAAACTGGAAAATGTTAAAGAAATGTACACTTTTTTAGATGAATACCATATACCAAAGTTAAACCAGGACCAGGTAAACAACCTAAATAGACCTGTGAGTCGTGAAGAATTAGAAGCTGTTATCAAAAACCTCCCTTCCAAAAAAAGTCCAGGACCAGATGGTTTCAATGCGGAATTCTACCAGAACTTCCAAGAAGACCTGATACCTATACTCCTAAATGTATTTCACAATATAGAAACAGAAGAGTCATTACCAAATTCCTTCTATGAAGCTACAGTAACTCTGATACCAAAACCACACAAAGACTCAACCAAGAAAGAGAATTACAGGCCAATCTCACTCATGAACATTGACGCAAAAATCCTCAACAAAATACTGGCAAACCGAATCCAAGAACACATTAGAAAAATTATCCATTATGATCAAGTAGGCTTCATCCCAGAGATGCAGGGCTGGTTTAACATACGCAAATCTATCAATGTAATCCATCATATAAATAAACTGAAAGAAAAAAAACATATGTTAGTTTCATTAGATGCTGAAAAAGCATTTGACAAAATTCAACATCCCTTTATGATAACAGTCTTGGAGAGTTTAGGGATACAAGGGCCATACCTAAATATAATTAAAGCTATTTACAGCAAGCCGACAGCTAACATCAAATTAAATGGAGAGAAACTTAAAGCCATCCCACTAAAATCAGGAACACGCCAAGGCTTTCCACTCTCCCCATACCTCTTCAATATAGTTCTTGAAGTCTTAGCAATAGCAATAAGACAACATAAGGGGATCAAGGGGATTCGAATTGGAAAGGAAGAAGTTAAACTTGAGTTATTTGCAGATGATATGATAGTGTACTTAAGCGACCCCAAAAACTCCACCAAAGAACTTCTACAGCTGATAAATACCTTTAGTAATGTGGCAGGATACATGATCAACTCCAAAAAATCAGTCGCCCTCTTATACACAAAGGATATGGAAGCAGAGAGGGAAATAAGAGAATCATCACCTTTCACGATAGCCACAAACAGCATAAAATATCTTGGGGTAACTCTAACCAAGGAAGTGAAAGATCTATTTGACAAGAACTTTAAGTCTTTGAAGAAAGAAATTGAAGAGGATACCAGAAAATGGAAGGATCTCCCTTGCTCTTGGATTGGGAGGATCAACATAGTAAAAATGGCAATTCTACCAAAGGCAATCTATAGATTCAATGCAATCCCCATCAAGGTCCCATCAAAATTCTTCACAGATCTTGAGAGGACAATAATCAACTTTATATGGAAAAACAAAAAACCCAGGATAGCCAAAACAATCTTATACAATAAAGGAACTTCTGGAGGCATTACCATCCCTGACTTCAAACTCTATTACAGAGCTACAGTAATGAAAACAGCGTGGTACTGGCATAAAAACAGAGAAGTCGACCAATGGAATCGTATAGAAGACCCAGATTTTAACCCACAAAATTATGAACACCTCATTTTCGATAAAGGAGCTAAAAGTGTACAATGGAAGAAAGAAAGCATCTTCAACAAATGGTGCTGGCACAACTGGATGTCAACCTGTAGAAGAATGAAAATAGACCCATATCTATCACCATGCACAAAACTCAAGTCCAAATGGATCAAAGACCTCAATATCAATATAAACACACTGAACCTGATAGAAGAGAAAATGGGAAGTACCCTACAAGATATGGGCACAGGAGATCGCTTCCTATGTATAACCCCAGCAGCACAGACATTAAGGGCAACATTGAATAAATGGGATCTCCTGAAACTGAGAAGCTTCTGTAAAGCAAAGGACACTGTCACAAAGACAAAAAGGCACCCTACTGACTGGGAGAAGATCTTCACCAACCCCGCAACAGACAAAGGTCTGATCTCCAAAATATATAAAGAACTCAAGAAACTAGACGTTAAAATGCTAATTAACCCAATTAAAAAATGGGGCACTGAACTGAACAGAGAATCCTCAACAGAAGAAGTTCAAATGGTCAAAAGATACTTAAGGTCATGCTCAACCTCCTTAGCGATCACAGAAATGCAAATCAAAACAACTTTGAGATATCATCTTACACCTGTCAGAATGGCTAAAATCAAAAACACCAAGGATAGCCTTTGCTGGAGAGGTTGTGGAGAAAGGGGTACCCTCATCCATTGCTGGTGGGACCGCAAACTTGTGCAACCACTTTGGAATTCAGTGTGGCGGTTTCTCAGAAAAATTGGTATCAACCTACCCCTGGACCCAGCAATAGCACTCTTGGGAATATACCCAAGAGATGCTCTATCATATGACAAAAGCATTTGTCCAACTATGTTCATAGCAGCATTATTTGTAATAGCCAGAACCTGGAAGCAACTTAGATGCCCTTCAATGGAAGAATGGATGAAGAAAGTGTGGAATATATACACATTAGAGTACTACTCTGCGGTAAAAAACAATGACTTCTCGAATTTTGCATGCAAATGAATGGAAATAGAAAATACTATCCTGAGTGAGGTAACCCAGACCCAAAAAGAAGATCATGGGATGTACTCACTCATAATTGGTTTCTAGCCATGGATAGGGCCCACTGAGTCTATAACTTGTGATCCTAAAGAAGCTAAACAAGAGGGTAAACCCAAGGGAAAACATATAGATATCCTCCCAGCTATGGGAAATAGACAAGATTGATGGGCAAAAAATTGGAATCTTGGGGGTGGGGTGGGATGGGGATGAGGGGTGATGGGGAGAGAAAAGTGTGAAGGAGAGGATGAGGGGAACTGGGGGAATCGGGGTGATTGGGGATAAAGGAAGGTTGGATAGGGGAGCAGGGAAACTCGTACCTTAGTTAAGGGAGCCACCTAAGGGTTGGCAAGAGACTTGAACTTGGAATGGCTACCAGATGCCCAGGGCAATGTCCCCAGTTAGTTCATTGGGGCACCTGAGGATAGGGAACCTGAAATGAACCTATCCTATAATCATACTGATGAATATCTTGCATATCGCCATGGAAGCTTCATCTAGCGATGGATGGAGATAGAGACAGAGACCCACACTGGAGCACCGGACTGAGCGCCCAAGGTTATAATGAGGAGCAGAAGGAGAGAGAACATGAACAAGGAAGTCAGGACCATTAGGGGTGCACCCAACCACTGAGACAGTGGGGCCGATCTATTGGGAGCTCACCAAGGCCAGCTGGACTGCTAATGAAAAATCATGGGATAAAACCGGACTCTCTGAATGTGGCGGACAATGAGAGCTGACGAGAGGCCAAGGAGAATGGCACGGGAACTTTCATCTGGCAATGGATCGAGAGAGAGACAGAGACCCAATTTGGAGCAACGGTCTGAGCTCTTAAGGTCCAAATGAGGAGCAGAAGGAGGGAGAACATGAGCAAGGATATCAGGACCACGAGGCGTGCACCCACCCACTGTGACAGTGGAACTGATCTATTGGGAGCTCTCCAAGGCCAGCTGGACTGGGACTGAATAAGCATGAGTTGAAACTGGACTCTTGAACATGGCGGACAATGAAGGCTGATGAGAAGCCAAGGACAATGGCACTAGGCTTCAATCCTAATACCTGAACTGGCTTTGTGGGAGCTTAGCCTGTTTGGAGGCTCACCTTCCTGGACCGAGATAAAAGTGGGAGGTCCTTGGTCTTCCTGTAGGGCAGGGAATCTGGACTGCTCTTCAGTATCGAGAGGGAGGGGGAATGGACTGGGGGGAGGAGAAGAGGAGTGGGGATAGGGGGAGGGGAGCGGGGGGAGGGGGCAATATGTGGGAGGAGGGGGAGGGAAATGGGAAACGGGGAGCAGTTGGAAATTTTAATTAAAAAAGAATAAAAAAAAGAGAAAAAAAAAGTAAAAAAAATAAAAAAAAATAAAAAAAGAAAAGTCTTCAAATGCAGACCTATTCCTGTCAGATTGTCACAATGCCCACGTTAGGCCTCCCGCTGTGCTAAATGAATACACAAGCTCCCACTGGTTATAAATCCTGGAGAACAGAGTATGGATGCCTCACTCCTGTCTGGGATGACTATTATCCATCCCTCTGCTTGTTTAGTCAGTTCTTGTTTTCTGAGTTCTTGAAATTGCTTGTACTTTTCTTCAACAGAGTACTCATTGTCTTATTACTGTTTGCTTTTATCTATCTTCTTTCTCATTTGTCTTTCAGGTCCTCAACAAATATTAATAACTCATGGTAGATTCATTTAGTATAATATTTGACTATAATTATGGTTATAAATTACACTTAATACATCTGCAAAGATTTTCTTGATGCACTTATTAAAGAGGGGTCCTTGTAAATTTATTGATTCTGTAATTAAAGATTAAGTACTATAATATTAAATGCCAATTGAGAAGCAGGGATGGCCTCAATTCTAAGAAAATAATAAACTGTCTTCCACTTACTTGGTCAAGATCAGCAGAAGATGCTAGGGATATGAGGCATCTAACATCACCAGTCTTATTCATTGGAACAAGGCAGACAGTAGAATCTTCCAGAAATGTGCTCCTTGCTGACAGTGGACTTGGCTTCATAATCTCCCTCTGTAATTTGCTTCAAGCAGCTACTACCAGCCACTTGACATTGCAGTGTGAACTGAACCCCACTTGTCATCAATGTGAGATTTTACTGCAGATGCAAAAAGAACACAGGGTTAGGGGAGGGAGAAAAGGACCTCATTCCAGTATTATTAACAAGCTCTGTTTCAGAATAATTACTTTGACATTTTATCCTTCTTTCTAAGGGTGAACAGTCAAGTTTAGAATAATGAAAAGACCCACATATCCATGTGAAAACAATTTCAAATCCTTAATAAGTAAAGCAAATAAAATTTTAAGCAAACGATTTACAGTCAATATATAAAAGCAAAGGTGACTGGTTGTGGTGAGGTGTTCACCATTTTATAGAGAAGAATTGTCGTGCCCCGACACTCATGTCTTCATTGTTTTCCCTTTGCAAGCTGGTGCAGTATGGATGTATTCTTTATACTGCTAAGCATCTCTAATTTCCACATCATTAGATTGCTAAAGAGTGTATTTACATATTACATGAAGAAAACTGTCCTTATCACTAAGAATGTGGGAATGATTTGTAGATTTCAGGTAGTGAAATGGATGCAGCAGACTGAGATCAGCTGCTGTCTGTGCTATACTGTGCTATGCAATGAGTTTCAGACTTTGTGCCCAGGTCTCTTTCTTTTCCTCTTCCCATATACCAATTGGAAAACATATCATTCATGTGTATCGGTCAATGCACTAGAATTTTTGTGAAGTTTAATCTCAAGAAAACTAAGCACATTGAAAGTTTTTTTTTTCTAGAAGTAGGAGACAATATTTAAGGAAATTTAGAACATTAAATGGGTTAGTATAGTGCCTTGCCACTACCAGTGTTCAAAGAGCTTGAAGTGGAGAAATAAAGACTTAATTTTATATGTAGCATTTAGAGCTCAGTTATTGGTGCATCTCAAACATGTGGTTCTTGCAATTTAAAATATTTATGATATTTCACAGTTTTCTCAGGCTCATTAATAGAGATATTTGCAGATCACAGATATGGTTAATAAAAAAAAGTACCCAAATCACCAACATTTACTAACTTTACTGCTGAGAGCATGGATATTGTAAACAACGTGGCTCACTATGGCCTCACTGATTCTGAGGGTTAATAGTTCAATCCAGAATGAACTTGTGCTGTTCCACTGATCATCCTATGCTAGGACACTGTAGTAGAAAATTCAGCCATGACCAGGAAGTCAGCCTGCGTGGCACACTGTGCTTCTCAATGAGGAGCATGACACACCATGGTCCTGAATATTTCCAGAAGTCAGAACACTGAACTCTGAAGTAATGGGAGGAACAGCTAGCTGGACTGATGATCAGTCTTCACTCTCCACATCTCCTTTTATGTACTTCTTCCGCATGGAGATCCTGATGGTATGAGTGCTTGCTAAGCCTTCTTAGACTCCTTATTCCCCAGGGAAGGGTGAGTGTGTTATCTGCCCATTCTGCAGCCCCATGACACAGGGCAATCAGACACGACAGGGAGTCAAGTCAAAGCAGGAACTCAGTTTATTACTGTGAGCATGAGCTTATTTATATAGGTTAGTGGCATGGTGTAATATGGGGATACCTCCATCCAAGGAGAGACAGCCAAGCCCTCCCTCTGGATGGAGGGGCATCTACCTAGATTTTGCTGTCTCATCCTCACTTGGTTCCTTCAAACTCAAACCATATTGACTGAGATTTATGTCCCATCCAGTTTTGAAACCATTAAATCCCAAAGAATCACACTGAGGTCTACATTAGTTATAACCTGATTGGCCCATTAGCTCAGGCTTCTTATTTACTAATTCTTATAACTTTCCTTAACCCATCATTCTTGTCTGAGTTAGTCACGTGGCTTGGTACCTGTTTTGTGGAGGCAGTCACACCTTGCTTCCTCTGTAGCTGGGTCACAACTGCAGAATGAGCTTTCCTTTACTCCGAATTCTCCTGTTCTCATCGTTCTACCTCTACTTCCTGCCTGGTTATCCCACCTATACTTCTTGCCAGGTTACTAGCCAATCAGCATTTTATTAAAATACAATTGGCAGGTTACAAACCATTGTCCCAGAGCACACTCTTCCGCTTTTTTAAAAAAAAAAAAAAAAACAAGTACTCTGAATCTAATATCCTTTATTTAACTTTTCTCCTGACCATTATCTATAACAACTTGTAACCAACATTCTAAACAAAGGAAAATATCCATAGTCCATATTTTGG
The DNA here is from genome assembly GCF_950005125.1 of Chionomys nivalis. NCBI lineage: Eukaryota > Metazoa > Chordata > Mammalia > Rodentia > Cricetidae > Chionomys > Chionomys nivalis. The sequence continues at coordinate 46,244,885 of NC_080108.1, forward strand.
GAATGTGGGCACAGTTTTTCAGGCTACTTCCTGCTGATTGGGGGCACATAATCTTATGGGGACCTATAGAAAATTTAGAATTATAATCATGTCATGACTGGAGTATCCTGTGAGGCTTGATCATCTCAGCCAGCAGTCTTGAGGCTGTTCTGTATATAGAACTCAGATATCTGGGACATCTGCTTCTATCAGAGATTTGTCACAGGGTCTTTTTTGATCAAACCTGATTTTTCTTAACCTGGAATGAATCCACAGCCTTTCTTTCCTGTGGAAACAAAAGCAAAATCTTTTCTCCATAGTAACATATCTTTTGACTTCAATCTTGAAGTCAAGGTATTTTTCAAAATATTTATGTTTTATTAATCCAGCAGCATTTATATTTAAATATATTTAGTAGCTGTTGCTCCTTCTTCATTTGTCAAGCAATATAAAGACAACATAATAATATACAGTATCCAGACTCTGTATGTATTTTTCTTCTTTACATGGCTTTATTTTAATCTTTATTTCTTTTATTTTTATTATTAATTTTTGGCTCTTTGAGATAGGTTCTCTGTGTATCTTTTGCTGTCCTTGAACTCCCTCCATACACAAGGCTGTTCTTGAACTCACAGAAATCTGTTAGCCACTGTCTCCCAAGTGCTGAGATTAAAGGTGTGTGCTACCACACCTAACTACTCTCTTTCTTTCTTTTTTATTTTAAGGACTTCAACTTTTTTTTCTTTTTAAAAAACCCACATATATTTTTAAACAGTCTGTAAATGATTTAGAGGTTTTCTCCATCTGAATCTGTCTTTACTTTATATCTCTCTTTTTCTGACCACATGTGTCTTTACTTTGCTAAGCAATATGGCTAGGATTAAAGCCATGGATTTGACAGCTGGATCCAGTCCATTTCTTAACTTTCTGAGATTCCAGCCTAATGGCAGAGGACCCGACCAGAGCCAAGTTTATTGCCACAACTCTATGGCATTTCAAGGTCCCTGTTACCACCAAAAAGCATGTGATCACTTTTAAATCTCATTTAAGTGTTTTGTGACAGGACTTCTTAAAAGAGCTGCAGGGTTTTGTAGCTAAAGCTTAGTCAGGAAGCCTCTCTTACATGAGAGTGCTTGCTTGCCTCTAGAAAGCAAAGCACACCCAAAAAATTGCTGCTACCAAGAAGCCTTGCTTAACACTGTTATTTTGTGTCTAGAATTACTTCCCAAGCTCTCTCAGGTTTTCTGTGGATGCAGTTGCCCACAGGTTAGGCACCATTCTCTTGAGTTAGGTTTTCTGTCGTGCCCAGTCCTGCAGCTGTTAGTCACAAAGAATCACATGGAGGTCTACATTAGTTATAGACTGATTGGCCCATTAGCTCAGGCTTCTTATTTACTAATTCTTATAACTTTCATTAGCCCATCATTCTTGTGTGAATTAGCCACGTGGCTCGGTACCTTTTTCAGCAAGGCAATCACATCTTGCTTCCTCTGAGCCTAGGTAACAACTGCAGAATAAGCTTTCCTTTTCCCAAAATTCTCTTGTTCTCATTGCCCTGCCTCTATTTCCTGCCTGGTTGTCCTGCCTATATTTCCTGTCTGGCTACGGGCCAATTAGCATTTTATTAAAATACAATTGACAGGGTACAAACCATTGTCCCACAGCAGAGCCAGGTCTTCTCTGTCCTACAGGGCTCAAGATACAGGCCTTCATATAATTTTAGAAGAACAAGTACTCACTGTCTAATCCTAGGTAATGTGTTAACTAATAAAAATCAATAGATTTCCACCATATAAGTGGTTTTTCACATATACTAAAGCAAAGGCTGTTCCCCAAAACTATCTACAGAGTGCTTCATCTTCATGCCCTGTAAAACCCATGGACAGTCTTATTAGAGGATGCCCTGGTAAAGAGAGCTGAAAACTTTCTTTTCTTTTCAAAACTGAAATAGAGTTATGTATTTAAGTTTCAATTTTCTGAAAATGAAGATAATGTAATTTTAGACATTCACCTTCATGACATCAACATTTCAAGGTTCTTCCCTCCATGAACTAATTAATTTCCTTCCTTTTTCACTCATAAATTACTAACACTCAAAGCGTATTTGGTTCCAGGGCAGAACATCCATTGCCTCATTAACAGCAAAGTGATTTATCCCTTTGAAATACATAGAAGTAATTCGACGTCTATATTTTTTTCTGCTCCTGGACCTGTTTTCCCCTTCATGAAAAGACAAGTAGACAAAAGTACAAAACTTTATCGTAGTGAGTCAAGTTCAGTATAATACATGAAGAAGAAAAAATGATCTGTTGAAGAATATTTTTTGTGAATTGTTTTATTTTATGAAAGATCTTAAATCTTATAATTGAGTCATAGTATCACCATTAATGATATATCCATCACACAAATCCATGGGGTCCATGAATCTAATAATTAGAAGTAATAGATAATGACAACAATTAATTAGTCCTTAGTGGATCTGGAAATCTGGAATTATCAATTCACAGCCAAGTTTAATTTGAATGTTGGAAATTATATTTATTTGGTTTTAGACAACATTTTAGGCTTAGTAACTTAAAAGTTGTGAAAAATTAAAAGATGAATATTACTAGCTGTTTATGCCTTGTATAAGCATAGAGCATATACAATATATTTCATTTTAAAAGTAGATATATGTAAAACATAGATAAATTGTAAAATTTCCTAATCTGCAAGTTTTAATGCTTTCAATTGTAGTTTAATTGCACAATCTGGCATACTGATTTATTAATGTTTTTCTCTATATCAAATTTAAAATTCATCTTTAAATTATCAATAGATTTTTTTATTTGCATTTTAACATAGAGAAAGTTGAATGTAAAAATTTCCACAATAATCTGTAAATATAATTTAAATATATTTCTTCTTCAAGCAATCCCAAATCCACAAAAATAACTATTTCATGGTCTATATTTCAATCATTCCCAATCCTTTCTCTCTCTCTATGTCTCTCTCTCTCTCTTTCTTTTGCTATAATTGTGTATGCACTTGTGCATGTCTGTGTGTTTTTAAGTTTTGGAGAGTGTATTGATTTTTCATTATGTTTAAGTTAAAACATAGCTATAAGTATTATAGAACCAGAATGTATTTTTCTGACTCACAATATTCTTCATGTTGAAATACTCCTAGTATAACAACCCCGTAGCTGGTGTCCTCTTGTACCTGCTCACATTCCCAACAATGACTTTTACCAATGGCAATGGTAAAAGAGCATGTCTCATGATCCTGTTTGCCTTCGTAGAAATCAGAATCTCTGGGCTGCAATGCACACAGTAGGGCTTATATTAGAGAGCGCTTGTGAGTAAACATTGAGTACTCTCGTCAGAAATGGATTATTTCAGATACTCAGTATACCTAAGGAAAATGTATGTGAAAATACTGAATTTTGGGCTGGAGAGATAGCTCAGAGGTTGAGAGCACTGTCTGCTCTTCCAAAGGTCCTGAGTTCAATTCCCAACAACCACATGGTGGCTCACAACCATCTGTAATGAGATCTGGTGCCCTTTTCTAGCCTGCAGGCAGACATGCAGGCAGAGTACTGAGAATACTGTATGCATAACAAATAAATAAATCCTTCAAAAAAGAGAAAATACTGAATTTCCATAGCAAACATTAATATTTATTAGTATCCACCCCTATACACCATTGATTACCAGTGTACAAGTTTATTTTTTCATGAGCAACACCACTGAATCAGTACCTCAAAGGGCTCTGGAATTTTCAGTTCCATACTTGTGATGAGCAGGCTATCCTTTGTTAGTTGGTGTGGATGATGTACTGGAGAACTATAGTGTTGGTACATGAAGAATCTTAATTTACAGGAAGGAAGACAGTCTGGACTGAAACAACCCCTGCTGTAGGACCTTTGTGATCTTACAGTTGTCACAGGTGTTCTTCTCTGTCCTTTCCACTTGAATTCATTTAAAAATGATTCTAGATATGTGCTGGCAGGTGATCATACATAGACTTTAGGGTGGAAAGGTGCATTATTATATTTTAACCTGCGACTTCTTTCTTCAAGAGTAACTTCTAGAATTCATACATTAATATAAACATAATTTCAAAAGTTTGTATTTATTGTTTATCTGAATGTGATATTTTCTTTGCTCCTTACATAATAAAAAAGCATCAGATATATTATAAGTATGGACATGAACACTACTTTGTATTGGAAATCTGTTGCACTAGAAAACTGATTTTTGGAAATTTCTTGAGGGTCCCTGATCATAATGAATATTTGAGTATTACTGAAATCAGTTTTTGAAACAGACAATAGAGAAGATACAGGTATTCATCAGAAATTAAGTTGTCTAAATTTGCAACTAAACAAACAGGAAGATATAGCTTTAAATAGAACACCAATGCTGGAATGACAAAGCTACATATAAAATATTAGGGTAAGTAACTGAAAAGTAACATACTAATACAGAAATTTTGTTACCTTTTATTTTGTAAAAAAACAGATGGAGTGAGCTGTAGAACTATCCTTCCTTATGCATGAAATGGCTTTCACACTTTATTGGCAACTGAAAGTTCATCTCAAGTCAGGAATATGGGGAATTACATTTAGAGAGGATGCCTGGTTTGGAAGAAGCAAGGTAGAAATATTTTGTATAGTAATGAACAAAACAGACACAAACAGAGGAGCATTCACTCACTTATTAACTGAGCTGCTTAAGCAATAGCAAGTATGACCCAAGGGGAGGAAAAAACTGTAAGTGAAGTCTGCACTTTTGTTTCTTGTCTGCCCAGACCCAAATAATCACACAGAAACAATATTAATCACAACATTGTTTGACCTAATAGCTCAGGTGTATTATTAATGAGCTTTTACAACTTAAAGTAACCCATTATTCTTGTCTTTGCTTAGCCACATGACTTAGTACTTTTTCTCAGTGAAGAATTTTTATCTAGCTTCCTCTGAATCTGGCTGGTGACTTCATCTCTGTCTTCCTTAACCCAAAATTCTCCTTGTCTGTTTGCCTCACCTACACTTTATGCCTGGCTACTGGCCAATCAGTGCTTTATTAAACCACTATGAGTGATGAATCTTTACATCATACAAAAGCATTATCCTACAGCAGTTCCCCTTTTTTTCTTTTCAAACAAGATGCTGAATCTAATCTCCTTTGTTTAGCTCTTTTCCTGACCATTGTCCTTAACAACTTGTAACCAACACTAAATAAAGATTAATATCCATAATTCATTTTTTTGTGACTGTGGGCATAGTTTTTCTAGGCTACTTCCTGCTGATTGGGGTCATGGATCATCTTACAGAGAACCAAAGACAATTTAGGATTATGGTTAAGTCCTGACTGGAGTATTCTGTGAGGCTGGATAATCTTAGACAACAGTCTTGAAGCTGTTCTGGATGTATAACTAAAAAAACTCAACAGAGGTACTCTAAAATATTAGCTAATTTGAGCTATCTGCTACTATTGGAGTTCTTTTGTGTCTTACTTAACCAAACCATATTTTTCTTAACCAAGAATTCTCATAGCCTTTCATTTCCTAGGGAAACAAAAGTAAGACCTCTTCCCCAAAGAAATATACCTTTTGACTTAAATTTTAATGTCAAAACATTTTCAAAATACATAAGTTGGATTAATCCAGGATCATTTTTAAGCAAATGTCTTTTAGCAGTTTTTGCTTCTTCCTCAGCAGTCAAACAATTCAAAGACAATACAATAACCTACAGTATCCAGACTCTGCATTTTCCATTTTATAAGTTTTTTTTAAGCTATATTTCTTTTACTTTTATTTTTTAATTTTTGTTATTTTGAGGCAAGGTTTCTTTGTGTTTCTTTGGCTGTCCTGTAACTCACTCTGTAGACCAGGCTGGCCCCGGATTCTCAGAGATCTGCCTGCCTCTGCCTCCCAAGTGCTGGGATTAAAGGTGTGTATCACCACACCCAACTACTCTATTTTTTAAAGGACTTTTGTTGTAGGAGGCTGTTTGTTTGTTCCCCACAGTTCAGCCCCAAAATAACCACACAGAAACTGTATTATTTTCAATACTGTTTGCCAATAGCTTGCTCTTACATTTAAAATTAATCTGTTTCCATTATTTTATATTTTACCGTGAGGCCCGTGGCTTACCAGCAAGGTTCCAGCTAGTGGCTTGAGTCTTTCCCCTCTGGTGTTTACATGGCATCTCTTGATTCTGCCTTCTTTATCCCAGCATTCAGTATAGTTTTCTACCTACCTCTGTTCTGTCCTGCTATAGTTCCAAGGCAGTTTCTTTATTAATCAATGATAATTATAGCATACAGAGGGGAATCCCACATTAAACTTTCTCTGTTTTCTTTTCTCTCTCAATTCTATGTGTATTTTTAAACATGCTGTAAGCCATTTAGAGTTTTTTCTTCTGTTTGAACTTGTCTTTACTGCATATCTCAGTATTTTTCTGAACATAGGAGTCTTTAGTCTGCAGGACAATATGGCTAGGATTATATCTATGGCTTTGGCAGCTGGCTCCACTACATTCCTTAGATTTTTGACAGTCTAGATTCATGGCAGAGGTACTAGCAGGAGCCAGCTATATTGCCACTCTGTGGAGTTTCTAGGTCCATGCCACCACCAAGAAGCCTCATGCTGTTTGCTCATAAGCATCTTTTAGGTGTTTGGTGGAAGAGCCTCTTAAAACAGCTGTGAGGTTTTTGCTATTAATATTGTATCAGGAAGCTTCTACTAAAGAAGCCACACCTCTGCTCACCACCAGTAAACAGAGCCTACTGGAGAAAAGACAATTACCAAGAAGCTGTACTTGACTCTGTTCTTGTCTGTCTAGAATCTTTTCTGTTTTAAACCTTTGTCAGGCTTCATGTGGAATTTCTTGCCAAACGTTTGGATGCAATTTGTAAATGGAGACTGCACTTTTGTTTCCTGGCTGCCCAGACTGAAATAATCACACAGAAACTATTTTAATTAAAACACTATTTGACCTATTAGCTCAATCATATTATTAACTAGCTCTTAAAACTTAAATTAACCCATAATTCTTGTCTATGCTTAGCCATGTGGCTTGGTAATTTTCTAAGTGAGGGATTTTCATCTGGCTTCCTCTGCATCTGGCTGGTGAGTTTGTCCCTGCCTTTATCTTCCCAGAATTCTCCTCATCTGGTTGCCCCATCTATACTTCTTGCCTAGATACTTGCCAATCATTGTTTTATTAAACTAATACGAGTGACAAATATTTACAATATAAAAAAGCATTATTCTACAGCAGAAAGATTTCTTAGCCTACAAACTTCCTCAGCACAGCAGCCAGCTCTCACCCCTGTCTGACAATCCCATGAGGATCCTGGTCTTCATAAACTGCTCATCAAGTCCATTTTACAGCTCAGTCAGCCAGAGAAAATCCTCTGCTCTTAAAAAAGGACAGTCTCTGAAGTGTCACCGGTCTCTCAGGTGTCCTTCTATAGGTTGACAAACACTTAGAAGATCACAGATGTCTCTGAGCCCAGAACACAGCTATGTCAGCCAATTAGGGGTCATGAACTATGGAAATCTTCTCACTCCATCCTCTGCTATGATAAAAACCCTATGCCAACTAGACGTGGGGCTCTCTGCTGCAAAGGATAGACATGGAGCTCAAGTTTAGCTCAAACAAAGACTATTTGCTTTTCCTGTGGATCTGGTCTCCCTGGTAATCTTTGAAAGGTCCCCTAAATCTGGGCATAAAAGTACAAATATCATAATGGACACAAAGTCGATTTTAATTGGAGAGAGCATAACCTAATGTAGAACACTTGGTTTGTTGACTTATTCACAAAAATAAACTTGTTTGAATTACCTTCAAACATAAAAGTGACTTTGAAAGTTTTATAAAATAGCCTAACTAAAGAAAAATTGTAAATCCATATGCTTACATGGTAAGGTCCTGCCCCAAAATTCAAGCATTTTAGAGGAATAGCATGCAACAAAATAATTTGTTTCTTTAAGTCATTAAAAATAACGAAAACTAACAAATAATGCTAAAAAATGATGTCTTATTTTGCCAGTCACCATGTGTAAAATGATTGTAGTCATTCATTAATGTTGAAGAAATAAAAACTGCAGAAAGCCCAGACTCTGGTAAGAGAATAGAGAAATACAGGGAAGCACTTTAACCCAAGAAAAGCAGAACAGGTGTGTGCAGATATCTTCTGGCCAGTGTGACACTATTAACACAAGGCTTTTTTTTAATGGATCCAGAGCAATGACTGTGAAGTATTTTTCCTACTGACAAGCTTCTCTGCCAATGCAATAATCCAAATCAAACCAGATAAGACCAAATTAGAAAAATTCCAGGTTTTTTTAAAATATTTATTTATTTATTATGTATACAATATTCTGTCTGTGTCTATGTCTGCAGGCCAGAAGAGGGCACCAGACCCCATTACAGATGGTTGTGAACCACCATGTGGTTGCTGGGAATTGAATCAAGACCTTTGGTAGAGCAGTTAATGCTCTTAACCTCTGAGCCATCTCTCCAGCCTGAAAAATTCCAGGTTTAATGGATGCCAGCACTCCTGGGTGGCCCCCAAGAAAACATGGAGAGAGGGAAAAAAGAGCCAGAATGGTCACTGGTGAGGGAAAAGGGGAGACCACATGTTTGTTCTCTGAGGGTAGTTTAAATAGCCTGTGCGAGTGGTCTTGATCCTCCCTAAGGAGGGGCCACCATTTTGTGGGCTTTCTTAGAGGTGGAGTTTGGACAGCGACTCCCAGGGGGGGTGGCTTGTAATGGAGTTTTTCACCCAACATTTCAATGGATACCAGAGGGCTGGGATGAATCTCTCAACTAAACATTTCAGACTCTTTGTATAAAGGGATATTAGGAAGCTGAGGTGATGCTTTCAACCAAACAATGACATTGATCATGTCAAGGTCTAAGAGAAAGACGACACTGCAAGGTTTGTAGTAATGGCCAGTGCAAAACCTTTGAACCACACAAACTTTTGCCCTACATGACTCACGGTCATTTGTTGTCTTTTCACTCCTATAAAATACCCTCATGCGGTTGAGAAGCGGATGAAGAAACCTTTGTGAAGTCTTTGGTATGAGAATCTGACTTGCTACTTTGGTTTTAAAATTCTGACATGTTCAGAATTAGACCTGCCTCACCTCTGCATTAAAAACTCCTTCATAATTTACACAAATGTGAGGCAAGGGAGCATAGCAATAACGTATTGAGTGTTTTCAATATTCACATTGCTCTTATATGGATTCTATTTTTCCTTATTATAGTCTACTTTACCATTTTCCTGTAACACAGCCTCTACTGGGCTGTGCTTCTAGATTTGTAACTATACTGCAGACTTCAGATAAATCACCTACCATGCTCCTCAGAATATTCCTCTGCCATTGTCTTTCACAAGACTAAATTGAAATGGAATAATTACACATGGGTAACAATTGTGTTGTTCAAACAATGATAGTTGGAGGTATGGGAAGGTTTTTAATTTATACCATTTGATTAATAAAAACATGAGTCTGAAATTGAAGCAATGAATTGTCAGATGAACAGGAAGAATCCACATTTCTCATCTTAGTCACAGAATGCCTTTGAAAGAAAATTTGCTTCTCAGTTAGATGCAAACATTTCATACCTCATACCATTAGTGTGGGAAAGGGGTTTGCCAGATGAATTTATAGTCAGTCTCATTTCCTAGCATATAAAATAGATGCCTTTGAGCTCAGAAAGGCTTGCACAAGTCTAACAAGCTGTCATTATGAGCACAAAATCCAGGAGGCATGAAAAAAGGGCCTTTAGTTTTGATGTTTTGAAGCTATCACTTTTGTCAAGTAAAACAGAATTCAGCGACTCTGGCCTCTAGTGAGGTTCCTTATCTACATCTTGATCTGCAGGCAGCAGGAAGAGGTTGTGACACCCTTCCTTCAACAAGGCCACACTTCCTAATAGTATCACTCCCTATGAGCCTGTGGAGACCAGTTTTATTCAAACTGCAATAGTCACCCTAAAAGATAATGAGGAACCTTCTGGACTTCATCTTGAAGGCTGGAGCCATTATGTTATATTGTTAAAAATAAGTTTCCATTTACTGTTAGAGCTGAGTTTCTGCTTTTAAGTTTGTTTCCTGCAACGTAACCTGCCCCAATCCTTGACCTTGTTTTCTTTTTGAGAATATCCAAACCTTCCCTAACCAATGTAACCCTCCCTAATCAGTGACTATGTACATGTGCCTGTTTTTTGTTCATTTGCTCTTTTTTTTTTAAAAGATTTTTTTTCACTATATTTTCCTACTGCGCTATTGTCTTGTATATATGGCAGGATTTAGGAATTACACTGGCCACTCACCAGGCAGGATGCACTCAGGCAGTGCCCTGGCCAGCTCAGGGTCCTATGGCTGCTCTGTAACCATGTAGTCTGCATGCAGGTACACGTACAAAGGGGCCATTTAAGATACAAATTCTGCCCACTTCCACTCTCTAACCGCTGTCTTCTGAAGAGGCAAGCAGGTGCTTCCCCCCACCCTCTCTTTCTTCCCTCCCCTTCCTCCTCCTCTCAACTTAAGCTCTGTCTGCATGGTGTATTTGTCTCTCTCCAGCCACGAGGCCAAGGTCCCTATTCCACAGAATCATTACAGTCTATAAACCTTGGCCAAAGAAAGGTGCTCAGGGCAGCTTGTTCAATTTAGAAGGCAGCTGCTGGCCAGCTTTTGGGAACACACCAAGAAAAACCAAGTGTGCTTCAAATTTGCGTCAAAGATTGTGGTAGTGGTCTTATTCTTGCCTGAATGCTGGTTGCAACAATTTCTGATCCTTCATGAAACACTGGCATCACTTATATCTCTGGCTCTTCATGCAACTTTCTTATTTAGGACCCACCCAAATCTAGTGTGATCTCATTTTAAGCTCTTGCATTTGAGCCTATCCCATCTTGAAATAAAGTTATAGTCTCAGATTCTGAGAAAACATTGTGAACTACATGTAATTTTCCATTCTTAAACCCGCTTCATAGGACGCTTGAAATTTATTTTGAAAATGATTTTGAGACTCTTAGTTAATACAAAAACCTTACAACTGATGGTTTCATGAACTTTGGAGATAACAGAATATTCTCTCCTAATGCAAAATTTATCTTGACTATTTTTCCGGTATTTGACTGTAACTGAGGGACCTCATTACCAACTGTAGGATATGTATTGTTGCTTTCAGTGAAGTCCTGAAACAACTGTTTCTGACCAAGAGGTTGCAAGGGCATTTGCCTACCTTACGCTAGCAGTGCTGATTTGATGACTAGTATATTTTATTTTTTGGAGGGGGGTGTTTTTTGTTTTAGTAAAACTGAATGATCATTATTAGGTGTAGTGATATTTCCTTTGTATTTTAATAAATAAAGCTTGCATGATGTTCAGAGAGTAAATCAGCCACACTGGTCATCCATACAGACCAGGCAGTTGTAGCACACACCTTTAATCCTAGCAACCACACTAGTTAGTCATAGAATCTGGCGATAATGGTGCATGACTTTAATCCCAGCACTAGAGAGGAATTTAAGATGGGAGAAGACAGGTGTTATAGACAGTCTCATTCTGAGATTATGGAGGCAAGATCACCATTTCTGACTGAAGTATAGGTAAGAGTCAGTATGTGGCTGGTTTGTTTTTCTGACCTCCAGGTTGAACCCCAATATCTGTCTCTATGTTTTTTATTAACCTTGCTATAATCAGTTCGCAGCCCTCATCTCCTCAGTGCTGGTTCTCAGATAAAGATCTCAGTGACATCAGTCAGTCCAGTGGAGTAGTAACTTAACTAGCTGCTATACCATGTCTCTGCCCAGATTAGATCCCACTTAGGTGTTTTTCTTAGATTCTTCTCATATTTAGTTGGTGAATAAAAGAGGCTCTGTGTGGTATCACAGGGCATGTGTTTCATTACTTGTCTGCATCATTTTCTCCCAGTCTTGTGCCAGACCGAAGTTTCTTTCTTTCTTTCTTTCTTTCTTTCTTTCTTTCTTTCTTTCTTTCTTTCTTTCTTTCTTTCTTTCTTTCCATACCTATGTTGTTCAGAAAAACCATTTATTTTCTTATCACCAGCTGCAGTTTAAATATATGATTATCCAAAGGACTCCCTGCAATTCTTACACAAACTTTACATAAGAAAACATGCTGGGGAGATTTGAATATTTCTTGTGAAAGAACACTTTTGGTTTTGTATTTCTCTCCACCTGTTGTGGATTTATTGTTTTATAATTTGTTTCCATGAGATTAATGGATTTTATAAATAAATATTATTTTCCTACTATCCTCAATCCTTATGACCTTGGTCCCTGAACACCTTACGAGTTGCTCATATTCTGTTTAATATACACTCTATTAACTGTTGATGTATATCAGAACAATTGAGTTGCAGTGGTTGAGATGCCAATTGAAGCCATAAAACAGTCTCAGGATTTTTTCTTTTCTCTTTTTCTTGCCAGTAAAGAGTTCTTGATACGAGTTCATCTTAAACTATATAAGTTTTTCTAAATAACTGACTCCTGAAAGGAATATTCACAGATTTAGTGGATAAAACTTCATAACGTATTTTTCTTTTAAAAGAATTTCAGTATCCACAATTCTTACTTTACTATATTAAAAATGTTTAAAATTGTATCTTCTTTTCATAGCCAATAGTATCTAGTCATGTGCTTTGTTCACCATAACTATTGCATTTTTGGTCTTAAGTGTCCCTCAAAGTGCTAAAAGTTTGTTTCCCAGGGTGCATGTTATAAGGACATGTGCCTGGAGAGGGTCTGGGGTCCATCCATGTTCCTGATGAGGGTTGTGGGATCATGTCCAGGTGCTAGTTCTTCAGTTGGGGAAGCTTTACTGAAGGCTGTGGCACCTTTAGTTGGCAGGGCCTGACTAGCACTGAACATTGGAAGGTTGTAGCCTGTCCCCCATTTCTCGTCCCCTTCTTCTCCCTGGTCCACCACTTTGTGAACACCTGTGCTCCATACTCCAAATATCAAGAACTGAGGCATCACGATATACTAAAACATTAGAACCTGAAAACTTTCTCTTTCATTTTTGTTCCCTGACTCAAGAAATAGGCAATGTTGAGGTATGAAAAGTTTTTGCCATAATCACTGTCTTACCATGATCCTTAAGCTCTAAAGATCATAGACAGGAAATTCAAAACTGTGAGACACAGTCAACCTTTAGTTTTTAAAGTCAATTTTCTCCAGTATTCTGTAAAAGTGGCAGAAAGTTACTAACAGTATCATGCAAAACTCATTAGAAATGCAAATTCTAAACCCAAGCCCAAGACTTATTAAATCAGAACATCTGGTCAGATTCCAGAATACTATATTTGGTCAAGTTGTGTTTGTTGTTCTGTATGCTGTAAATACCATTGTTTAATAAAGGACTGCTTTGGACCTATAGAGGGCAGAACAGAGGTATGTGGGGAAAATTAAACTGAATGCTGGAAGAAAGGAGGTGGAGTTAGAGAGAAGTCATGTAGCCCCACTGGAGACATATGCCAGAACTTTAGCTGGTAAGTCACAGCCATGTGGAGATATACAAATTGATGGAAATGGGTTAAGTTAATATGTAAGAGTTAATAAATAAGAAGCTAGAACTAATGGACCAAGCAGTCATTTAAATAATATAGTTTCTGTATGATTATTTTGGGGCTGAGCAGATGGGAACTTCCTAGCAGCCTCCTTACTACAAACAGTATCATAGAAAACTCATTAGAAATGCACATTCTAAACCCAAGCCCACGACTTATTAAATAAGAATATCTTCTAACCAGATTCCAGAATACTATATTTGGTCAAGCTGTGTTTGTTGCTTATGGCAATGTGATGTGCAAGTCTCTGCATCAAAGAAGCAAATATAATTGAAGAGCAGCAGTAAAGGAGGCTGGGGGCCTGTGTGCCCTTGGGGAAATTCCCAAGTAGCATGCAGTAGGCTCTGTTGTGGTGGGGGCTCTACCAAGAACTTTTTCGGTCAAAGCAAGCCAAACTGGCATGTTTGGGAGACTTTCTGGGCTGTAGACCAGTAGGGCCTTTAGGACATCTACCTGGCAGGTGTGGAGTCCAAATCCAGATGAGCACCAGATGAAGGACACTTAAAATAAATCCCACACTAGCTCAGAATTGAGAATAAGAGAGGGTTATTTATTTAGGTGTAGACTCACAAAAAATAATCCTCTGCTGGAACGAAGAACAGCAACCATATCCCACAGCCAGAAAAGGGGAAGAACACATGCTTTACATTGGCATAAATAGTATAAGAGGCCACACCCAAGTGGGCTAGGAACTTAAAGGCTACTGGCTGTAGTTATTCCTACAGTAGAGATGCCATTCTATTTCAACAATCAATGCTGGCTATTATTAGTAGTAAATATTTCTTAGAGCTGTGCCTGTGTCTGAGGTACACACAACTCGATGATCCTTCCCTTCTCTTAGTGCTCATTGGGGTCTTATTATGTGTTGACATAATACATGACAGTCATTGCAGACTTCCTCATCTTTGTCCTTACAAAATGTTTTTACCAAGTTTCCCTTGCCTGACTAATTCTATCTACTATCAACCTATTAGAGTCCCTGATTAGCCCAAGTAGCTCTAGATAAACCAAGAACTGAAGAAGTTTGGGTCCTTCCTTTCTGTACGTCTAAACTAACTACCAGTATAAGAGTTCTGTTGGATGTTCAAGTCAAATAACCAAGTCCTCTGTTTTTTATGCTGTCATCAAAGCTATCAACAAGTATTGACCACATCAGGTCTACTAGGAACTAATTGATTACATACTGGGATTATCATGTTTTTAAATTATCATATGTCAATACATGACATTATTTTGTAGAAAGATTCTGTAGAAAGTAGAGGTAGTAAATTTCAAATTCATTGAAATTGTGTGATTTCTAAGGAATAAAGAAAATACTGTCTATATTTTCAGCTGATGCATGTCAATCTGCCCTTTATGTGGTCCTCTAAATTCCTGTGATCTTCACTTTCTGATTATTATATTATTTCCATTACTGTATTCACAGTAAAACAATGGGGCCACAATTATATCACATAATACATTAACACTTCTTTGACATGATGCTCAAGGATTGCACATGATGATTTGGACTTTGTCTTTTCTACACTATCAATTTCGGAACAAATTAGAGAGAATTAAAGAGAGTTAGTGAAAATAGTCAAAATAATTTTCAAAAAATGAGGATTCATTGGGGAAGGGTGCTAGCAAGGGACTCACTATAGTGTTTCATCATTCTACATATGCTGTTTCAGATATTATTCTTTAAAAGAATAAACATATAAAAATGATTTGTCTGTATCTTTCAATTCCATAAACTTATGCTCTTATTTTCCTATGGCCAAGAATGGTGTATTATACAAGAACAGTATTTCAAAGGAAGAAAACAAAAGACACAAGTTCTAATCTTAATATATTTTTATATCTGTCTCTTTCTGAAAGTGATCTTGATATTCATCTTTGCGCTCTCATCTCAATTCTGTTTCTACAGAATATTTTTAGATTAATATAAGAATCATATAGGTAAGAAATAAAAATTAATATCCATATATGAGTCTAAAGTATTTATTATCTTGAAACAGAAACACAAATCTCCCTAGGAATGGGAAATAGAAGAGATATTGCAACTGGATTTGGGCCAGATGAGGATGGGAACAGGAAAGATCAAATGGGAATGATAGTGGGATGGAGGGAGGAAAAGAGTACTTGGAGAGGTGACTGGAATTAGAGAGCATTTAGGGGCCACGCAAAAACCTAGTACAGTGTAAACTCCCTGTAATCGATGAGAATGGCTCTAGTGAAGTCTCACAGTAGTGGGAAATACAGAGCCTGAACTTATATAACCAGGCAAGGCTCCTATCAGTGGGGCTGGGACATCAACCCAGCTACAAAACCTTTTGTCTACAGTCTGTCCTGCTCGCAAGATGTGTTGGCATAAAGGTGTCACAGAGATTGTGAGAGTACCCAACCAATGAACTTGAGGCTCATGTCTGAGGGAACCCAAGGGCAACAATGCTTCTATGGCCAGGAACCAGAGGCTGGACAGCCCTGAGGCCCAAATATAACTGGAAAAAAAGTCAATGAAATAATTCCTAATAATATTGTGCTATATTCATAGATTTGGTTAGTTCCTAACCAAAGAGGTATCATCCAGCAACTGATGGAGAAAGTGCAGAAACCCAAAATCAAATACCAGAGGAACTCCGCAGAAGATGGGTAAGAAGGATTGTAAGAATCAGAGAATATTGCCCACAGACTCAACTAAGCAAGTCTCATGGGGGCTCACAGATACTGAAATGATAAATACAGTCTGTATGGGTCTGAGCTAGGTCCTCTGTGTATATATTATGGTTATATGGCTTGGTGTTCTTGTGAGACTCCTAACAGGAGGTGTGAGAAGTATTTCAGACTCTTTCCTGCACGCCCTTCCTCCAGCTGGGTGTCCCCTCTTCTCGACTTGACATGAGGGCTTGTGCCTAGTCTTTTTAGTCTTATTATAGCTTGTTATGTCATGTTTGGTGGATATACCTTGAAGGTCTGCTTTCTTTCTCCTTCCTCTCTCTCTCTTTCTCTTTCTTCCCCTCAGGAATGGAGGGGTGAATCTAGGAGAGAGGAGAGGTGGAATTAGAGACAGAGAGGAGGAAGGGAAACTGTGACCAGGATGTAATTAATGTATGAGAGAAAAAAATTTTAAGTACAAATGTTAAATTACATTGTTTGCTTTGAATTGAGTTTTGCTGTTTGATGTTCTAACATTACTTTAAGTAACCTACACATCATCCTATTCACCATGGAAATGAAGTCTCTGGAAAGAGCATGAAGAAGAGAGACTTCTAAATTACTATTATACTCTTCTGACTTCTTGAATTTATTTTTCTGATTCTTGCTTGGCAGTATTTTAAGTGTCTCTTATTGATTGTGTCTGCCAAAAGTGTTTTGAAAAGTATTGTGATGAAATTAATAGAGTGATTGTCACAATTCATTCTATTATGACATTCATAAAGCACACATATATTAAGTGTAGAGTTAGACATGTTTTTACATGTGCTGCACCTCTGAAAACATCACTCAGCTCAACCTAATAGAATGTTTCTTTTACTATTATGTTTCCCATTATGTATCATTCATTCTGTTTAATAATTTTCTATTTAAAAAGTAATTACTATTATCATTTAAAATACTATACTTACTGTCCATAGTCTGAATTAAATATAAATGGACAATATACTTTGTAAAGCCTAATTTAATCTATGAAATATATGTCACAGAATTTATTTCTGCGTAGTATTCTTACTATTTGCATTATGTAACTGCAATGACAGTGGTTACGAGTGAAGGTAGGTCATTTACTGTGTGTAAATAAATTTTGCAACAGGGACAATTTATTTTTTTTTATTTTTTTTATTAATTAATTAATTTAATTATTAAAGATTTCTGCCTCTTCCCCGCCACCACCTCCCATTCCCTCCCCCTCCCCCAATCAAGTCTTCCTTCCTCCTCAGCCCAAAGAGCAAGCAGGTTTCTCTGCCCTGTGGGAGGTCCAAGGACCACCCACCTCCATCCAGGTCTATTAAGGTGAGCATCCAAACTACCTGGGCTCCCACAAAGCCATTACATGCAATAGGATCAAGAACCCATTGCCATTGTTCTTCAGTTCTCAGTAGACAGGGACAATTTATTTTGATCAGTTATAGAATAATACTTGTAAATTTTTAGTTGTTAAAATTTCTATGAGATTCAGAGCTAACAACAGAATTGTCTAAGACTTTGAAGATGTTTGGAAAGACAGGAAGGATTTTATATGTAATATGAGCAAGAATCTGTATGAACAGAGGAGTGAGCTCCAGGCATTTGTTTGTAGAATGAGCACTCAATTTGGAAATGATGAGGCTACAAATATAACCCAGTTACAAGGCATCCATGGTAAATTAGGATGGGTCATGATCTCAGTAGGACTGGTGTTCTCGAAAAGAGAGACAAGACACAGATGTAAATACAGTGATAATCCCATGAGGTCATCTAGACAGAAATCCCATGAATCTACCATTTTGTTTGCTATGGTTGAATTTATTTGAGGTCAACCATGTTATTAAACTACTAAACGTGAAATTCCAAAAATATAAACAACTATAAACAATGTATAATTTTGAAGTCATTGGCCATTGTTAGGTCCAGGGAGGTCATGCAAAGATGGGGATAGACCAACAAAGTCTAATAAACCAGAAGGAAACTTTATTCCAGAAACCAGAATCCAGGAAAAAATAATAAAATAAAATAAAAAATCTCCATGGGGCACTAAAAGCTTATCAGCTAGCTGAGACCACAGCCTGAAATGGATTTTATAAGGCTGTGGCAAAGGCTGGTTTCTGAACCCACCTTTTAGAATTAGGTCTGAACAAAGGGATTTTTACAATCTTGAAGTAAAACTCAGATATAAATTGCCTTACTTTACAATCTCCATTAACAGATTTTTTTTTCAGTTAAAACAGTGTTTGTACTTAAACCATTGTCTTTCTTGGTACTGCCTAGTAGTGATTTTTGATGCTGCCACATAGCAGGAAAAATGTGTAACCCAAAAGTCATATATCTATCTCCTAAAAGTTAACTCAGCTCATATCTGTTATTAATCAAGGATGGCTGTGGGTGTTAGGCTCTCAGTTTGCAGATATATTCTTTGACCTTGTAGACTGAGGTATGGGTTGTAAAGCTGAATAACCCATTGTTAATAGTTAATTCTTAAGCTACTGAGAAAGCTGCTAATAGTTTGTTCTCTTTCTCCTAAGTTATAACTTTATATTTCTTTATTTCTACATTCTTATCTCTAGAATCTACATTTTTACAATCTTAATTTTGGACCATTCACTCATCTTCAGCAGTGTGTCAAAATCTCATCTTGTCTTCCTCTACCCTTGCCTAAGTGCCTTGAGAGGAATATTCTTGTTATCACACCAAACTCTCTACCTTCTCACTGGGAGGAGACTGTGCCAGAGTTACATGTGATTCTTTGTTATATTCATGTCTTCCTAATTCAACTTAAAAATGGGTAGCAGGCACATGAGCAGCAATACTGATGGTGAGGGCTTTCTTTAACTGTAGTGATATATCCCTGCTGCTTCAATATTACACTTCATCTCTGATTAGTGTACTAGCTTCCTACCTGTGACCGTAATGAAACATGCTGATGAAAATCATCTCAGTGGAAGGCCTTATTTCTCAGGTCACCATTTTGGAAAGTCAAGGAAAAATCTGGAGGCAAGAACCATGGAGGAACCCTACCTACTGGCTCACTCCCTACTCATTCCCTGGTTCATGCTTGACTAGAATTTTTATAGTCTTGGACCACTCAAGGAATATTGCTGACCATGGACGGCTGGGCCTTCCCATATTAATTAATAATCAGGATAATCCCTTCAGGTGTGCCTACAGAACAACATGGTCTCTACAGTTGTGCTTCTCTTCTCAGATGACTACAGGAAGGTTACCTTGACACTTAAAGCTGAGTACAATGAAATAAGCTTATTTTCTAATTGACATGATGAATATACAGATATAGGATAAAATGCAGTATACAGAGGGTACATGTTTCAGAATCTAAGAAACCCATTTTAACTAATTTAAATGTAGGCTGTTCTGTCTTCTTTGCATACTCCAAATTGGTATTTCTGATATTTATATGACCAATTTTGTGAAGAAATTCAAGGCACATGCATTTACTCTTTCTCTTTTAAAAGTCATAATAAATTCCAAGTAGCAATACATGAAGAAGGGAGGGTTGACTCCCATTTTACACATGATGTCTTGGACAAACTTGCTGAGAAGTGTCTGACACATTCTCCTTTTGAACTAAGCCTATGATTGGTTGACTTCCTCTCTTCTGTCCCCATTCCTGCTCAAGAGCTGCTGTGGCAGTCACTGGTACCCCAGGCTTTCAGTTATGTGTACCTCTCAGCAAACTAAACACTTTTACAACCTTATTCTATTAACCTAAGTTTGTTTTTGTTCACTTGTTTTGTTTCTGAGGAAGGACCTCACTCTGTAGTCACCATTTCCCAGGAAATTGCTGTAATCATCCTGCCTCAGGCTCTCAAGGATTATAAAGAGGAGCCATCACATCCAACTAACAATGTAGTTCTTCATTTAATTCCCTTAAAAATACATTATTCTCTCATTCAGTACATCCAGACCACAGTTTCTTTGATCCTACTCTTTACATCTCCCCTCCATCTCATCTTCCCCACACCTACTTTTAGAAAAGAACAAGTCTACAAGAAACAATAGTCAACCATGCCAAACCATACAAGAAGATGAGGCAAAAGGCCTTACACTGAAGCTGAACAATGCAATTTAACAGGAAGAAGAGTCCCAAGAGCAGGCAAAAGAGTCATAGACACAGAAGTCTTACAAAAACACAAAGCTAACAACCACAACATATATATACAAAGGCCCATACAGGCCCCATTCTTGCCTCTTCAGTCTCTGTGAGCCCATATGTGCCCCACTTAGTTGATTCAGTGGTCTGTGTTCTCCTGGTGTCCTCCATCCCCTCTGATTTCTACAATCTTACCTCCCTTCTTCTGAGAAATTCTCAGAGATTTGAGGGAAGACACCCAATGGAGACCTCCAGTTTATACTCTATCTCTGCATATTTTCTGACTGTGGGTGTCTACATTCACTACCAATTCTTGCCAGAGGAAGCCTCTCTGATGATGACTGAACAAGGCACCAATCTACTTCATCTAATTTTGGTGACCTTTATCCTAATGGGATGTTGGGAGTTAGTACTGAATGAGTGGAAGGATGGGTGTTGATGTGGTTAATATTACTATAAGACTGCATGGGTAAATACACACATGTGTGTGCATGTGTGTGCCTGTGTGTGTTCATATACTCAAATAGGAGGTGAGTTGAATTTTTAAGAAATAGAACCTTTGTATACATTTCTTCTTCATTAAATTTTTACAATACAATTCTAGTCCCTAAGTTGTTATTCTGAGCATTTAAGAAATGAAGAAATCAGAGATAATTATTGCTTTGCACAAACTTACAAAAAAGGCAAGCCTGGACTAACAAACAGATCAACTTGACAATAATACTATCAGTCTGGCTACTATTATATCTCTAAAGAGATTTCTTTTTGCTGTGTTGGAAAAGTCAAACCATAGCAACCTTGCAATCAACAGCAAAATGCAGCTTGATGTAAAGTAACTGTCACTTAGACTTAAGTAATCCAGTGAGTACTTAGAATTAGTTACAAATATTCTTTAAAACAAATATTATATCATAGGTTGTCCCTAAGAACAGGAATAAACCAATACATGCCAATATTTCTGTATTAGTCAGCTTTCTCTAGAATAAAAGAAATTACCCAGTGAATCTCTTTCTCTCTATATATAGGGGATTTATTAGAATGACTCACCAGCTGCTG
Organism: Chionomys nivalis; assembly: GCF_950005125.1. Taxonomy (NCBI): domain Eukaryota; kingdom Metazoa; phylum Chordata; class Mammalia; order Rodentia; family Cricetidae; genus Chionomys; species Chionomys nivalis. Next base: position 46,266,309 of record NC_080108.1, read on the forward strand.
TCCTACTCATCCAACACTGATTAACTGTAAACAGAAAAGTCCAAGAATTCTGTAGTTGCTCATTCCACAAGGCTGGATGTCACATTTGGTCTTCAGTATACACTGATTACCTGAAGAATAATACCAGTGAAGGAAAAGATTTGCTTGCAAGGTCATAACAAGGTGGCAAAGACCAAAAATTTTTTTCTTCTGTGTATTCTTTTAGGTTTCTATCAGAAATTGTAACCCAGATTAGAGGTGGACTTTTCCAGCTCAAATTATTGGATTAAAGTTGTGTTTTCCTGACACAAGATATGCAAAGAATTCGTTTATTGGTGTCTTTTTCTTATCTGCTATCCCATGCTTCATTAGCCCTTGAGACAGTGTGCTCCTTCATGCATCTGCTCTGTCACACAGCACTGTCTCTCTCTGATGTGGTCTTCCCACTTATTGTCAGAGCTGACAGATATCTAAGCACTCTACATCTCATCTTACGCAAGGATGTTCTCCACACTGTGTCACACATTTATTATAATTGAACCTAAACTATAATACTAAAACTCAATTTGAACAGCTGTAATATAAAACAGTGAATCTACAGTTTAAAAATCAGGGATATTGACAGCTTTAAAGATGAAGATGGTGATCAAAAAATGATGTGGGATTACCCCCTGTATGCTGTGAATACCATTGTTTAATAAAGAAACTGTCTTGAGCCTATAGCAGAGCATGGAATAACAGAGCTAGGTGGGGAAAACTAAACTGAATGTGGGAGAAGGAAGGTGGGGAGTGGAGAAGTCATGGAGTTGCTGCCAGAGACAGATATGCTGAAATCTTGCTGGCAAGCCACAGCTTTATGGTAAAATATAAAATAATGGAGATGGGTAAATTCTAGATGTAAGAGCTAGCTAGCAATACTCTTAAGAAATTGGCCAACCAGTGGTTTAACTAATAGAGTTTCTGTGTGGTTATTTCAGGAGTCTGAGCAGCTAGGAAAGAAACAAAAGAAAGTCTCTCACCCTCTACAGAAAGATATGTAGGAGAGACTGACAAATGGAGAGGTCAACAGAGAGGAATCAGATGGCTAATTCACTGTAATCATGCGTTATTGTGTATCATCATTCTCTCTAAATCGTCTATTTATGTTCCAGAGGTTAAATATTTTCAGAGTAGTATGTCTCTGTGTTAGTGATCCTCCATAGTCTCTGCATAACCTAGCTTTTGGTAAAACTTTACTATTTTGTCGCCAACCGGTATTCAAGACAGATAATAAAATTGCCATGTTGTGCATTTCTGACTATTTTTTTATTTGTTCCTGTGTATTTTCTGTTTTTATACAGCATAGAAGAAAACTCCTGTTTTCTTAATTAGATTAATTCCTGTATTATTAAAATAACATTGAGCCAAGTAAGCTACTCAATATATGTGAAAATGAAGAGAACTCAAATAGAGACAATATGTTCTGGAACAGATTTTATTAAAACTATCCTGATCTCTGCAGATCTACTCAAGGAAAGAAGGAATGATGATACTGTTTGGAGAGAAGGTTTGGGGTACTGGTGTTGCCTGGGTGATCCATACCTCAACCACTTAGTTTGTTCAGATAAATTTTCTGATTTCATCTCAACTGCCAGATGCCAAATTGTTATGCATCAGAGACAAATCTGCCATATGTGTCACCATGTGAACCTTCCATTACATAGACATGAGTGAGATTGATACTAGACATTAATACTTTCCTCAGGAAAATGACAGAAAATGGTGATTAACTGAGAATAAAAATTAAAACAGAACAACAAAATGTCCATGCTACATAAATAAACAAAGGTAATTTATCTCTTGTGTTTCTGGTCATTTGGGATAAGCCCCCAAAAGATTTATATTCATGCAATTTATGACCCTTACCACTGCTGTAAGGGAGTTTCTTCACCATCTCTCCCAAGGCAAAAAGAAATAAACTCAGGTACACAGTTTCAGACTGCATTGAAGAAATTACTTTGCATGTCTAAACTAACCAACCATTCCCCATGTGAGAAGATAGTAGAGAACTATGAAAACTATGAATGCCCAATGACAGAAAGCCATGCCTTTGATTCCCCAGATCACTGACCACATTAATAAATGCAGTTGATAAAATCCCTCACAGACATCTCAGAGGCCCTTTTCTCAGGTGACGCTAGATTGGGCAAAATTGGAAATGAAAACTAACATTAGAGTAATCAAATCCACAGTGGGATTTAAATGTTAAGATCTTACATCAATAATCATGAAGTTGTTATATGAACAAAAAGGAAGTTCACAGTGAAAACCAGAAAAATACTTATTCAAAGCCTATTTCACAAGAAAGGACTCATGCCTGGTACCTGTAAGTGGGTCTCAAACCTGTGGCTTGCTAGGTCAGAGGCCTGAGGAGAATCTACTACTATTATCCTACTAAATGGACAGAGTAATAAACTTCCCCTAAATCATGATCTTTATAACATAGATAAGTTCACCTGTCTACCCTGATTAAGGCAGCTTCCTTTGCAGTAGATGGTGATTAACAGAGAAACCCACAACTGGTCACTGTGCAGAGGAGTGTGCAGTCCTCAGCTGCAAATAAGACAGGGGTGTCACATCTCTCCAGCAAATGCTCAGATATCATCACAGAAGAGGGTGTATAAAGACTGTACGAGTCAGAGCAAATTGTGTACTATGAACATTACAGTTCAGTCACACACATGAACACACAGTTGCTGGGAGTGACTTGGACAATATCAAACCATCCAAACCCCAAAAAGGATGGAAAATGGATCATGAAGTCCCACTCCTATCTGAGAAGTTATTCACAGTTCTTGGCTTCTGGGAAGAAAGAATCAGTTTTCTTTAGGGACACACCCCCGAGAAGCTGCCCAGCTTTATTCAAGAAGTGATTCCACACCCAATCTCAAACTGGCAACATTGAATGTACTCAGTGAAGTGGTGGACTGAGAGATAAAGAGAGACGAGAAATAGAAAGGTAGGTAGGTAGATAGATAGGTATAGATATAGATAGAGATAGATAGATAGATGATAGAAGATGATAGATAGATAGAAGATAGATAGATAGATAGATAGATAGATAGATAGATAGATAGATAGATAGATAGATAGACAGATAGATAGATAGATAGATGGATGGATGGATGGATGGATGGATGGATGGATAGATAGAAGATAGATAGATAGATAGATAGATAGATAGATAGATAGATAGATAGATAGATAGATAGAGGTAGGTAAGTTGGTAGATAGACAATAGAGCACCTAGAAAGGAAGGAGGTGAAAATAACATACAGGGTAGGGGAGAAACTGGATAAAGGAAATGAAGAGAGGATTTTTTCCAAACATAGGCAAACATTACTATGAATTAAAACTAAGAGTAAAGTGGAGAATATAAATGTATTACTCTTTTAGGTTACAATTTATCACTTTCACTCCTCTAGTTATTAAAAAGTTGCTAGAACATGCAAAGCAGTATTTGACTTAGATTCTCCACAAACAGTCTTAAGAGTGGAACAAATTGCATTAAGGTGAGGTTGCCTAGCAACCAGCTCCACACACAATGCTGAAGACCTTTGAGTGTCTCACAGCCAAGAATACCCAGCATGCAGATCCATTATGAAGACAGGAGATGAAGATGGAAGAGAAGACATTAACAACATGCTCCATGGAGTAAAATAGTATTCAGATGCTGCAAGGCAAAAGTCCATCAACACCTCTGCTCATACATTTCTTTCCTGCAGGGACATGTGTACAGATACACCAACTTTGAAAAATAAAACTCTATAATTTCAAAGTAAGAAATCATGGGCCAGAAAAAAGCACTGGTGATGTTTCATATCACAGCTAAGCCAGCTCTGGAAAGTCAAGGAAGGGTTTGAGTGTTTTTTGTTTTCTTTTTTTTTATTCTTGATTCAGTTTCTTTTAAAATACACCTTTTGGTTGACAGAGAAACATTAACTAAGTTATTTTTGCAATCAAACAGTAGGATTTTTATAAGATACTATACACAGACTAAAGAGTGAGTTCTAACACTTTGCACGTTAAATTTTTTAACTTGTCTTTGGAACTATTCAGAAATTGTAATAGATTAAGAGGCAGGAAACAGGAAGTTTCCAATTCTGAATGTGTCTTTTAATGTGTTAAATATTAAATATGTCCTCCTGGGCTTTTCCATTTTACCACCAACCATAATGTTGAGCACAAGGCTTCTCAATGGTATGAAGAAATATCAAATTTAAAGAAGTAATTATGCAAAAAATCACAAAACCCCACACAAATAAAACAAAAAGAATTAATTAGGCAAATTCCTATCTAAAGAACAGAGATCTGTAGTTCTGATGCATGAAGAACAAGAGCAGAAGAGTATCCCAGGCTCAAGGGAACAGAGGGAGGGAGACAGGGGCCCATCTATCCTCTGCTTTATTTGAACTGTATTCCTAGCTGGCTATAGTGTTCTCCTTAGACAGTTCACTGATATGCTTTATACCAGTCTATCCTGGGAACACTCTCACAGACATACCACATACAGGGTCTTAAAAACTACCTGCGTGTTCCTTTGCCAAGCCAATGTGACATCTAAGGTTAACCATTTTATCAATCAAAACTTATTTTGATATAACTGTGAAACAATTTGTTCTTGTGTTATTAGTGGTAATTTTCTAAATTTCATTTATGCAATGTATTACCTGATCTTTGATAATTAACTGTTCTGACATTTTTGAACTGTTTAGTTGCTTGTCCATCTCAGAAGAAGGAATCATTAAAGGCTCTTCAATGAGTGGATAGCAATGTGTTCGTCTTTTCCTTACAACCATAACATGTTCTCCATGCTATTCATCACCTATATCAAATGTGTAAATCTACTGGCTAACAGAACCTGACCCTGTGTAGTAAACACTGTCATTTTTTCTTTTTAAAGGTATTAATGCCTCAACCTTTAGCAGATTTTCTTTTCTTTTCTCTCTCTCTCTCTCTCTCTCTCTCTCTCTCTCTCTCTCTCTCTCTCTCTCTTTAACAGTGAGATGGAACTAAATGAGATCTATTCATTTACAGACATCACCAGAGTATAACATTGTATTTCGGTCACAAGTTAATGGGTTACTGAGTAATCAAAGATGTTTTGAAACTCTTGAGTAAACATGTTGATGTATTTGAAAGATTATGGAAGAAAAGGGAAAGGTTTATTCATTTAATATATTAGTAAATCACTGTAAGTCCATCAATAGAATGATGGGATCTTAGGACGCAAGTCACAGATCTGACTCACAGAGTGTTATCCTGCAAAGTTCATTTTACGTGTCCTGCTTCTGATATTTCCACACACATTTGAATCAGGTCCTAAGTTTCCCCATTTAACAGAGGAGAATGTGAAATCAATAAAAACTTTTATATATTGTTTAAGATGAAAGAATAGGGAAACAACAAACCCAGATTACAATTTAAGTACTCAAACTTCAGAGATAGACTTACAGTCTTATCCTCTGGTGTTATAAACCTGTTGGCATAGTTACTCAGACCGATGTGCTTCTTGTACCAGGTATTGCTCATATGACCTTACAACTGAATTCTGAATTTTAAGGTTTATGTGGAAAAATTAATTATATCTTCTTTCTTCTTAGTTGTTTTTTAAGCTTTCACAGTTAAATTAATAGTAAATTCATTATCAAATATTTTATTTATTAGCCAAGCTTTCAATTAGCTTAGGGTTAATGAAATGACATATTCAATAAAATGATTATATTTTTATGTAAATACAGAAATTTCAACCATATTTAGCATACCACATAAAATATAATGTTTACTTATTTTTAAAATAATTATACATTATACTGGATTGTTTTATGACAACTTGACACAAGCTAAATTCTTCTTAGAGGAGAGAATGATGATTAAGAAAATACCTCTTCATGGATTGTAGGAGAGATGACTTCCCCCTCATCAATGCCTGAGGCAAGTGGTCATAGAGTCGAAAAGCTGTCCTTGCCCCTCATCAACTACAACACTTCAGAGAGAGAGGAAGGGGAAGGGGAAGAGGAAGAGGAAGAGGAAAAAGAAAAGGAAGTAGAAAGGACTATGAGCATTGGACATAGACTTCCTGGAGTCTCACAAATTAAAGGCAAACTACAGAAAGAAAGAAAGGAAGAAAGAAAGAAAGAAAGAAAGAAAGAAAGAAAGAAAGGAAGGAAGGAAGGAAGGAAGGAAGGAAGGAAGCCTTTTTAAGATCTCCTTTTGGCTAGCCTGCAAAATATTTTCTTTCTTTCTTTCTTTCTTTCTTTCTTTCTTTCTTTCTTTCTTTTTTTTTTTTGCTTTTTCTTTCTCTTACTTGTTTTTTTGAGAGAGGGTTTCACTGTAGTTTTAGAGCCTGTTCTGGAACTAGCTCTTGTAGACCAGGCTGGCCTCGAACTCATAGCCATTCACCTGCCTCTGCCTCCTGAGTAGTGGGATTAAAGGTGTTCGCCACCACAGCCAACTGCAAAATATTTTCTTAAATAGTGATCAACAGGTGAGCACCCAGGCCATTGTGGATGGTGACATTCCTGGGCTGGAGGTCCTGGGTTCTAAAGGAAAGCATGCTGTACAAGCCACAAGGAACAAGACAGTAATGACCTCCAGTGGTCATTGCATCAGCCCCTGGTTCCAGGTTCCAGTCCTGTTTGGTTCCTTTCCTACTTTCCTTCAATGGTTCACAGTGACATGGAAGTGTAAGTCAAACACTTCCTCCCCAAGTTGCTTTGGTCATGGTGTTTTCTCTCAACAATAAAACCCCTAACTATGACAGATATTTTATTTTCTAGATGCTCCTTAGTGGATAGTTACTTTTTCTTCTGTCAGCACTCAAACATCCAAGGTCTCTTAAATTTTTGATGATGTGTATTTTTCTGCAAAGATAAGAACAGAACCCTACCCTAACCCTTATGAGCTTTACTTACCACCTGTATGATTGCCACCATTGTGGATGAGGTATCATTTCTCTTTTTCAAGAGGTTTCTCCTTTGCAAAATGAGTCTTTATTAATTTTGATGGTATTCCTACTTTTTTCTTCTCCTG